>NC_136486.1:16795052-16835052 GCF_053919585.1 Euprymna scolopes
GTGTGTGTGTGTGTGTGTGTGTGTGTATAAAGACACGTTATATATATATATAAAGACACGTTATATTTATATATATATAAAGACACGTTATATATATATATATATATATGCACATTATGTACATATGAAGACATGTTATATATAAAGACATAAATATAGACACGTTATATATACACATATATATATAAAAACACATATATATAAAGACACGTGATATATATATATATATAAAGACACGTGATATATATATATATAAAGACACGTGATACATATATTTATAAAGACACGTGATATATATACATATATAAAACACGTTTATATATATATATATATATATGTATATAGAAAGACTCGTTTTATATAGAAAGACACATTATATACATACTAGCAAAAGTACTCGTTGACTGGGTTCAAAAACAACCTACAGAAAATGGACTCTGATTTATGAAAGTATGATAGGTTATGAAAAGGAAGGGTTGTAAATTTGGGTTGAATTTGGGAGTATCAAAGCCAAAGCAAATATGATGAAAGTAAAAAAGTAAATAGATAAACCCCACAATTTATTATACCATACCTGTTCACACTGAAACACTTAGCACAATATTCTGTGGATCTGTATTAAAAAAACCTTGTAAAACTTTGTGACATATTTCCATTATATGGAGGTCAGGTGCGAACGAACACCTCATAATTTTATTATACAATATTTCTTAAAACTGAAACATAATTATCAATGTATACTTACGCAGATAGATATAAAAAGTCTTTATTAAAGTTTGTGCCTATTTCCATTCTATGGAGGCCAGGGGCAAACGCAGATCCCACAATTTTATTATACCATCCATATTTAAGTTAAAACGTACTTATCAAAGTATTTTTATGTACATCTATATCAAAAACACTTCTAAATGTATTTTTTTATTTAATTTTTTTATTTCCATACTTTTTGGACCAGGCGCGAATGCAGACCCCACAATTTTAATGAACCACTGTTCTGCCAGATCAAACATACCCATTCCTGTATCTCGATACATCTTCTATCATTATATGTAATCAGTTTTTTTTTAAACAGTCAACCATATGAGCCTATTTGTGACCAGGCACACACACACATACATACATTTAGCTTTATATTATATATATATATATATATATATATATAAAGACACGTGATACATATATATATATAAAGATACGTGATATATATGCATATACAACACACGTTTATATATATAAAGGCATGTTATATATATATATATATATATATATATATATATATATATATACTTCATTTACTCACATAAAATTAATATACGAAACTATAAATTTATGCGTAAAATGTAAGTATTTACTTCAAAAGTGCACAATACGTAGGTAGAACTAGTCAGTAATTTATATTTATATTTATATATATATTTTATAAATTACTCTCTCTCTCTCTCTCTCTCTCTCTCTCTATATATATATATATATATATATATATATATATATATATATATATATATATATATATATATATAGAAAGACACGTTGATCATAAAATGTTTTTGTTTTAACTTTTTATTTGCTATGGATTGAGAAGCACATGCTGATTCTAATGATATAAAATGTTCTATGATTACAAAAGCTGATATGTAACTACTCAGTTGGATGTCGTACAAGGGTGAAAATCAGTTATCTCGTTCCGTATTTCAAAGGGGAGATATCACGTATATATTCAAAACTACAAGTAAAAGATTTGATATCGCGTTATATTACGCTGAAATGTATCACCCCTGAATCCGAATGCAGCAGACCAAAAAGTATTGAGAAATTCAAGCTTAGCAGATTTGCTTCGTAATGAGTTTTACGAAGTTCGGATAAATGTTCTTTTTCACAGATGGATCATCGCTAGTGCAAGAACCGGTGAATATGGGCTTATATATATATATTGCCTCTTTCACAAGCGATAATCCATCTGCGAAACGAAACATGTATCCGAACTTCGTAAAACTCATTACGAAGCATATCTGCCAAGCTTGAATTTCACAATAATTTTTGGTCTGTTGCTTATCATTTTAAATAGCGCTACTTTCTGGAGTAATATATATATATATATATATATATATATATATATATATATATATATATATATATATATATATATATATGTGTGTGTGTGTGCGCGCGCGCGCGAAGTACAGAAATAACTCATATAAAATATACAATTCTCGCAAATCATTTTTTATTTGCAGTGTATAATTTTGCACTTTTATGTTGATTAGTTCTGTATTATATTAAAATATTGTCTGCTCTTTTCTTGCTCTGTCAGTCAATTAGAATATATGAAAAATTATATTTGATATACATATATGCACACACAGAGCTCTCTCTCTCTCTCTCTCTCTCTCTCTCTCTCTCTCTCTCTCTCTCTCTCTCACTTACTCACGGGTGAGATAGATGTGTGGCTCCGTGGTGGCGGCGAGAAACTTTTAAGCTGGTATCGAAACGGCGAGTTTTGTTAATCGCATAGGAGACGAAATTTTGTTTGGAAAATAACGTTCATGAATCCTTTTTGCTAAAATAGAACAAAAAGCCGAGTCGCATTTTGTTCTCCTGTCTGTTTTGTTAGTTTGTTCCTGTGACGATTGTAACACCATGTTACAATGGAAGCATTCGTTTTTGTAATTTAAAAGACTGTAATTTAAGTTGTTTCTTTTTTATATATATACAAGCAGAATTATTAAACGTATGGTCAGAAATGTTAATATGAACATCGAGGAATTTGATTTCTTTTTTTTGCGTTTAGTGAATTTAAAAAGAGAGTTATTTCGCAAAAGGCATCGAGTTTTCTGTCTTTGTTCATTAGATTCATCATCGAAATATTCCATGCAAATAAAGTTTTATATAGGATTATTACATATTATCAGAATACTCGATATTGCCCGGGATTGAATAAGGATCAACGAATGTTCCACACTTCCTATACATTTATTGATATCGAAATTGGTGTAACCGCTCATTTTTCAATTAAATCGATTGATTACCTGGTCTAGTCTAGAACCCATCCCGCTTCACCAGGAGGAAATTTCAAATGTCTCATTGCAGTTACTTAGTTCGAAATAAATTGTAATATGCACTGCACTGTAGAGAGCCTACTGTTGGTTTTATAAAAAAAATTTATTATAATGACTGGAATGAAAGTTTAAAATGCAAAAGTCGAGTATATTACTTCAGCTGTGCTCTAAACAGAAACACTCATTTCGAACGCTACCCTGTCATATCAAAGAAACTACTGTTTATTTTATACACCGGGCTCTACTCCGTGTGCGGTGATCAAACTTCTCAAATGTACTTGTGATGTTACAGTGCATATAGGATATTAATCAAAATCGGGCTTTTTTTTAATCGGATTTTGTGATTATTGATTTTGTGATTATCGATTTCAATACTTATAGGGAGCATTTCGAACACTTCTAGCTGCGTAAAGTACATTTCTGTAAGAGTTCATAAAATCGGGTCAGCTGTTTCGATATGCTTAGGGAACGAATTCATTCACATACAGACACACAAAGTGCTTTTTATACATAAGTAGAGATAAATATAGAGATTTTGTTTTCAAGATTTTATATATAGAATTAGCTAAAATTCGGTTCAAGAACTGACTGTTGGAACTTTGAAGATATAAAACTGTATTTAAGTGCAAATGTATAGTATTTTTTAGTATCATTTTCGTATATTTGATTGATTTTAAGTGTAGAGAAAGGAATAACTTGCATTGTATATTTTATTGATGATAATAGCAGGTGTTTCTGTTATGAGTTAATCAATGAATAACTTTCATTTGTTAAAGAAAATGAATGATTTTATTGTCTGGATGTTTGGTTTTTATGATTTTTATATTAATTCATGAGTGGAATTAACATAATATTTACTAAGCAGATATGGACTAAAACTTCGTCTAGCGTTTTCGTTAATGGAGTATATAGGAGTATAAAGGGCATAATCACGTTGACGCACCTGTTTCCGTTAGATCGTCGAAGTTAAGCAACGTTGAGCCTGGTCAGTACTCAATAGGGTAGCCATTAGGGAGTGGCACGTGCTGTATGTGTTCTCCGCATATCTCGGCTTGTTTCCAGTTGTCTAGCACTTCTCCTTACAACTGGAATCAAGCGATGCCAATTCAGGAGAGATGTGGTTTCGGATGGTGTAACTCTTACTTCACTCATGTAGCTTCCCTTACAGGGGGTATCCATTGTCTTTTTAGACCGCACGGAAGTATCGATATAGGACTGATCTGTAATATGATTGGTATCTTTTATTTTGGTGGAACGCTTACAGCCTACTTCTGGCCTACCAAACCAGCTGGACATCTGATCAAACATCCTGATGTCCTGATATATCCACAAAGTATTTTTAATGATGGTTAAAACGGATTATTTAGATTAGGTAACAAAGTAAATAGTTATATTAACTTTAACGTTTATACAATTGAACTCTTAACAATGGACTTTCTGTAATATTTGTTTAGTTAGCTAAAGATAAAAACGAAGGGTAATTTTCCAGAATAAACAACAAAGTAAAAAAGGGATAAAAAAATTACACATGCAACAAATAAATGTTATCAAAGGCAATCTAAGTTCCTTTTCTAACAACACAGATAAGCTTTTAGTATCAATTTTAAAGTATTTGTTTACTTCCCAATAAGGTAGTCGAGTACGAATGAAAAACAAAATGGTGATCTGCTTAGAGACATAGTCAAGCATAGATAATCGCCCAAAAATCCAAAATTAAAAATAATACATACTCGCATAATTGGCGATATTTCTTGGATCTGTTTTTATCAGTATCTTGTTTCATTTTTGATTAACGTTCGTAAGTTCCAGCACTAAACGCGTAGATTAAATACCAATTATGTTCGTATCATAAGAAACGGCTTAAAACGCAGTCACAAAGCTTAATTATTAGTAAATTAAATATTAATACATATAAAATATATATTAGTACACCAGTGATGATCCTTGAATATTTAATATTTCTGATATTCATAAATAAACTCCCTGATAATAAAATTGTGTCCGAGATGGGTATATTTGTTGATGACATAACGATCTAAAATAGATATGAGGGGAAAACTACTGTACACATATCCGAGACAATAGCAAAAACCCTATAGACCGATTTTTAGTTGATATTGGAATGAGTCCGTAATTAACGCAACATTTAACGCTATTAAGATTTATTTTCGTATTTTAACAATTATAAAAAACAATCTTCTTGACCTTCGATTGCTATGACCAAAAACAATATCTGTGGGCGTTCAAAGTCTTTGGCTTTACTTTCATAAGTAATATGAACTTAAACAAATGATGGATATTGAGACGTGCCGACGCCGATGAAAGCAGAGGAGTACACACACACACACACATAGCAGATGGATTTTAACCTACATTATTGTGTCCTATAAAAATGACAGGAATTGTAACTATCACGAAATCAAAGAAATATTTACATTCTAGTTTAGGAGTTATGAATTGCGCAATGCAAAACAAAGAAAAAATGGAAACGTCATATTTCCATTCCATAAATGTCAATTGATTACTATATAGGAGAAGAGAGAATGGAGCAGGCTGACAGAGCTCGAACGTGATTGAGATTTCTCCGTCGTCGTGCCACACACCAAACAAAACCTACAACTAACGGCTCTCTCTCCCCCTCTTTCTCTCTCTCTCTCTCTCTCTATCTATCTATCTATTTATCTATCTCTATCTCTCTGTTTCGATGGGCAAAAAGCTTAATTGTAAATAAAACTTACAGGTTGATAAATTAGTCTCTGTTTTGATTTTGAGAACTTTTAAGTGTATATATGATTTTAGCATCCATTTGCAGATTTTACATATACTTTAACGGAATGTGTTCTGATGAACTCATAGCACGTGTGCTCCTTCAACATAAATAACCCGAACAGCAACAAAATAAGACCTCTTTATTATTGCACTATTCGCTCTCTAGATGTCGGACAGCTAATCTGTTACGTTTCACTTTTAAATAAAATTTCCCTTGAAGGCGAAAAAATGTGTCATCCGTTTATTGTACACTTCATCATTTGTTATCCGTCTGTGAAGGAGAAATATTTCGAGACTTTGAAAATTTATTATTTTGTTCCAATCCATACTGTCCATTTTAGTTGGCTTGATTTAAAAAAGAACGACCAGTATTTTATGTTGAGAAGCAAAATAATAGGGATTATTTTCAAGCAAAATAATAGGGGGTATTTTCAAGCGAAATAATAGGGGGTATTTTCAAGCAAAATAATAGGGATTATTTTCAAGCAAAATAATAGGGGGTATTTTCAAGCGAAATAATAGGGGGTATTTTCAAGCAAAATAATCGGGGGTATTTTCAAGCAAAATAATAGGAATTATTTTCAAGCAAAATAATAGGGATTATTTTCAAGCGAAATAATAGGGGTTATTTTCAAGCAAAATAATAGGGGGTATTTTCAAGCGAAATAATAGGGATTATTTTCAAGCAAAATAATAGGGATTATTTTCAAGCAAAATAGTAGGAATTATTTTCAAGCAAAATAATAGGGGGTATTTTCAAGCGAAATAATAGGGGGTATTTTCAAGCAAAATAATAGGAATTATTTTCAAGCAAAATAATAGGAATTATTTTCAAGCAAAATAATAGGGATTATTTTCAAGCAAAATAATAGGAATTATTTTCAAGCAAAATAATAGGGGGTATTTTCAAGCGAAATAATAGGGATCATTTTAAAGCAAAATAATAGGAATAATTTTCAAGCAAAATAATAGGGATTAATTTCATGCAAAATAATAGGGATTATTTTCAAGCAAAATAATAGGGATTATTTTCAAGCAAAATAATAGGAATTATTTTCAAGCAAAATAATAGGGGGTATTTTCAAGCGAAATAATAGGGGGTATTTTCAAGCAAAATAATAGAAATTATTTTCAAGCAAAATAATAGGGATTAATTTCAAGCAAAATAATAGGGATTATTTTCAAGCAAAATAATAGGGGGTATTTTCAAGCGAAATAATAGGGGGTAATTTCAAGCAAAATAATAGGATTAATTTCAATAAGGATTATTTTCAAGCAAAATAATAGGGATTAATTTCAATAGGGATTATTTTTAAGCGAAATAATAGGGATTAATTTTCAAGCAAAATAATAGGGATTAATTTCAAGTAAAATAATAGGGATTATTTTCAAGCAAGCAGCGAACCCCATCCCTTCACTGTAAAGTTCTTTATACCGGAAAGCTTTTTATAATAGATTCGCCCCTCGAATTGCTAAGGTTTGGAATTCTTTTCTGCTTCCTTTGACTGTGCAAGATATTAAAATGTAATGCGAACAAACACCTTCTCTGCTAGCCCTTTAGAATACCTCTGTAGGCATGGCCTCACGTAGTATCTCCTTGCATTCTAGTGCCAATAAAAAATTAAAAACGTCTCTCTCTCCATATGTTAATTAGTCTAAGCACTAAACGTGTAAATTGAATTCATTATGTTTGTAACATAAAAACTTTGCTCGGTTTGACAAATGACTTAAACGCAGTCACAAAGCTAAATTATTAATAAATTAAATATTAATACGATGCTATAACAGTGATCGATCCTTGAGCCTTTATTATTACTTATATTCAAAAATGATCTCCCTGATAAAATTGTGTCTGAGATGTGTATATTTGCGTATGGCACAACGATTTAAAATAGATATAAGGGGAAACCAATTTGCACATATCCGAGACAATGGCAAAAATCATATAGATCCATCTTTAGTCGATAGTGGAATGAGTCGGTAATTGAATGATAACATTTAACGCTATTAAGACGTTTCTTTTTGCTTTTAACAAGAAAAAACTCCTGGCAATCGATTGCCATAACCAATAAGATTCTACATGTGAGCCTTCAAAGTCCTCGGCTTTATTTTCGTAAGCAATTTGAATTGAAACAAATGTTGAAAATGGTGACATGGCGACGTCGGTAAAAGCAGAGCTGTAGATACACGCACATTCCAGATGGATTTTGATCTATATTCTTGTGTTTCATATAAATGACCGAGATTGTAATTATCACAAAAACAAAGATCTTTCCATTTCATTTCGTTATGAATTGCGCAATGCAGAATAGAAAAGAAGGATGTAATATTTTAATATGAATGTCGATAGACTCTTCGTCGCTGTACCACACACCAATTATTACAAGCAACTAACGTCTCTGTTTTATTCCTTCTCTTTGTCTCTCTCTCTTTCTCTTCCTTTCTCTCTCTCTCTCTCTCTTTCTCTCTCTATGTCGATGGGCAAATAGCTTAATTGTAAATTAAACTTATATGTTGATAAATTCGTCTCTGTGTTAATTTGGAGAATAACGACAAAAGAATTGTCAGGTGTATATATGATTTTAGCAAGCATTTGAAAAGTGAAGGCTAGAAAATTGTATACACATTCAAAAACGTAATACGAATACACTGAGGGCACTGCCAAACTGTTGCAAAGAGGGTCAGCATCACCTACTGTGCTAGAAAATCGATCAGACCATATAATATCGTATATGTTTACAAAGCCACAGTTCGTCGATGCATGGAGTATTGTTGCCACATCTGGAGTGGTACATCTACCACTAATGGTTCACTCCTAGATCGGACCATAAAAAGAATAACAAATCTAATAGGTATCGCACAATCCTCCAAGTACCAACCTCTGTATCATCGCCGCGACGTTTCATCCCTGTCTGTTTTACATATACTTTAATGGAAAGCGTTCTGATGAACTCATAGAACATGTGCCCCCTCGCCATAAATAACCTGACAAGCAACAAAAACAACCCTTTATTATTGCAATCCCTAGATGCCAAAAACTTTCTATTCTAATATATTCTACCTTTGAACTGCTTAATTTTGGAATTTACTTCCTGTTTCCTACTTTCTATACTCTACAGGGTAGAGCGATATTCTAAAACTTTTGTTGAAAAAATCAATGCAGGTAACTTGATTATGTAGCAGATATTTAGTTCGTCCCCACTTCAAGAACTTAAACACAAGGATCGGAAAGTGAGATCGAGAAGTCAGCGCCATCCAGGAGGATCACTCTGACCTACAAAACGTACCTGGGCAGCCCTGTCAGCATTCCTAGATGATGGCGCCTCAGACGATTAACAATAAACTAACCCATAATACAACAGAGAACGCAAAGCCTGGGAGGATGGACCTCCTAGAATTGCACAGCAAAATTAACAGGAACCCGATGATTACAGGAATTATCTAATCTCTGCTTATTTTGGGGCCTCAGAAAAAAAAACTTGATTATGTAGTATAGCTGACATTTATTCTATGTAACCGGGTCGGAAACTGGTAGTACTTTTTCTACAAGCGCCATCGAAAGCTAGGCGAATATTCGGCGGATCGTGGTGATCAGGATGGCTTTGGTGTTGTGGAAAATCATGTTGGTGTTGTTCTCGATGTATGACCAAACGAATTAATCCAGCAGTTCAGGTCGGAGGAGGAGGACGGCCAGTGAAGGAAGGATACAAATTCGTAGCATTCTTTCTGGGTCACGTTGGGCTTGTGGGCCGGCGCAGGGTCTTGCTGCTACACCAGGGTCTGATAGCGGCCACCTCATTGCACCAAGGGATAACCACACCCTTCAGCACATCCAGGTACACGTTAATGTTGACTTTCAAGCGACTTCGAAGATGGGAGATGGTATGGTGTGGCACTCACTTGAAACTACACCAAAGACCAAAATCGTGATCGATAACTTTGTTTTCATCACTCTGTGTTATTCATGCCAATTCAGCGATGCATTCTAACGGTGCTGGCAATGGCCTTGTTTTCATATATTGGTCGGTAGAGAGCATCAGTTGTACGGTCTCGCTCATTGAAGATTGTGTCATTTTCTGAGATGATAGAAGGCTCCTGTCACTCTTGGGATTTGTACACTACTGACCAACTAGTAAATGGTCTGCAACAAAAAAATAAATAAAAGAAACCGTTTTTCATCAAATGGAAATGGAATCATATCGTCTTTTCTCGGGCGATAATTTTACGTTCCACTCTCGACTAATCTGCAAAAATTGATAGTTAATGTAAAAAGATATTTGATTGCTCAAGTCCCCATATTCCCCTGTTAGAGACTATCCCAAATAGTATCTCCTTACGTTGCTAGTGGTCATATGATTTGCTTCGGGTTAAAACGAGTAAAAAGGATAAAAGAAATTCATATTTTGTGAATGACCGATAAAAAAAGGATTTGCTTTCACATTATACTGCTTGTATGAAAGAAAATAGTTTCAGGACTGATAAAGTTCTTTTCCCTTTCATCGTTTTCGTGTTATTATTTTTGTTTTTGTTTTCTATTATTCTTATGTTTGGTTTTTACGTTTAAAAGAAAGCATTTCTTCCAAAAGCAAAATTGCTTCCTTTTGCTTTTTTTTATCTGCAATAATGATGATGGATTATCTCCCTTGCAATCAATCACAATCTTAAGACGTTTACATTATTCGCTGTTGACTGTATACTTCCATGCTATGTAATTATTGTGTACTCTTGACACCGGAAAGCCATATTTAGCAAATACGTATATTTGCGGAAGTATCAGTTCTGACACACGCGATTCAACTATTATTCGCAATTCTTTTTTTTTTTTTTAGCGGGGGGGGGGCTTTCAGTTTTATCTTCGAGTGATTTAATTTCCAATCTATTATTCTAACGCACTCGTTAAAGTGTTATGTTTTTTATCCGCTCCACTTTCTCATCGACCAGGTTTGAATGCATTCTCAGCTGAGCTTTTCTCCGGAACGGGTTGTTGGAAGAGTAAAACTTAAATTGTATTTTATTTATCTGGATAATATTTAGCCTGTTTTTCCTTGGTTACTCCGTTTTTTATGCTTTGAAAAAGGCCAAATACAATTTTTAAACTACAAACCCCTTAAAAAAAACTGGTCAAAATCGTGAAATCTGACTTTGAAAAGACCAATATGCTAACAAAAATGCTGGACAAAAAATATGACAGTTGTCTCTCTTTGATGTACCCTTGTTTTTAATATATTTATAATAATATATGATCATTGTTGTAATGATGTGAGAAGGAATTCGTAGAAATATCGATGTGCAGTTATTCTTAAGTAAAAAAAAAGAACCTTCGAAAGAAACAGAGCAAAATAAAAAAACAGTGTCTACCAAAAGGTACTGGACTAAAAGAATAAATTAAAGATTGTCTCTTACGATGTGATCTTATTATTTGTATTGAACTATGTAACACAATATTATTTTCTGGGTATTTATTATTATTTATTAATTTTTCTCATTTGAGTCAGTTCTGTATTGAAAATACAATGGACATTGTTTTGCTAGAAATGTTAATAAATTTGTATGCGTGGTATTGTTTTACTTGTCCACAGATAATGTTTGACGCTATCCAGAAAGATATCAGTTTTATCAAAACATATTTTTCATTCGTGGAACTTCCACGAGTCAGTATTATCTGGGATATTTCTTATGAATTAAACAAGTGTTACTTTCAGTTGCTTCATCACTACAGTGGTAGTATAGTGGCAAATGATACAGTCTGATAAGCCATAAGTTCGAATCAAATCGGGTTATATCACTTCTATTTCTTAGAATATTGACAACCTTTCACGTAGTCTTCCTTGTAAATACTAGATTCGAGAAAAATCGATGAAATTAATACCAATAACAGAAGTAATCTATTATGTATTTATTTTTCGCTGTTTCTGTTTTTATTAATTGAGATTCGCCTCATATCAAGGCCCGAAGGCCACTCGTGGGTAATGTTAGTGAATTGCCGCTGGCAGTGTAGTAATCGTTAATGGTGTAAATTGGGTAGAATTTTATTATGTATATGGATGCCTTAGTAAGAACTTGTTTACATTAGCTTTGAAAGGCTATGATGTATTCAATCGGGAAGCATGACAGCAGAACAGTGTTCTCGAAGCCGGCAGTTCTACAAACGAAGTTTTTTCTTGGAATCTGCGTTTAGATTTAGGCACATGCTGAGAGGTGGGGAAATCATTTATGGTGGTTTTAGCTAGTGAATGTATAGATTGGAGTTCAGTCGAGAACTTCCATGAAAATAACGATAGAGCAGGCTCTCAACGAGGTTGCCGCGAAGAGAAAAATGCATCACCTATTAAGTTTCGAAACTGGTTTTGAACTATGTTAATGCTTAACAACTCTTTCTCACATGTGGTAACAGTACTCCATTTCGAGCATACCTGGCTCTTATACAGATAAAGGATTGCATCGGCAGTGGGATACCTGCTACGGCGGTAAGGTGATCTAACTATTTTCCACCTATCTTGACCACAGATTTGTATGTATGTGTTCCATTTTAGACCAGAAGATTTTCAAAACATGAATCTTCCCCAAGACTAGAGCCATTAATTCCAATTGGCGTGTGATGGGGGTCAGCGCGATTTTTTTTTTTAATTCAATTTTCACCCCAAACAAGGCACAGTGCCACTTTGAAGCAGGGGGCTACTATCAGGGACTTAATTAGCGGGGTCATTATGAAGGGAGATGAGTAGAAAGATGTTTGTTGACATTACACTTGAACTTCTGCATATCGTTGCAGTTGGGAAAGCAGAATCCCGGAAGGGAGTTCCAAAGACCCGCAGTTCTGGGGGAGAAACTATTGGAGTAAAAGGCTTTCTTGCACCTAGGGATCTCTACTGTAAAGGGATGAGACTTAGTAGCTTGTCGGGTTTGTCGGGGGTAGTTACGTCGGGGAGGTACAAGTGTTTGCAGTTCGTCAGAGCATTCACCATTGAAGTATTTGTAGAACAGGCAGAGGGATGCAACATCTCGTCGATGGGACAAAGGCTGAAGCCTAGATGACAATTCAGGACCTATCAGGTTGGCGACTCTCTTTTGAACCCTGTCCAGGAGCGAGAGGCAAGAAGCAGATGCACCAGCCCAGATGTGACAACAGTACTCCATACATGGGCGAATGGTTGCCTTATAGAGGTATAGGATACTGTCAGGCGTAAGTAGTTTTCTAGCACGGTAGAGGGAGCCAACCTTCCTTGCAGCAGCCTTGGCAATGATCTCAATGTATCTATTCCAAAAATGCATCACCTATTAAGTTTCGAAGTCGATTATGCCGAAAGGAAAGAAAGCTTGGTTTGCGATGCATTAAAATTAACAAGCCGCTTTTCCCTATTCCATCACGTTTTCAAGATCATAAGAAAGAGAAATCAGAAAGATATTGGTCATTGCTGGCCTTTGAAGTGTTGCCATAGATTGGGGTGTCATTTGCATAAATATCTACAAATGATCTAAGAATATGGTTTGGCAGATCATTTATGTTGATTAGGGGCCCAGGATAAAACCCTGAGGGGGGCCAGCGTTAATACTATGCATTTCTGATTGCTGCCCATCAATGACTACTCTTATAAGCCTATCAGAGAGAAAAAGATTTAATAATTGAGAGAACATTTCTAGCTCTTCAGAAGCTGGTGATCTTGTGAAGTAGGCCTTTATGCCATGCTCTATTAAAAGTTTTTTTTATATATGTCAAGTGCTATTGCTTTAAAAACGAGACCCCTGCCGAGAGATTCACTAACTCTATGTGATATTACAGTTAGTACATCAGCTGTAGATCTTGCAGAACGCAAACTATATTGCATGTCATTGAGCAGTTATTTTTGCTGAGGTAGTTGATCGTTTCTCTGTTTATCACAGATTCCCTCAACTTGCTCATGATGCACAGTAGACTGATTAGTCTGAGACAGAATTTGTAAATACGGGATGAAGTTTTCCAAGCTGTTGGGAAGCATTTCTCCTTTAGCAACGCCTACACAGCTTTGTAAGTATGAGAGTTAGCTGAAGTTGAAGATCTTTTAGCACTATGACTGAAATACTGGTGGACCCAGTTGCTTTACTGAAATCAATGTTTTTGATTAGCTTGACAACATCACGCATAGATATTTATTTATCGCATAGTGTGTTTTCAGTCACAGGAAGAAGTACTGGATTTGTAAATGATCCTGGTCATAAAAAGTATAATTTCCTGCAAAGTTCATTGCTAAGTGTTTTGTTTTCTCGGATGCTTACGAAATTACTTCAGATCCATTGATGATGGTAGGAATAGTAAACAGTGCTCGCAGAATTTCTGATGTTTAATGATAAAACTGTATTGTGACACGAAAAGGGGCCAATGCATTAATTGTCGTATAATGTTGATATCCGAATAAGTCACGACTAATGCCTCTGGCCCGTTGAGTCAGGTATCAACTGTAATTGTCTTAGATAATTTCGTCGAAAGTAACTAAGCATTTAAGATGGAAAATAGGTCGAAATTGTCTTGAATTATCTCGCCAAACAGAGGCTGAGCCGTTAAGAGATAAAAAGATGCCGTGGATTATGCAAAGGGTTAGATGAAATAGTGTTCTCTGAAATAATCTCGGTAAAATAACTGAGCAATAAAGAGACAAATAGGTTATGCGAATTAGTTTAGTCAAAATTTCAAAAAGGAGTTTCAACTAATCGAAAAGTAATTGAGCATTAACCCTAAAACTCTATCAAACGAGCAAGTAGAAATATTAATGTCATAACTTATCGGATAGTGAGATGGAATGAAGGGTTGCTGTAAGAGAATGAGAAGAAACAAAACAACAAAATGTTTAAATGTATATTGGAATACAATTAACAATATAACATACATCTTATGAAGACTGTCAAGATGCAATAAACTGACTTTATTGCTAAAATAAATATATCCCGTTTTAGTTTGATGAATGTACAGAATCAATACCAAAAACACCAGACTATTAAACTGACCTCGGATTTGAGTTTGCCCAAATGTAACTGCCTTTGTCAAATATTTTTAGCTTTTAAACTATATTCTTGCACAACCAAGCTGAAACACATCAACATTGCTTTAGCGACATTTCTGAAAATAAAAAAGCATACATTCTCGCAATTTAAACAGTTATGTGGATTTTGTCCTATTTAATGTATTAAAACCTTACCTTTAAATATTTAGAAAAATATGTCGAAATTCCTTTAATTTTAAAAATTAAAACAATGAATAGGAAAAAAGAGAAGAAAGAAATGTTGAACAGACTATATACTACATTTTAATTAGATTTAATTATTCATTAAAAACAATCATGTTGACACACCGGTTCCCGTTTAGTCACCGAAGTTAAGCAATGTTGAACCTGGTCAATACTAAATGGGTGACCATTTGGGACTCCAGGTTCTGCATGTGCTCTGCCGCTTATCTCTCATTGTTTTCAGTCGTCCTTGACCTCTCCTTGCCACTGGACTCTAGCAGTGTAGGAGAGGTGTGTTTGGAGATTGCGCAACGCTTGCCTCACAATTACATGCGCAGATGTCTCTACAGTAATTATCCTTTAGCTTTCGAGACTGGACGGAGGCATCCGAATTATTTATGTTTTATGTGAGAGCTTTTGAGTTTTCTCTTTTTGCTTTCTTTTATTATCTCAAGCAGGTTTTATTAAAATTTTTGTAAAGATTTTGGGGGTAGATAAAATGTATTTAACAAAGCGATGTGCTCTTATTGTAGCAGAGTGTCGGCGAACAAAATCAGAGCAGCCTCTATATCAACACCATTATTCCATAAATTATACAATGAGATAATGCAATTGTAAAGCCTGTAAATGAAAAGTACGCCACTAAAGTTTGAAATTAAAAACACATTGTGAGACACAATACCGCAGGGCTGCTTTCCAGATGTCTATAATACAGTCGTTTTCAAATCTAATGTAATTTTCGAACCGTTCCTTTAAATAAAACCCTACCCAAGTTTTACCATTAACGCTCATAACGGTGTTGTCTCACCGACCACCTGATACTCGTTAATCCTTATACTTGATTAGTTGATGGGCCTTGATAAGCGGTGATTTCCTTGTAGAAAAAAAAACATACTGTCGTTGGCTTCGCTCTCTTTAGTTTGAACACGTTTCGGTTGCGTTTAAAATTGAAAGTGTCCATCCGTTAGCAGTTCAATCCGTCAGTCTTTCTGTCGTGCTTAAAATTAGAATTTTAAAAAAATTCTCAGCGTTAAACGGGTAGATCGAATGGACGTATCGTAAATATTTATGCATTTTGTTTATTTATCGTTAAAGTGTGAAGGTGTACGCGCATGTGCTGGTGAGTTACGATAACACTGGAGATAATTGTCATTTGATCCGCGGACAATTATTTCTATTCTTCGGTTGTATCCGGATAAATCATGAATGAAACGTACGTTTGTTGTCGTTGTAAATATCCATTACCGTTCTTTTCCGCGTCGGAGCTACGAATAGGATTCTAATTTTAACAGATGTCGAATGAAGTCATATCGAGTGACGCGCTTGTTGAAGCTTCAGTAGCCTATCGTTTGAATCCGATGCACGGATACTGTACCAAATTACGGCTCGTAGATATTTGACTCCAGCTCCGGCTCATGTTGGTCACTTAAGCAAGTGTATCTGCATTTTATTTTATTTACTTTTTTATTTAAAAGAACTGGATATTTTTTTATATTATTATTCGACATTGTTCGAAATTCAGGGAACTTTACAATTCATTTAAAATTCTTTCTATATTTGGCCGAAGTAACTTGGGAAAATCATGTGTAATACTCTGAGAGGCATTTAAGAAAAGTCAAATTTAAAAAAATACTACTAGAAACCCGATTGTTGCCTGGTCATAAGATACGCTTAAATATGATATTTTAGTTCATGCAGATTACGTATTTAGTTACTTTCTGTGACTTGGCTTTTGTTTGTAAAAAATTGTTTTCTCTTTCTGATCCAGTAACGTCTGTTTTTGTTGATATAGTTCAAGTAATAGTTTGTTTTTTTGAATATTCCTTCCATATTTTTTGTTGTTCGCGCTGATATTTAACTAATTCAGCTTCTATTTCTTCGTTTTTTTCTGTTTTTTTGCTGTTGTTGCATTAGTTTATTTTCTGCAAATCCATCTGGGGTTTCCGCATATTTGCTTTAAAGTCGACTTTACCTCCTCCATTATTTCTTATGCTCTTTGAACGTATGAAAAAAAAACAATTTACTCTTTTCCACGTAGCCTTGTTCCTTCCTAACATTCAGCACAATCTAGGTGTTGAGGTAGAAATTAATTACACCTCTTTTCTCTTCAGAGAATAAAAGAAAACAAGTTCTTTTTGTCACGCGAAAAAACGGAAGTTTCTTTTTAATTAAAAAAAAATTAACTTACGGATTTTTCATTTATAAGTGTTTACTCGTTGAACAACTTTCTATTTTTTTTTTTTTTAATTGTTGCTGTTGGTTTCTAGAAACAATCCTTCCGAATCTTTCCGAATCTTGTCGAGGTAAATGCAACTTTCAGAGTTGCTTCCTGGTATTTAAAACGTTTTGTCGTCTGGTTCCAAAGTACCGGCTCTGAGTACTGCGTTGTTATTATTTTGGGGAAACTATACTTCGTCTAGAGGTCGATGCTGTTGAGACACGTTCTTTGCAATACCCTGTTATTAGTTCGTATAAAGTTATTGTGGAATCCTAGGGTATTATGAATTTGACATTTTAACGCGCGTTCTCAAGCCCATATAGCAAGTTGTTGTGCGAACACTAGGGCATTTGAAAATGTGTTTTTCTCATGTTTTGTCTAAAGTTCCTCGCCAGTTGTTGTGGCCATAGGAAATGGCCATAAAGCAAGACACGAACAACAGGTTTTGGTAGAAAGAATCTATCGTACAAGAAAGTGAACTACAAAGAAAAGCTGTCGATACTTTCCGACTTGTAAGTTGGACAGTTTGTAGTCTGGCGATAAATCGCAATATTTTACCCGCGAAAGTATTAGCCTCGTGGTTTATATAATGATTAGCAGAATCCAATATGCATGAATGGGTAGGTCCCCTTAACAACCCATACAACAACAACAAACAATAATAATAATAATAATAATAATAATAATAATAATAATAATAACAACAACAAAAAGCCACCACAAATGGCTTAACCAGATTGACAAGACAATTTCCTTTACAATCTTACAAAAAGGCTAACCTGTTGGGGACAGCGAAAGTGTTAAGGTATAGCTTGAATATTAAAAAAATAAATAAATAATAAAATAAAAACATTAAAACAAATAAATTTAATAATGTTATGAAAGAATAATAATATATCAACACCTCGAACTGTATGACAGTCAACATGAATCTCATTGCAATTGAAAAGCTTGGGGACACGACAAAAAAGCCACCATAAATGGCTTAATTAGATTGAAACGACAATTTCTTTTTACAATTTTGCAAAAGGCTTGCCCGTTGGAAACGGCGACAGTATTAATACAGCGTTAATGTCTAAAATCAAAGAAATTGACCTGATGTTTAAGAAAGAAAATCCAACTAAAAGCACCCAAAGGTTGAGACTACTATAATAATAATAATAATAATAATAATAATGATAATAATGATAATAATAATAATAATAATAATAATAATAATAATAATAATAATAATAATAAAATGTTGTGTCAACATAGGCAAGTGTCATACCAAATAGTCGTTAATATCGACGAGTATGGAAAGAACGGCGAGAGAAAACACTAAAAAGACCTCCACCGGATGAGTGCGAAGCCTCTAGGAGGCTTGTTACCAAACAAATTCCAGTGAAGGCCAATGGTCGTTACTAGCGAAAAATCAATGGTAAACGGCTCTTGCGACAGGGAAAATAATTTGCAAAGGTTTTCGAGATAAGTGGAGAGTACTCGAAATCTTGGAGGCTTGTTGTCACCCAGACTCCAGGGAACACCATAGATTATTGACGGGAGAAACCTTGATGAGAGCATGTGTAAAAACTCCTAGTGAGAAGTAGTAGTAGTAGTAGTAGTAGTAGTAGTAGTAGTAATAATAATAATAATAATAATAATAATAATAATAATCATAATTATAATAATAATAATAATAATAATTATAATAATCATAATCATAATCATAATAATAATAATAATAATAATAATCATAATAATAATAATAATAATAATAATAATCATAATAATAATAATAATAATAATAATAATAATAATAATAATAATAATAATAGAGGCACTGGGAACAATTCCGAATGTTTTTGAACAAAAAATGGGAGAAATTGGAATCAGAGGAATGGCTGGAAAGATACAAAGAATGACAATAATGAAAACAGCTGAAATATTAAGAAAAAGCCTTGAATGCGGACCCTAATACACATGAGCCACATGCGCGAGCCAGATAAACTGCTGCAGAGGCAAAACCTGGAGAGCGGGTTACATGAAATTACGAACATTGAAGCTGCATTCTAAAAGTTCTCTAATCCCTCCCCATTCAATGCCCCATCACCGTCCCTCCTCAAGAATGATGTCAAATAATTGGGAAGGGTCAAGGAGGATGGAAAACCGAAGAGAGAGCGCTGAACAAGCACGAAGAGAACTGGGACATGGGGAGGCTTATTGCCACACAAATTTCAGTGGAGACCAATAGCCGCTGTCAGCGAGAAATCAATGATAAACGGTTGTTGCGATAACGCACAATCATTTGCAAATAGTATCAAAAGAGGTGTGGAGATCTTTGATGATCTGTGAGAAAGCTCCTTGTGAGCCAATAATAATAATAACCACGTAGAGTAGAGGCGCTACGAAAAACAGCGAAAAACTTTGAAAATGGAATGAGAGATATTGAAATCAGAGTGATGGCTGAAAAGATGCAATGGATAACAATAATTAAAAGTGCAGAAATATTAAGGGACAATCTCGAATGCGGGGACTAACACCACATTAACTACAGACACAAACTCGACATACAGAAACAGCTACAAGTGTAAAACACAAAGGAACATCACATGGAATTATAAAAACAGAGACGGTATAATTGTAAGGTACCCCTATGCGGCCCTGCGTTCCGGCCACCTCTTTATGTGTGTGTGTGTGTGTGTGTGTGTGTGTGTGTGTGTGTGTGTGTGTGTGTGACCATAAATTAACACCACACCAAATAAATGAGGGTCGAGGAGGATGGAAAGACCAAGAAGAGAAAGCACTAGCCAGACCTCCGTTGGATGAATGCAATAAGGACTGGGGTCACTGGGGAGACTTTTGGCCACCCAAATTCCAGTGAAGACCAATGGTTGCCGCCAACGAGAAATCAATGGTAAGCGCCTGTTACGATAACGCAAATTCTTTGGCAAAGGTTACTGAAAGAGATGGAGAGTGCTGGAAATCTGGGAAGATTTGCTGTCATTCAGACCCCAGATAACACCACAAGTTGTTCTCAAAGAGAAATCTTCGATGATGGCCTGCATGACAACTCCTAGCGAGTAAATAATAATGTTCCAGAAGGGGTGCTGGAGAGTGATATTGTGAAATCATTGTGAGATATTAATATCTAATGTGATAATGTGATTGCAACAAGGAGACTGGATTTAATCTCGTTGATAAAAAAAGGAACCCAAGACAATACTCATTGATATAGCAGTGCCAGCTGATGTGAGGAAAAAGAAAAAGAGAAGGAAAAAGAAAAAGAGAAGGAAAAAGAAAAATACCAAGACTTGAAAAGGGAGATAAAAAAGATTGTGGAAGTTGAAAATGTAGAAGTAGTACTAATTGTGAGGGGAGCCAGAGAGAGCGTAACAAATTGAGAAAATTGGGGTCCATTGCAATATTGGAGTAAGTCAAAAGACTACCGCCAGAATCTTCTGGAAAATGTTGGAAGACTGAGAAAAGCAGACGATGATAGTCTATGCTCCTTTGTTATGATCCGCCTATCAGTATAAAATTTGGAATACCAACAGCCAGAAACAAAATGTGGTTAATAATAATAATAATAATAATAATAATAATAATAATAATAATAATAATAATAATAATACACCACCGTTCCCCCCAATAGAAAAGTGATACCAAAAGCCGAGAAGGGTCAAAGAGGATGGAAAGACCGAGGAGGGATCACTGGCCAGACCTCCGCTGAACAAGTGCGAAGAGAACTGGGATCTTGGGGAGGCTTAGTGCCACTCAAATTCCAGTATAAATCAATGACCACTGCCAGCGAGAAATCAGTAGTAAGAGGCTGTTGCAATGATGCAAATTTATTTGCAAATGCTATCGGAGGAGGAGAGAGTTGGACGTCTGGGGAGACTTGTTGTCACTCAGCTTCCTGAGAACACCACAGGTCTCCAATCAGATCGTTTGTTGACTTGTGTGAAAGCTCCATGTGAGCCAATAATAATAATAATAATAATAATAATAATAATAATAATCTGATGTACATGGACGATCTGAAACTTTTCGCAAGGACCAAAAATGAACTAGAGACATTAATAAATACATAAATTATAGCAACAGAAATGAAAGAGAAAATTGGAAAGGAAGAACAAGAAAATTTCTCGAAACCAAATTGTATAGCGGAAACCTAATAAAAGGCATAAATACATGGGCAGTATTACTAGTAAGATACTCTGGACCGTTGAAGGGGTCGACTAAAGAAGAACTGAGACAGCTCGATCAGAAGACCAGGAAACTCATGACCATGCACAACGCACTACATCTGGAGGACGATGTTGAACGACTCTACGTTAAAAGGAAAGACGATGGAAGGGGACTGGTTAGTATAGAAGACTGTGTGAATGACATCAAAAAAGAACTAGAAAAATGCTTAATGCAAACACTGAAAGAATAATCATAACAGCAAGAGACATTGAAAAAATCAATAAAAAAGAAATCAGAGAGACAAAGGATAAAACAATAAAAGAAAAGTGGGAAGAGAAACAATTACACGGAAGATTCATAAGGATGACAAAAGATTGAAATAACGAAAAACTTTTGACATGGATGCGAAAAGACACGTAAGCCAAGAAACTGAATCCCTAATAACTGCAGCACAAGACAACTCGGTAAGAACCAACCACACCAAGCAAAAATCGATAAAACACATAAAAAACAACAAATGCAGACTCTGTGGACAAAGAGACGAAGCGATAAACCATAAAATAAGTGACTGAAGCAAACTGGCCCAAAAGGAACACAAGAACAGACACGACCAAGTGGGAAGCGTAGTACACTGGGAATTATGCAAACAACTGCATCTCGAACGTACAGACAAGTAATACAAACATAAGCTGTCAACAGTACTTGAAAACGAGAATCACAAAGTCCTATGGGACATGGGCATATAATCTGATACACCCATCCAAGCAAGAAGACAGGATGTCGTGATAATTAACAAAAAAGAAAAGTCCTGTCAAATCGTAGGCTTTGCTGTTCCAGCTGAAAACAGGGTGAATATCAAAGAAAAGGAAAAACGGAGCACACAGAGCTAGCCAGAGAGCTGAAAGGAATGGGGAAGATGAAGAAAATCAAATTAATATATCAGAGAGGCGGTAGCACTCTCTATATAGGGATGGCCCGTACACGCCTATATACGCCTACAAAACAAAACTATCCAAATCTCAACTAAAATCAACTTATAAGTTTCAAAAAGCACATATTCTTACAGAGAAGCGTCTTACGAATCCAGCGAGTGTCAGAACGTCGGTTTGAATGTCAAAAGAGAGCAACAAAAAAAAAGGGTACAAAAATGGCCAATTTTCTTCTTTCTTCTTTCTTATTCTTCTTTCTTCTTTCTTTTGAGACGATGTATCTCGGTGTACGAACGGTCTCTGACAACAGTTCAAGCATCAATCGACTGCTCTTTACACGGAGAAGTGCAGTGACCCATCGCTTTTTAGCTAACTCCATAATTAAATAAGATTACGTGTAATAACAAGTTTTAAACACTATATACCCAATGTAGACAGACCACTTCGAACACGGAACTTCTCTCAAAAGCGACAGCTCCAAATAATACACCGGATGCTCACAGACGTTCCAGTTTGCCAGTGGCCTATATTTCTTGGACGCTGAATATTTGAGGTGAACGTTAAGTTTTTTTCTTTAAACAGTAACCCACCAGCGTTAATGAAACCACGAAATCTTTATCTCAGTTGATCAAAATTGTTATAAGGGTAACCTATCAGCAAGTACGACGTCAAAAAACAATGTTATAAAAACAAATAATTCTTCAGATTTTGGACTGTAAAATATGTACAAAATGTCATTGCTGTGACCAGGATTCGAACCTAGGTTAGCACGGCCACAACGTGGGGTCCTAACCTCTAGACAATCACGGCTAACACTGACGTCTGTCGCTCTTGGCAGAAAGACACATGACTACTGTCAAACTATTGAGAAATAAGGAGGAAACTTGAAATTCTCACGCATGTGCAAAAATACACTATAGCAACCATTGTTAAATGCAGCTGAATCTCTTCGCTCGCTAAGAAAAGTAGATCAGACCAGTTCTTCTAAGAACTCACCAAACGCCAAAGGAAATAAGTTAAATTAACCGCAAAAGAAACTGCAAGAAAGTCATCTTCTAAGAACTCACTGGAAGCTGACCAAAAAGAATCAAAATCCAAGCCCTAGCCACAAAAATAACTAGATATTGTGGCTACTATACACAATCTACTGATAAAAACAAGTAAGTTTTCTAAAATAAACTACAATAAATTAACCAAGTAACCTCACATCGTCACTGATTAGGACTTCATATAAAGATAACAACTACACTATTGGTGTATATACCGTTCCACACTTTAACTATTGGTGACGGGGCAGTATCTCAATTCTACGAGAGTTGTCTTGCTATAAGATAAGTAATATTATAGTAAGATACACATAAGTGTTATATGTTTACATTTAATAAAAAATGCCAAAGTCAGCACGTAGTAAAAAAGCTCAGAGAAATATAGACTATGAAAAAAACAAAGTCAAGGTATTATCTGAGCAAAAAGAATACTATCAGAAAAATGCTGAAATAATAAAAATTAAGTATCATGCAAATCCTGAGGCAAAGAAGGCTGCCTCACGTGCTGACTCAAAAGCACGGTATAACAGGGATTCTGAGGAGAAAAAAAGCTGTCTCACGTGCTCTTTATAACAAAGAACCAGAAAAAAAGAAGGCTGCCTCACGTGCTCTTTATAACAAAGAACCAGAAAAAAGAAGGCTACCTCACGTGCTCTTTATAACAAAGAACCAGGAAAAAAGAAGGCTGCCTCACATGCTGACTCAAAAGCACGGTATAACAGGGATCCCAAGGGGAAAAAGCTGCCTCATGCACAAACTATTATAAATATAAATATCAAAAACTGCCAAATCTTTGCCAAAACGCCAAAGAATGAACCAAGAAAAATTTAATAGTGAAGTTATGAACATTTTAGAACTTTATAATACTCTAACTGTTTTATCAGAGAGGTGGTAGCCCTCTCTATGTAATATAGAACCGATGGAGGACCAAGAGGCAACTCCTAAGGCCCAAAACCCAAAGACCTAAAACCCAGCAGGAAGCGACCTGCTACTAATGGAGGCGGCAATGAGCCGCCTCCTAAAAAAGACAATACTATCATGAATGTAAGTTTAAAAATAAGACTGTAAGTAAAAATACTAATTAACAAGAATAAAAAAGCATTGGAAATGCAAAAGGATATAGGGATGTTATGCCAAAAAGTATACAAACAAGATAGCTATGAATGGCTAGGCACATGGAAATAGAATTGCATCCAAAGTATAGCCCTATAGCTTTTTACAACCGTAATGATGGCACGGAATGAAGATTGGAGAAAAGCTATAGGGCTATACTTTGGATGCAATTCTATTTCCATGTGCCTAGCCATTCATAGCTATCTTGTTTGTATACTTTTTGGCATACCATCCCTATATCCTTTTGCATTTCCAATGCTTTTTTATTCTTGTTTAATAGTAGGAACAGTCCCGAAAACTTTGAAAAAAGAATGAGAGAAATTGGAATCAGAAGAATGACTGGAAAAATACAAGGAACAACAATAATGAAAACAGCTGAAATATTAAGAAAACCCCTTGAATGTAGAAACTAATGGACAGGAGCAACAAACGCGGGCCAGACAAAATATGAAACACTACATGGAACCAAGAACACTGATGATGCATATCTAGAAGTTCTCTAACCCAACCCCCACCCAAATCATCTCATTGCCACACCAATGCCCCCCCCCCAAAAAAAGAGTGAGACCAAATAATCAAGTAGAGTTAAGGAGAAAGGAAAGACCAAGGAACTGACCAGGCCTCCGCCGGATAAGTGCGAAGAAAACTGAGACCTTTGGGAGGCTTATTGCCACTCAAATTCCAGTGAAGTTCAATAGCCGCTGCCAACGAGAAATCAATGGCAAGTAGCTGTGGCGATGATGCAAATTTATTTGCAATACTATCGAAAGAGATGCTTGAAGCTTGGGGACACTTCTTGTTACTCAGCTTCCCGGGAACACTACAGGTTATTTTCAAGGAGAAATCTCTGATGACCTGCGTGAAAGCTTCTTGTGAGTCAATAATAATAATAATAATAATAATAATAATATTAATAATAATAATAATATTAATAATAATAATAATAATAATAATAATAATATTAATAATAATAATAATAATAATATTAATAATAATAATAATAATGATAATAATAATAATAATGATAATAATAATAATAATAATAATAATGATAATAATAATAATAATGATAATAATTATAATAATAATAATGATAATAATAATAATAATAATAATAATAATAATGATAATAATAATAATAATGATAATAATAATAATGATAATAATAATAATAATGATAATAATAATAATAATGATAATAATAATAATAATGATAATAATAATAATAATAATAATGATAATAATAATAATGATAATAATAATAATAATGATAATAATAATAATAATAATAATGATAATAATGATAATAATAATAATAATAATGATAATAATAATAATAATAATAATAATAATAATAATAATAATGATAATAATAATAATAATATTAATAATAATAATAATAATGATAATAATAATAATAATAATAATAATAATGATAATGATAATAATAATAATAATAATAATAATAATAATAATAATAATAATAATAATAATAATAATAACTTGCATGACCTGTGGAAATTCGACAGGAGACTCGTTCATATGTAATATATCAATGTTGGCATTCTGTAGATGCTCCACAGTAAATACAGACACTACAATATTATTATAGCTATTTTGTTTAAACTGCAAATGTATTTATCTAAACTAGCAGGGACGCTCGGTGCAGCTCGGTCATAAAGCTTTAATATGATATTTTAATCCTTGCAGATTTCGTATATATTATTATAGTGTTAATGTTCTATCGATTTATATATATATTATAAAGTTGAGATTTCAAAAATAATATATATATATATATATATATATATATATACATATATATACATCCCTATGACTTGAGTGCATCAGCTTGAATCGAAACCGAAACTAAGACTTATGAAAAAAATATATGTATATATATATATATATATATATACATACATATAATTTGAGTTCCTTCATCTATAATCAAAACCGAAACCAAAACTTATAAAAAATTCTTGATAAAATTATTTTCACAACAGTAGATTACTGAAATGCCATCAGCTATAATCGAAACCGCAACTAAAACTTATGAAGCATTATTGGTAAAATTATTTATAAAAAAAATAAATGACTTGAGTACTATCAGCTATAATCGAAACCGAAACCAAAACATATAAAGAATTCTTTGTAAAATTATTTATTACAAAAAAATGGAGGTCCATAACAAATAAAGGACAGTCACTCGGATGTAAGCGTGGCACACAAAATATATAGCACACACACTATTCTATTAATATATAGATGATGATGATAATAATGATAATAATAATAATAATAATAATAATAATAATATATAGATAGATAGATAGATAGATAGATAGATAGATAGATAGATAGATAGATAGATACGCCGTTCCAAGATAACGTCTAATCATGAAAATGTTAAGGGGGAAGAAAGAATAGATGTACAATTTCTAAATGATGGAGAGTGAAGGTTTCTCCCAACTGAAAATAACAAAAGATTGAAACAGCGTGAATATTCGCATTGTTATACCCTTTTCACAGCGTGTGACCCTTTAAACAAACAAACAAAACTGCTTTCATCTGCCCTTGAGAATTTCTCGTCTAAAAGGGGCACAAAGTCTTAGATAAACGGCTTATCGGGCAGAGAACGGTTTGTGTGTCTCCTGATGCACATCCATCCGTTAAATACGTTTGTAACGTTCCCGGGAAGCATAGCATAGCAATAAAAACAAACGAATCTGTCCTAGAGATGTGTCCATTTAATCTACGCGGTTAGCGAGGATTACCTTATTTTAAACTTAAGCGTGCAAGTACGACCGACAAAGTGAAGGACGAGAGAAACTTGATTTCAATCTCCAGAAGGCACTATCTGTGAGAAAAAAATAGGTGCACATAAACGTTCTTTTACGGTAACGAGGCTAAAATGAAGGTTCACATATCAGAAGGAACGCCATTTTTCATAACACCGTGATAATCACAGACAAAGATCTAATAAAAAAAAAAACTTTCTCTCCGCTCCAAATTTTAACTGCAGGCTGACTTTTAATCCGTCTATTTTAAAAATCAGCTGAAATTCGAAAATTAATTCTAACTATAAAAACTTGCTGTAATGAATGCGGGTTATAATTTTTTTATTATTATTATGATTATTATTATTGTTATTGTTGTTGTTGTTGTTGTTATTATTATTATTATTATTATTATTATTATTATTATTATTATTATTATTATTATTATTTTCTTTCTTTCTTTGATAGCTGTTGCTCTGTGCCCGAAACATCTAATTCGTTTTGAAACCTTTAAATCTTTAAAGTTTAAATTGAAATACGTATGAAATACGTTTAGAAAGCCGAATTACAACGCAACATTATGAAAATAAACAAGTAGTTAGTTAATGTTATTTATTGCGGACTATTATCCTCATCTTTTTAGTTGTTGTTTCACGATGTTTCGCACAACTGTCCTTATCTCTGGTGTTGTATTTTTTCTTTTTCTTCAATTTTATATCATGGCGAGGAAAAAATATTTTAACTTTAAACAAGTACATGTTTGCTTATTTTCACAATACTGCGTTGTAATTAAGCTTTCAAACGTATTTCATACGTATTTTAATTTAAAATTCAAATTCGGACAACTGTGGTTATCTGTGCTTATCTGTGGTGTTGTTGTTTTTTCTTTTTCTTCAATTTTATATCATGGCGAGTTTAAACTATTTTAACGTTTACAAGTAAATACTTGTTTATTTTCATAATATTGCGTTGTAATTCGGCTTTCAAACGTATTCCATGGGTATTTTAATTTAAAATTCAAATTCAATTAACGCTTTTAACACAGAAAACACTACCCTGAATTTCTTAAAATGATTCTTTCTTTTTCTCTCTCTCTCTCTCTCTCTCTCTCTCTCTCTCTTAATATGTTTTGCTTATGTCAAACGTAAGCAATATATATAGGGAATACCGAAGGGTCTGCTCATACATGTTTTGTAAGTCAGAATGCATTTCTATGATAACTTGAAACTGTTGATCTTATTGACGGTTCAGAGGGGAATTAAAAATAAATCCTATCCATGGACGACGCTAGACCATTTTTCTGTCACCAGAAACCGGTTGCCCGGATTTAACATGTTATCTAGACACTCAAGTCTCGTCAAATCTCGCGGAACGAGACGTCGGCAGATTTCTTCGGGTTTTCAGATAGAAGACGTGTGTTAAATTCGTCTACATTGCCAGCTTTAAACATTTTTTCTTACCCCCTTTTCTCGTTGTTAAGATATTTTTGATATTTCACCATGTGTGTCGGCTTCTCAAAGCCTCACTTGACCTTTCTCTAACCTTTGGGGGGATAAATAAGCAAATTAATCAGGTTGCTTACATATTTACATACACATGTCTCTGTCGATAATGCGCTGTTTTAAAAGATATGAACGCGCAAAAGAACAAAGCCATAATTAACATAGTGACCTGCATTCCATAAATTGTATACAGTCGATCGTTGACGATAGTTATTATGTTTAAGTATTATATAATCCAAAAATGCTAAAAAACGAATCAAAATCAATTTCACGGCGTAAACAAGTACGACTAATATAATGTCTATCTAATAAATGCCGCTCTTTAAACTTAAAGGAGGCTGGTTATTATTATTATGTTGTTGTTGTTGTTGTTGTTGTTGTTGTTGTTGTTGTTGTTAATAAAGTTCACTACTTATCAACACTAAGTGGCCACTCGAGGATAAACGTTAAAAAGATCGTTAGCTGGACGATGACTGCCACTCGATAGGACCGAAAACACTAATATCAAAATCAGGGAATGTAATATCAGGTTTATGCGGCGTGCGAGACACCATTTCCGGGGATACAGATACAAACAAAGGTTTAAGAGAGTTCGACATAGGCGACCAGATATTGGTCCCCCCCCTTTTTGTATTTGACACTGGCGGTACTGATGATTTTTTTTAATCTTCTGTAGTTCGTATATAAATATATTTTACGTTTTTACTTCTGATTTTTGTTTAATAATTGAGTACACAACTTGGGTTATTGACCACTAAACTACATAGGATGGAATAGTCAGAGGTTTACTTACAATGAAGTGATTATCCGGAAGAACGGCTCAGCAGTTATTTGTTTACATTAAACTTGAAGATGAGCATAACATGTTCAGTTAAGAAAGAAAAGCGTGGTTTAAGAAAAGTAGGAAATAAACTTTGAGTTTACTGTCAACAGTCTCATAACTTTCGAGTCTATTATTTTGTCCTTTATTTCTCATATTCCAAAAGCGATGTTTCACATGAAAGGAGAATAATTAGTGTTTCTGGGTCGGAAACTACCCATATAGCCCTTATCTTTAGCTAGTTTTTTTTACCCTGAATTGTATTTTAAAATCCTTACATGAAGTAGATTCATGCTTTGTCTGAAACCATGTCCATAAAAATAATCTTCTTCCACGAATGGAATATTCTAGAAAAAACGCATTTGTTCATGGAAATTTCATTCAAAGATAGAGAAAAGGTCTTGGGTTTTGTTGTAGCTGGATGTGAACGCGTTATGCTGGAAACCATGTATTCGAGCTCAGTCGAAAATTTGCCATAAACGTACGTATGCAGTCGAAAGTTGCTAGAAACATCTTTTATGTGTGAAAGAGACTGTAGGGAAAAGGAAAGGTCATCCTCATAAGATTTTGAAGTTTTTTATTGGCATTTCACCCCAAACAAGACACAGAGCCACTTAGTCGTGTGGGGCTACTATTTGGGACCAGATTTGCAGGGATACTTGAATTTCTGCATTCGGTAATTGTAATGGAATCGATTCTGCATTCGGTAATTGTAACGGAATCGATAATTTAGTACGGAATCAGTAATTTAGTACGGAATCGAGAAAAATATTGAAATCAACCCATCACTAACACACACACACACACACACACACACACACACGCACACACACACACACACACACACATATATATATATATATATATATATATATATATATATATATATATATATATATATATATATATATATATATATGCACTAGTAGTATTATTCGGCCTTACTCAGGAGTTTCTTTGATGCCTTTTTATGCTTATTTTGGTCTGTATCTTTGGTAATTCCAATATTTTCTTCTTTTTTTTTTTTTGGTTGTAATTCTAAAATTATTTTAGTAAATTTCGTTTATGTTTACACTTTACTGATCAACGTAGCCCCACACAGTAAATGCAACGTGTCAACAACACTCCAATTTTTCTGGTTTATCTTCTTAGCAGCTATTCTTCCAGTTCCAAATTAACTACTTTCGCGAGTTTTTTTTTTTTTTTTGTAAGAGGGGGCATGATTTCTTGAACCGTATGCGAAAGAAACCGCAGAATCAACATCGACTTTCTATTTGTTATAAGAATTTCTATGGTTGTCACTGTATAGTTCTACAATTAGTCAACTGTGTCGAAAAATTCCTTATCTTATGTTGCCGGGCATTTTACTTGTGGTTGGTTGTTGCGGCCTTTGTTTTGTTAAACCACATATAAGCAACATTTTCACTAAATATGTGTGTAGACTGTTTTGAAATTTCTTCAGGATCAATTGCTTGTCAATTATAATGTTCAATTAAAATACCGTAATATTCCAATTTTATATGGCGAAAATAATAGATATTTTAAAAATATGCAAACACACGTAAATTTTCCCTTATTAATAAACTTCTTTCCAGTTAACGAAAATAAAACATTAAGAAATTTACGTGGGGGGGTTGAACCTATAGACCACTTCAGGCAAAAAAATAAAACAAAAAAACAACACACACACACACACACACACACGAAAAAAAAAACTCCTACATTTTCACGTCTTATAAAATTCTTTGCAGTTAATGAAAAAAAATTAAGAAATTTGCGGGCGTAGTTTGAACTTACAGACTACGTCATGCAAAAAAAAAAAATCACGCTATCAACTTACCTACAGTAGAATTACCATTCTTAGCAGCAATGATAGAACAACGAGCTGTGGAAATTCCGACATGGAAAGATGGCTTTATCGATGATAGATAAATTAAAATAACGGTTTCGATTATCGATTATCGATAATTATCGGGGGTATTCTGAAACAAAACTTTACAAAGACCATTCCCATACTTATACACTAAAGTTGTGTAAATTTTGAAGACAATCTGTTCAAACGTTTCGGAGTCTATAGGAAACGATATTACAAAGACAAAGTTGCATTTGTATATATATATATATATATATATATATATATATATATATATACATATATATATATGTGTGTGTGTGTGTGTGTGTGTGTGTGTGTGTGTGTGTGTGTGTGTGTGTGTGTGTGTGTGTGTGTGTGCGCGCGCGGTGATACCTCAGTTGTCGAAGGTTTCGGTGGTCGAACAACTCGGTGTTTGAACCAAAAGTTGGAGATTTACTTTCCTTTCTCGTCGAACGAAATTTCGGAGTTCGAACCGCTAGCTTCGCTTCAAATGTAAACAAGCAGAGGTGTTTTTCAATGGAACGTTGTAATTCATACTGTTCGTGATACTTTGGAAGTGTAATGTAATGACACAACCCACTCCGACGACATCACCCGCGAGTCCGAACTTTGCGACGAGAGTTATATTTAAAACAGCGTCATTGCAACCCTTTCGACAGTCTAGACCATAGACTCTCAACATGGGGGCCATGGCCCCCAAGGGGGCCATGGCAATAATTTAGGGGGGCCATGGTGGAATTTTCTTTTTTAATTGATTAAGTTGACAATAAAATTTTGTTACCTACATAATATTGTTACGAATGTGTGTGTACGTGTGTATGTATGTATGTGTGTATGTATGTGGGAGAGAGGTGATCGAATTATCTCAGTGTGGCCTTGGATATCAGCACGTAAACATGTGGGTATAATTGATTCTGAACCATACTGTATACTGTTTTACTTATTTTGTTCGACAATTATAAATGCGGTCGCTGTTTTCGTGTGTGAAATATTTGTGCACTTCCTTTATTATTTTCTTATTTTTTGGTATCATTGTATTCATGCTCATTCCCTACTCAGGTATTCCTGCTTTTTTTTTTTTAGTGCTAATATTGATGTGACTCGCTATTCTTCTCATAATTTCAATTGGGGCAGTGCTTGTCAAAGGAGGTGTGTTCTTGCTGTAGAAAGTACATTTTAGCTTGCTAGGTTGAGTGTGAATGTTTATCATCTTTACTCTCTCTGTGTATGTTTGTGTATGACTGTGTGTGTGCTTAATGTGTGAGTCCATGGATGTATTATGTATGTGGATATTTGTGTGTTTGTCATTTTATCACTTGTCCTATTTATCTGTCCTTCATTATCATTCTTTTGTCTTATCACTTAATGTTTGTTCTGATGGTCTGTCTTCTTTATTTTCCCTAGATTTGCGATGGCTACTAGTGTTACTAAGAAGCGGAAGTACAGTGAAGAGTACATTAGCTACGGATTTACATCAATTCTCGCTGATGGCATCGAGAAACCTCAGTGTGTACTGTGCTTCAAAGTGTTGGGGAACGATTCTATGAGGCCTAGTAAGTTGAAGCATCATTTGCAGACCATCCATCCACAGTATGTTGAAAAAGACCCCGATTTCTTCAGGCGCCATGAAAGTAGTTTCGGAAAACAGAGACTGGATGCAACTGGTGCTTTCCAACAACAGACCTCAAGTGTAGTTGAGGCATCATACGAGGTTGCCCTTGAAATAGCGAAGCAAAAGAAGCCCCACACAATTGGTGAAACCTTAATTAAGCCATGTACTTTAAAGATGGTCAAGCGTGTTCTTGGAGATGCAAATGAACGTAAAATTCAACAAATTTCCTTGTCAAACGACACAGTGAAGCGGAGAATTAATGAAATGTCAGATGACATAAAGGAAAAAGTGATACAGGAGATCAAATCGTCTCCAGCTGGTATGTTTGCAATACAACTGGATGAGTCAACGGATGTGAGTTCGTGTGCACAGCTACTCGTGTTTGTTAGGTATATTTTCTTGTGTGATATCAAGGAAGAATATCTGTTATGTACACAGCTTGAGACCACCACAACAGCTGAAGATGTGATGGAAAAGCTATCTTCTTTCTTCAAAGCTAACAGGATCCCATGGGAAAATTGTTGTGGAGTCTGTACAGACGGGGCTCCAGCGATGCTGGGATCAAAATCAGGGTTCCAGAAGCGTGTCAAGGAAGTAGCTCCGAATGCCAAGGGGGTTCATTGTATGATCCATCGTTTTGCACTGGCGTCGAAAACCCTCCCTGATGAACTTTGCAAGATCCTGGAGGCAGTGGTCAAATGCGTCAACTTTGTAAAAGCTGGAGCTCTGAACTCTCGCCTTTTCCAGAACCTCTGTAGAGACATGGATTCGGAGCATGAAGCTCTCCTCTTTTACTCCAAAGTGCGCTGGCTTTCCAAGGGCAATGTTGTGAATCGAGTGTTTGAACTTCGGGGGGAGCTAAAATTGTTCCTGGAAATGCAAGGGAAAGATGATCTGTTGAGTCACTTCAATGAGGTTTTGTGGGAGCCACGTCTTGCATATTTAGCAGATATATTTGAGCAGCTAAATAGGTTGAATCTGAAACTACAGGGCAAGGAAAGAAATGTGTTTCACCTGATGGACTGTCTTCGTGGATTTCTTGCCAAGCTCCAGAATTGGCAAAGGAAAGTCGGTGCCGGGAATGTTGCCATGTTTGAAAACCTTTCAGCTGTCCTTGACGAGAATGAAGAAGATAGTCTGCTTGACCGATTACTTAAAACTGAAATCACCCAGCATCTGAGATCCTTGGAAAGTGAACTTAATATGTACTTCCCAGAATTCGAGGAGGAAGAAGGGAAGTTGGTAAGGAATCCATTCTCTGGCACTCTTGATATTACTACCATTCCCAGTGATGTTCAGGACGAGTTCCTTGATCTCAAACATGATTCTGCTGCCAAAGATCTCTATGAAGAAAAATCTCTGAATGTATGCTGGTGTTCGATGCATCAGTCATATCCAAAAGTCAGTGAGATTGCACTTCGACTACTCTTGCCTTTTTCAACTACCTATTTATGTGAGTCTGGTTTCTCCACCCTTCTACAAATCAAGAATAAGAGCCGCAACCGATTGGATGTGGACCCCGACATGAGATGTGCATTGTCAGTGACACAACCTCGGATTCGTCAACTGACTGAAAAGAAACAATATCAGCCTTCCCACTGATGTGTGATAAAGTATGCAGAGGTTAATTGAACTTTCTCCCATCCAAATCAAATTTGCTATTGTCTGCTAGTCTTTTGTAGTCTAGTGATGTAAGTTAAGCATATCACAGAAATCTATCAATATAAGATAATTATGACTGTAAACTTTGTAATAAAGCAAGGGTGTTCTCTTCATCAACATTTTATTTATTCTTTTTTTTCTGCGCCTTTTTTGGCAGGGTGGGATTTGGGAGAAAAATGAAGGGGAGCCACACGAATGTTGAGAATTCATGAAGGGGGGAATGGAGTGAAAAAGGTTGAGAACCACTGGTCTAGACGATTTCCGAGTCACTGTGGCAACAGAAACAAACAATTGTCGATCCCGTTTTTACATAGGACGACATAAGACGACATAGGACGACATAAGACGACATAGGACGACATAAGACGACATAAGACGACATAAGACGAGATAAGACGACATAGGACATTGAGGGTTCCAAAAAGTAAACATAAAAGATCAGTAAACTTCAATTTGATAAACAAAGCGGACATATCTCGGAACGACAGTAATTAATGGAGCGAAAAAACTTTGTTCAAATAATCGGTTTAGTGTCGTGTAAAGACTTCATAAACAAAGAAGAAATCGACATTCTTGTACCATTGGATAAAAAAAGCAAAGAGAGATAAAAGTAGTAAAACGAGTGCAAAACAGAAAACGTTGTGAACGATGATCGAATTAAAAATGAAACTGATAATGAAATTTGAAAGGGGAATATCTCTGGAAATCTTGCAAGGAAATGCGATATGGCCGTGCAAATAAAATGTATAAAATCCTAAAAGTTTGCAGATAAAAGGGGACTTTTAAACATGATAAAGAAAATAGCTTGACCCTTCGAAAAACCGAATATATATATATATATATATATATATATATATATATATATATATATATATATTATTAAAATATATCGATGGTAATTAAGTTACAGAAATGCCAGTGTGCTCGGGACTTTATATATATATATATATATATATATATATATATATATATATATATATATATATAAATATATATATATATATAATTTGTATATATATATAATTATGGTCGAGTACTAAGGTACCATTGTATATATATATATATATATATATATATATATATATATATATATATATATATATATATACAGTAGCGTCCAAAAGTTAAGGAACGAGGGAAATTCATTATGAAAAAATAAAGAATCCTTTCAGTATTTAGTGAAAAGCCCCTTGTTTTCAATCACACTATGGCATTTTTTGCTGCAAGACAGAACCAATCGTTCACATGTTATATGTGAAATATTATTCCAGGATATTTTTATACATTCCCATAAATCATCAAGATTTTTTTTTGGGGGGGGGTTCTGTGATTTTATCACCAATAATTTTCCAAGCATTTTAAATTGGATCCAGGTCTGGGCTCTGAGTTGACCAATCCATAACGCAAATATTGGATCTATTTAGCTCTTTTAAAACTATTTTTGCTTTATGGCACGGTGCGTTGTCTTGCATAAAGATATCAGAATTAGAAAGATTAGGTACCACATGTTCTCTAATCAATTCTCTGTACATTCGGGCATTAACTTTTCCATGAATTCTCACAAGGGGGACAGTTCCTTTTGAAGATATCATGCCCCATACCATTATACTGCCACCTCCAAATTTTACTGTACTTTTAACGCACTTAGGGGACAGTCTTTCTCCATTTTTTCTTCTGACATGTGGTCTTTTGTCTGATCCGAAAAGATTAAATTTAGATTCATCAGTAAAATGGACCTTTTCCCATTTTTTTTTCTTCCCAAAACAAATGTTTTTAGGCGAATAACAATCTGGCCTTTTTATTTTTAATAGAAATTAAAGGCTTTGAGCATGGACTTCTTGAAAATAATCCAACTTCGTGTAATCTTCGTGAGATCGTTTGTCGGGAAATCTTGGGTCCAGTTTCGGATGTAAATTCCCGGTATATCGAAGCCGCAGTTTTAAAGCGATCAGAACGAGATGATCGAGTGATTTTTCTATCCTCCCTTTTAGTTGTTATTCGGGGTCGGCCCGATTTTTTCTTTTCAGTCAATGGTAAACCATTTTTCCTATTTTTAATAATCCGAAAAACAACGCTTTTAGACCTTTTCAATATTTTAGCAATCTCCTCTATGGACTTTTTTTCATCATAATGGTCACAAATAAGCTGTTTTTCTTGTACAGATAGCCTTTTTCGAATATTCGGAGTCGACATTTTGTTGTTGTTAATAAAATTGTTAAACGTTTGTATTAGTTTTCTGCGTTCCTAAACTTTTGGACGCCTGTAGTGTAATTAAATTTATTTATATGTGAAAAAAAAAAAAAGTAATATGTATTAAAATCAAAAATTAAAAAAAAATTTTTTTCTTTAACTACCATTATTAAACATTGGAAAATTCACAAAAAATTTTTCTCTTTTTCATAGATAAACTTAGAAGCCATTAAAAAAATGATCGATCGTTCCTTAACCTTTGGACGCTACTGTATATATATATATATATATATATATATATATATATATATATATATATATATATATATATATATTATATATATTATATATATATGTGTATATATATATATAGTGGTACCTTTATACACACACACATATATATATACAGGTACCACTGTATATATATATATATATATATATATATATATAGCCTGTCGCTATATATATATATATATATATATATATATATATATATATATATATATATATATATATATATATATATATATAGGGACAGGCTTTTTGCTTTATCACCAGTAAATTAGCTTCAGTCGACCCTCAAAGAAACAAATACCTTTTTTTAAAGAATTTATTGACTTTCAATTTCTTCGCATCGTTATTTGGACTTACATTTTAATTGTCTTGGACTTTGAAGCGTTTCCCGCGTCTCTCTCTTGCCCACTTGTCACACTGTCACTGTATTTCTCTTTTTTCCTTCCCTTTCAGTTTTTACCTTCTTCTATTTCCAATAAACCTGTCGATAAGCAAATTGTCTTGATAAAGTGATAAATCAAAAAAATGTTTTGCCCGTGACGTTCTAAGCCTTTGATTGATAGTTTCAATGTAAAGAAATAACTTTCCTTAACAAGGATAAGAAATGTTTGCTATTCTTCGAACACGCCTCTTATTCTGTATTTATTTTATCTACTTTTAAGTTTCTTGCCGTGTAGGCCCTATATCTATATTGCTTTTTACTGTTGTCTAATTTTTATTAAAATTTACTTTTATAACGAAAAATATAAATCGGGTAATATCCCTTTGTGATAATTGTTTTTATTGATATTTTATTTTTTGTTGTGTTTGATTTTATTTTGACTTTTGAATCTTCCAGATTGCGCATCGTTTTTAAAATGGCTAGTTCTTCTGCGACTAAGAAAAAAAGGTAAATGAAGAAGGGCGAGTGTTTCAAGAAAAATGGGAACTACAGTATTTTTGCATAGAAGTGAATAGAAATATACATTGTTTAATTTGCAATAATCATATTTCTACGCTGAAGGCGTATAGCCTGCACAGACATTATAAAACGAATCATCTGTTTTATGAAGGCGCCATGCGTGTTTCAATGCTCAAAGAATTGACGGTTAACTTGACACAGCAACAGGCCTTTTTTCACAAAAAGTCAGAAAGTAAATGTTGTTTCCGTTATTGCAAGCTATGAATTCAGTCGATTGATAGCGATGCATGGGAAATCCTACACCAAAAGAAATTTTGTGAAACAATGTCTTATAAAAACGGCCGAAGTTGTGTGTCCGGAAAAAGCACAATTGTTCAAAACTATTTCCCTCGCCAGGAACACTGTTGCTGAACGGATTGATGAAATGTCAAGTGATTTGAAGCAACAGTTGTAAGCTGAATCATTAAGATTTGAACAGTTTTCAGTTGCAATTGATTAGACTGTCGACATCACTGGGATAGCACAGCTTGCAGTCTTCATCAGGATCAGGGCTTGTGACAATGAATTCAACATTTATGAAGAACTGATTGAACTAATCCCTATTTATAACACTACAACAAGCCATGACATCTTTGAGAACGTTGCCAAGTTACAAGCAAAAATAAAGAATTTACATCCGGATTTGTCATTTACACATTTCCACTGTATTATTCATCAACAAAATTTGTGTTCAAAGATTTTAAAATTGGATCATGTGCTTAGTTTAGTCATAAAGATAGTGAACTATATAAAAGGTCGTTCTCTTTACCACCGTCAATTCAACCAGTTGTTAGAAGATATGGATAATCAGTTCACCAATGTTCCATTCGACACAAATGTATGCTAGTTGTCATGTCACAAAGTGTTGAAAAGATTTTATTTTTTAAGACAATAAATAATCACTTTTTTTTAATGAAAGGTGGAAACACTGATGAGATGAAAGATGAAAGCTGGCTCCAGGATCTGGCTTGTACCGTGGACATTACAGCACAATTAAACGATCTCAATTTGAAAGGTAAAAACAAGCTGATCACTCAGTTTTATGATGACGTCAAATGCTTCATTACAAAGTTGAGATTATGGAAGTCACAATTCTCAAATGAAAATTTAATTCATTTTCCTACGTGAAAAGAGCTAAAAAAAATAGTACTAATACTACGTCAGCATTAAGTTTTGCCAAGTATGACAGTCACTTGGAATCATTGTCAAATAAGTTTCAAAAAAGATTTCGTGATTCTCATATTTTGAGCAAGAGTTTGCATTATTCACAGCGCCGTTTACTTTTGATGTTGCTAAGGCAGACGAAAGCTTACAAATGGAACTGTTAGAAATGCAGTCAGATTCTTTACTCAGTGCAAAGAATTTTGAAGTGGGAATACCTGATGTCTTTTAATACCTTCCGAAAAGATTTATAAATTTCAGAAAATTTGTCACACGGATTGTCGCAAAGTTTGGTTGCACCTATTTGTGCGAACAATTATTTTTCTTCGTGAAATTAATAAAGACTTCTCAGAGGACTAGTTTGACTGACAAACACTTATCTTCTCTTGTAAAGCTTGGAAATACATAGAAACTTCAGCCAGACGTACCAAAGCTTGTCAAGAACAAAAGGTGATAACCTTCGGGACAAAACACGAAACATGTTGGAGTACTTGATAATAAATGTTCATTTTGAATTATAATTTATGTGCATTGCATTTGTTGCATTCAAATGTTGGCTATGTATGTTGCTTTTTAAATTTTTGTTATATCGAAATAAAGAACAGATTTATATGGCATGCTAATTTGTTATATTCTTTTGTTAAACTACAAGTACTTTGAACTTG
>NC_136486.1:16837552-16865052 GCF_053919585.1 Euprymna scolopes
TTATTGTTATTGTTATTGTTATTATTATTATTATTATTATTATTATTGTTGTTGTTGTTATTATTATTATTGGCACACAAGGCAACAAACAATCTGATTGGAAACCTGTGGTGTTCTCTGGAAGCGGAGTGACAACAAGTCTCCCTAAACGTCCAGCTCTCTCCGCCTCCTTCGATAGCATTTGTAAATGAATTTGCATCATCGCAACAGCCGCTTACCATTGATTTCTCGCTGGTAGTGGGCATTGGTTTATACTGGAATTTGAATGGCACTCAGCCTCCCCAAGGTCCCAGTTCTCTTTGCGCTTGTCCAGTGAGGTCTGGTTGGCGTTCGCTTCTCGGTCTTTCAGTCCTTATTGACCCTTCTCGGCCCTTTGCTATCACTTTTTTATTGGGTGTGGGGGGAACGCTGATGAAACAATGGGAGGCATGCATGTTGGGGGGTGTAGAACTTGTAAATATGCAGTTTAGGTGTTCTTCATTCCCTGCAACGCTTATTCGTTATATTGTCTTGTATTATTCTCCGCATTCAAGGGTTTTCCTTAATATTTCAGTCGTTTTCATTATCGTTAGTCGTTGTACTTTTGCAGTTATTCATCTGATTCCAATTTCTGACATTCTTTTTTCGAAGTTTTTCGGAATTGTTCCTCGTGCTCCTACTATTATCGGTACTATTTGGACTTTCTTCATCATCCAAATCCCTTTTAACTCTCTGGCTAGCTCTGTGTATTTGCTTCGTTTCTCCTTTTCTTTCATACTCACCCTGTGGTCAGCTGGGACTGCAAAGTCTACGATTTGACAGGATTTTTCTTTCTTATTAATTATTACGACATCTGGTCTTCTTACTTGGATGGGTTTGTCCGTCTGTATGTCCATGTCCCATAGAATTTTGTGGTTCTCGTTTTCCAGTGCTTTTGCGGGTTTATGCTTGTACCATTTGTCTGTACGTTCAAAATGCAGTCGTTTGCACAATTCCCAGTGTACCACCCTCCCCACTTGGTCATGCCTGTTTTTGTATTTCTTTTAGGCAAGTTTGCTGCATTCACTTACTATACGGTTTATCGTTTCGTCTCTTTGTCCACAGAGTCTGCATTTGCTGTTTACTTGTGTTTTATCGATCCTTGCTTTGATATGGTTGGTTCTTATCGCGTTATCTTGTGCTGCAGTTATTAGAGATTCAGTTTCTCGGTGTATATGTCCTTTTCGCATCCATATCCAGGTGTTTTCGTTATTCTCATCTTTTGTCATTGTTATGAATATTCCGTGGAGTTGTTTCTCTTCCCACTTCTCTTTTCTGTTTTGTCATTTGTCTCTCTGTTTTCTGTTTTGTTGGGTTTTTTTTCAGTGTCTCCCGCTGCCATAATTATCCTTTCAGTGTTTTGCATTATGTATTTTTCTAGTTCTTTTTTCGTGTCCTTCACAGTCTTCTATACAGATCAATCCTCTCCTGCCGTCTTTCGTTTTCACGTAGAGTTTGTCAGTATCGTCCTTTGGGTGTAGTGCATTATACATGGTCATGAGTTTCCTGGTTTTCTGGTCGAATTGTCTCAGTTCTTCTTTTGTCCACCCTATAAACGGTCCAGAGTATCTTACTAGTGATACTGCCCATGTATTTATACCTTTTATTAGGTTTCTGTTATATAATTTCGTTTCCAGGAGTTTTCTTGTTCTCCTGGGGTATTCCTTTACAATTTTCTCTTTCATTTCTGTTGCTCTGATGGTGTCCACTTCCAGAATTCCCAAGTATTTATAGTAGTCTTGTTCCCCTAGTGCCCTCATTTTAGTTTGGTTGTGTAGTTCCATGCCTTCTGTCGTTTCCAGTATTCCCTTTCTTATAACTTGCTGTGCGCACCTTTTCATTCCAAATTGCATTTGGATATCTTGGCTGAAGATCTTGATAGTGTTAATTAGTGTCTCTAGCTCCTTTTCGATCCTTGCAAAAAGTTTCAGATCGTCAATGTACATCAGGTGGTTCCTTTTTTCCTCTGTATTGGAGAACTTGTATCCGGCTTGGCACTTTCTCAGAATACTGTTCAAGGGCATCATGGCTATGATGAACAGTAGTGGTGATAGTGAGTCTCCTTGGAAGATGCCTCTTTGTATGTTAATTATTATTATTATTATTATTATTATTATTATTATTATTATTATTATTATTATTCAATCATTCATTCATTCATTCATTCATTAAGAGTAGTCACACATGCTATCATCGAAGATTTCCCTTTGATGACACCTCTTGAATCTTAGCGACAACAGGTCTCACCAGATTTCCAGTTTTCTCCACTGCATTAGATAAACTTTGTATATGAATTTGTGTTATTGCATTAGCCGCTTACTAATGATGTCTTGTTGGAAACGAATGCTGATCTTCACTGTAATTTGGGTGGCAATAAGCCTCTTCAAAGTCCTAGTCTTCTTTGCATATCCATCAGATGTTTGGCTATTGATTTCTCTCGTCGGTCTTTCATCGTCCTTGATCTTCCTTCACTAATTTGGAGTGGAACACATACAAAAGGATGCACAGAGGGGTTAACCTACAATAATACAGTTTCAGTTTTCATGATTTTTTTTCCTTTGGGTTTACATCTGTACTAGTTTCTATATGTCTGGCGTGTGTCTGTATCTATTATTTGTTAGTCCCCGCATTTAAGGTTTTTCCTTAATCTTTCAGTAGTTTTCATTGTTGTTATCTGTTGTATATTCTTAGCCATTCCTCTGATTGCAATCTCGCATTCTTTTTTCAAATTTTTTTTATATTGTTTCTAGCGCTCCAACAAGTAGTGGTGTTATTTTGACGTTCTTTATCTTTCAGATCCCTTTGAGCTCTCTGGCTAGTTCCGTGTATTTGCTTCGCTTCTCCGTCCCCTTGATCTTCACTCTGTGGGTTGCTGGAATTAGCAAAATTTACACTCTGACAGGACTTTTTCCTCTTTTAAACTATTATTACATCTTGTTTTCTTGCTATGATTACTTTATCCGTTTGTATGTCCATATCCCATAGGATTTTGTTATTTCTATATTCAAGTACTAGCATTTGTCTAGGTGTTTAAGACTCAGTTACCTGCATAAATTCCATTGTACTACTTTCCTCACTTCCACGTGTATATTTTTTATATTCTTTTCGGCTAGTTTGCTGCATTCGTTTATTATGTAATTTATTGTTTCGTCTTTTTGTCTACAGACTCCACATTTGTTATTTTTTTGTGTCTTGTCGATCCTAACTTTGATGTAGTTGGTTCTAATTATGTTATCTTGTGCGGTTGCTATTTGAGATTTAGTTTCTCTGTTTAGGTTTACTTTTTGCAGCCATTTCAAAGTTTTTCCGTTACTCTCATCTTGTGTTGTCTTTATAAATATTCTGTGTACCTGTTTCACTTCTCAATTTCCTTTTCTCGTCTTGTTTGTTTTTTCAGTGTCTCTTGTTGCAGCAATTATTCTTTCGGTGTTCTGTCTTCTATACAAACCAGTTAACGGAAAGTTTATCGTTACGTTAAACGAATTTTATCCCGTTGCACGAAACTAAGTGTTCTAAAAGAAATTTAATAAAAAATAAAGATAAAAATAAAGGTAAACTGGTACGAAATTTTATCCAAAAGAAAAATAGAAAAGGAAAGAATGATAGAAAAGGAAATATATAGTTCGGCTGGGTTGCCAAATTAGTCCCTTTGGCGGTTCTGAAAAGAACTCTTTTCACAATTATACTTTTACAAAAATAATTCGGCGTAGTTGGAACACGTCAACACTTCTTACTCTTTTGTGTTATCCAATGCAGAATTGAGATGCATAAATCATTAACAGTTTCCAATTGAGTTTATCTGACTTCTCACCACTAGAAATAAATCGATGGAGGATCCATTACCAAATTTATTTCTTTTACTTTGCTTTCTTTTCACGGCATATCAACCATTTCTTGGGTTATTTAAACATCGAATTAATATTCATCTGGAAATAACGTATAAATACTATTTTATCAAATAAAATAGTAATTCCAACTGTTGTCATGGGAAATTGAAAACGGACTGTTTTGCTTGTTTCTCGAATTTATAATTTCATCTGATTTCGATTCCGTTCAGGATTTGTTTGGTAAGTTTAATAATCTCGATCATTAATATTACTTTCTTCTTGTATTTCAAATGTCGCAACACCGCTCTGGTGTAATTTAAAGGTCGCAAAAACTGCTCTGATTTTTTCAGTTCGTCGCAACACCGCTCTGGTGTAATTCAGTTCGACGCAAAACTACTCTATCGTAATTCCAAGGTCGCAAAACTGCTCTGGTGTTTTCAAAAGCCTAACACCGCTCTGGTGTTTTCTTTTTCTTCTGCCAGTCCGTTGTGTTTTTTATTCCTTCTTCCTTTTATCGAATATCGGGAGACACAGCCAGAAGTAGTAGCACCAGATTCACCGAGAGAGGGGGAGAAAAAAAGGGGAGAAGGAGAGAAGAAAATTCACCAATTAGAGGGGGAAAGGAAGGGGTGGTAAATAAAGAAAAATAAAACTAAAATTTCTACACAGTCCTTTTACTCCGTCTTCTTTTTCACATAGAATCGGTCAGTATAATCCTTTGGGTATAGTGCATTGTGCATGATCATGAGTTCCCTAGTCTTTTTCGTTGAGATGCGTCAGTTCCTCTTTGGTCCAACCTATAAACGGTCCAGAGTATCTTATTAGCGACACTGCATATGTGTTTATATCTTTTATTAAGTTTCTGCAATATAGAAACTTCCGAGGAGTTTTATGTTCTCCTGAGATATTCCTTTCCAATTTATTCTTTCATTTATGTTGCTTTGATAGTATTTGCTTCCAAAACCATCAAATATATGTAGCTATCATGTATATCTAGTGCCCTTATCAACGTTTGGTTGGGTAGTTTTATTTCTTCTGTTATTTCCAGATTTTCCTTTCTCATGATCATTGCAGAATTTTCCATCCCGAATTCCATTCGGATTTCTTGACTGAAGATTCTGATTATGTGTATTAGCATTTCTAATTTCTTCTTGGTTTTTGCAAACGGTTTTAGGTCATCCATGTACATTAGGGGGTTCATTCTTTCATCCGTATCGGTAAACTTCTATCCGACTTAGCATTTTCTTAGTATATCATTAAGGGGCATCATGGCTACGATGAATAGCAGTGGTTATAAAGAATCACACTGCAAGATATCTCTTTGTATTTTAACCTCAGTGATGTATTGTCAATGAGCTGTCAGTTCAAATCTCCATGTTTTCATTACATTTTTCAATCAGATCGTATATTCACGGGCATTTTATTACCCATGCTTATGGGATCCTGTCGTACGCTTGCTTGTAGTCGATCCATGCCATAGCTAAATTCTTTTTTCTACTTTTTAATTTCTTCGTGATTCTCTGGTCTATGTATAATAGGTCATGTGTTCATCTTTTTTTCTTTTTTAGCATCCTTTCTGTTCCTCGGGGAGTAGTCGGCGATTATGAAAGGAGTGATAGATTTGTTGCCTCAATTGCGTTGTTAGTATTTTCCACATGTTATAGGCCTGTAGTTGCTGATATAGTTCTTTTTTCTGCGTCTTTTTGTACCAGTGTGGTTCTGCCTTTTATCATCCATTCTGGCACGTGCTCCTTGGATACATCTTTTCAGTTCTGAATTAGCCTTTCATGTAAAGTTGTGATTTTTTAAAAAGAATATGCATGTATTCCATTGTGACCTAGTGCTCTCTAGTTTGCCATTTTTCCTAGGGTGGTCTTCAGGGTTTCCTTGATGTGTTCATTCTCTGTCCCATCTTCATTTTACTGTGACTCTTTTTCATGTATTTCAACCATTCGACATTTCCACTATGATCCTGTTATTCTTTCTACATCCGGCGCCGTGGCGTTTTGCTTCAATCGGCTTCTGTTCTTTTTTTTCCTCCGTTCACATTTTGATAAAACTGGTTTGTTTTCGAAGGTACTGTTTTGTTCTCATTGTTCATATATGTATCTATCTATCTATCTATCTATCTATCTATCTATTATTATTATTATTATTATTATTATTATTATTACTTTTCTTTGTTAATTTAACAATCAATGACAAAAAATTCGCATTATATATATATATATATATATATATATATATATAACAGATTATTATTGTAACTAATTACTACGTTCATTATAATTTTAACTTATCATTATACTTACTTTTTTGTTTTTATTCAGTTTTACAAACTATTGATAACGATGAATAATTTTTTTAAATTTCTTGACCTATTATTTTTATTTATTATATACTTAATTTAGTATTATTTTATATTTGTATTTCGTATTTCATTAATTATTATTACCTTAACATATAATTAGCTTGTTATTTTATATTATTTAGTATATGATATTTTAATCTGTCATTATTTTAATTTACTATTTTAAAGTATTACTGTTTTACTAATTATTTTAACTTGTTAATTAAACTTTTTTTAATATCGGTTATTTTTACTTATTTCATTTATTTGTTTATTTTATTATTTTATTTTGTAATTATTTCATTTATTATTAGTAGGGCTAGGACAACAGCATATTCTTTTCATTGTTTTGACTCTCGAGTGTGTATCTGTTTATATTTTATATGCTTTTATATAGAGTGATATGGTTCTCGGTTGATTAACTGTGTCTAAATCTGTGTGATATATACTAGAGAGTCAAAGCAATGAAAAGAATATGCTGTTGTCATAGCCCTAATTATTAGTAAAACTTATTTTAACTGATGATTTAACTTTTACTGTTCACTTATTAATGTTTTGACTTATTGTGTGTATCAACACATTATAAGTAATATTCTTATTATTTATACTAGCGGGATCCGTGGAAATTCCAAGGTTTGAGAAATTTGTTGATTCAATAAATATGTTTGGATGAAGCTGATATTTTTTCTGAATAGCGCAAAAATAGGCCTTTATGCAGAAAAAAGAATAAGGCAGCAAATATGAGTCTATTAACATTTCTCTGAAAATAGTGTCAATTGTATTTTTAATATAGAACTTAGTCAAATGAGACTAATTAATAGGTACTAATATTCATAAAGTAATATTGTGCTACATAGTTCAATAAAAATAATGAAATCACATTGTAAGAGACGATCTTTAATTTGCTCCTTTAGTTCAGCATCTTTTGGCAAACAATGTTATTTTTTCTACTTTTTTTAAATGCTCCCTTTTTTACAACGTTTAATGGAATTACTAAAAGCCTTTTCTCCCACTATTACAGAAGTGATCATACATTATTATTATTATTATTATTATTATTATTATTATTATTATTATTATTATTATATTCGAAAACATCAAAGGGAGGTCACTCTCATATTTTGTCCAGGGTTGGTTAACATTTCTATTAAAACCGTGTCCATTGCATTTCAAATATAGAACTGATCAAATGAGATAAATTAATAAACATTAATAAATTCTTAGAAAATAGTGTGCTACATAGGTGAATACACATAATAAAATCACATTGGAAGAAACATTCTTTCACTTCAGCACCTCTTGGCAGACAGTATTCTTCTTCTTTTTTATTTTTTGTCCCGTTTCTTTCGAATGTCCCTATTTTATATAACGTTTTTCTGACTACAATGAAGAACCATTACCTGTCGAAATGACGACGTGTTCATTTCCTCACACCATTACAACACTGATTATGTACTATTATAATGAGATTAGAAAATGAGGCTATAGCAAATGGAGGTCACTATATAGGGTTGTCAGATTTAAAGCTAAATTTCGTGAATGCGGTCTCTTTTGAAGCAGTTTGGCTTTCAAGAATTGTATCTGACCTTTTTCAAAGTGTAATGCAGGAACAAGTAGAATATTACATAGAATGGATGAAAATTCTTCTTCTTCTCTTTAATTAATTAATACGCATGAGCGAACTCAACTAGAATAATCTATATGAACAGAATGTAGTAGTAGTAGTAGTAGTAGTAGTAGTAGTAGTAGTAGTAGTAGTAGTAGTGAAAACGGCGTCTTTGTTCATGTAAATAAAAAGTTGACAAAAACTTTTTAAAGTTAATTTTCCCTACCCGTCTCCAAGATCGTCAGGATCAGCAAGCCTCACTTCTGGATTTATTTCTGATAACAGTTCCTGATGATTGTGCAACAAATGCCCATTGCCCACTCGGGAATGCTGATCATGCTGTTATAATGATAGACATCACTCTAAACTGTCGTCGCTAAATTGAAGAGCTATTGCTCAAAACGACAAGGTACTACAATAAGGATGACTGTGGTGCCATTAGTGATCACATAAGAGATGCCCCATGGGGTAATATCTTTTCTCTCCCTGTGGAACAGTGTGCAAATGAGACAACTGAATGGCTCAAATCAGCCATTAAAGTGCATGCTCCCACACGGAAATTCTATAGCAAACCCCACTCTCTTCAATGGGCAACATTCATACTGAAGATTTATCCGACATAAGTAAATAATGGGCAATCAATAATTCATTCACTATCCACCAATCATGATTTGTTTACATGGCAACCGAGAAAGTAAACCTGTTTGCCCGTCAGTTTGCCTCAAACCATACTATGGACCCAGCAAACCACTCCCTCCCTAATTTTCTTTTCCGGACAGAAACCACACTTGATGATATGAAAATAATCCCCTCTAAAGTTCATATCATAAAAAAGCAAGACACCTCAAAGGCATGTGGATATGATCTCATCCCGGTTGTATTATAAAAACAAATGCTCCGCTGAAGTTGCTCCAGTTCTCTTCAAACTTTGCTACAAAATGCCAACAAATGCCTTTACGAATCATGCTCCCTTAACTGCTGGAAAACTGCTTTTGTGGTATTAGTTTACAAGAATTATAATAAATAACTGACCATTAAATTATCCTATTTTCGCCAAAATATTTGAGTCCATAATTAATTAAGCTATAGTCTACTCTCTTACAGTTGCTAAACTCCTGTCTGACTATCAATATGGATTTAGGCAATCCCGTTCTACTGCAGATATTCATAATATAATCTCTGAACGTATCTATCATGCACTAAATAAGGCAGGGGAGATGAGGGCAATGGCCCTAGATGTACCTAAGACAAGGGTTTGACATGATGGTCTTCTCATGAAAATTAGATCCTGTTGTATTACTAGACAAATACTCAACATAATTAAATACTTCCTAAATAAGGTTTTCCTCGATGTTAGTACGTCTAAACAATATGATATAAATGCGGGTGTACTCAGAGATTCTTGGGCCCTTGTTATTCCTGATATTCATAAATGACCTCCCTGATAAAATATTCTCTGAGATGAGTATTTGTGATGACAACACCACGCTCTATAACAGGCACGAGGGGAAAAGGAATGAAGATATATCCAAGGCAGTGGCGGGTAACCCTAGAAGAAGACTTCCAGTCAGTAATGTAATGGATTGCTGTTGTCACTCTAATGTATGGAGTATTGTTGTCACATTTGGGATGGTGCATCTGCTACTAGTCTCTCACTCCTGGACAGGTTTCAAAAAAGAGTCGCCAACCTGATAGATCCTAAACTGTAATCTAAGCTTCAACCTCTGTCTCATCGACAAAATGTTGCATCCCTCTGTCAATTTTACAAGTATTTATATGGTGGATGCTTTAACCAGCTGCAAGCGGTTGTATCCCCTAGACGTAAATTCTCTCGAAAAATCCGACAAGCAGCCAAATTCCACTCTACGCAATAGAAAGCCTTAGATTTAAGAAGCCTTCTACTCTAATATTTTCTTTCCCAGAACTGTAAGACTTTGGAATTCCCTTCAGTGTCCCTGCTTCCGCAACTGCACTGACATGCAGAAGTTCAATTGCAATGTAAACAGACATCTTGCTGATTATCTCCCTACATAGCATCCCCGCAACTTATGTCCTTGCTATTAGCCCCTACATCAAAGTGGAGCTTTGCCTTTTTTGGTGTGAGAAAGTAATTTTTAAAAGTCAGAAAACTTTTACGTAAAATGGTTTTCAACAAACAGTTGTGGGATAAAGGTGTTAAAGCATAAAGTTAGTATTTCAGTACAAAATAGAACAAACATTATAACATTTCATCGCAAGTTATCTAACCGTGAATATTTTTGGTAGAAAACAACCGGGAAATTTGTTTTTTTATTTAAAAAAAAAACGTGAAATTTGTTTGTTTTGTTTTTAGAAAACAACCGTGGAATTTGTTTTTTTAGAAAACAACCGGGATTTTTTTTATAGAAAACAACCGTGAATTTTTTTTTTTTTTTTTTTTTAGAAAACAACCGTAAAATTAGTTTTTTTTAGAAAACAGCCGTGAAATTTGTTATTTTTTAGAAAATAACCCTGATTTTTTTAGAAAACAGCCGTGAAATTAGTTTTTTTTAGAAAACAATCATGAAATTAGTTTTTTTAGAAAACAGCAGTGAAATTTGTTTTTCAGAAAACAACCGTGATTTTTTTTAGAAAACAACCGTGAATTTTTTTTTTTGGAAAACAACCGTGAAATTTGTTTTGCCTTTTTTTAGAAAACAACCGTGAAATTTGTTTTTTATGACATTAAGTCTGTAATAATATATACGAAATCAGCAAGAATTAAAATATCATATTTAAGCGTACTTTACGACCGGGCTAAGCCAAGCGTTCGTGCTAGCCTAAATAAATACTTTTGCAGTTTTAACAAAAACGCTACAATAATATGCTAGCGTCTCCATTTATACTGAACATCTACAGAGTGCCAACATCAGTATATTACATATATATACATATGGATTTTCCACAGGTCCCGATAGTTATTATTATTATTATTATTATTATTATTATTATTATTATTATTATTATTCACATTTTCTCTATTTAAAGCCGATTTTATACTGATAAGCAGATCATAACAAATAAACTTTGGCTATCGGCATCCTTTCTCATTTTTCCATCAGTTTCTATAACATTCTGACTTCTTTTGAAGGTCTCTAACAGTGCAATGAATCCCATTTTTTCTCAATCCACTTGTCAAATCCTTGTGTTACCCTTCCTAGGGCTCCAATTGTTCCATATTGTGACTCCTGGAGAACACCGGATGACCCGATGGATCGAGGAAACAAACAAAAGATGAATCGCGGTAGGTTTACAAGTCAAGCGTTTTAAAATATGAAATATTTCAACAGAGAAGAATGTTATAAAACAAAATGTAAGAGTAAAATTTTCAGTCAGAAAAATAATGGAATGTTAGTTACAAAAGCAATGAACGATAAGACCGTGTTTTGTGACGTTAAATAAATAACAAATAAAAGAATTATCATATATTCACAAGCTCAGTGAGTTAATCAGATAGACACAGTCAAGTTAAAGAGGAGGCTAGAGATTGTTAATCAGTCAGTCGTGGTTGCATTTGACTGGACCAATTAGGAGAATGTATGAACAACAGATAAACGTGTGCAACTCCGAGAGCAGTCACAATGAAAATGCAGTGCGAACGCATAAGGTCGTTTTGTATGTGGTATAGCACGCGTAGGACATCAGATGGACTATCGTCCTACTACTTCAATAAGAGAAATATATCTATCTCTCTCTATCTCTCTCTCTCTCTCTCTCTATATATATATATATATATATATAACTACATCATTTACTCACATAAAATTAATATACGAAAGTATAAATTTATGTGTAAACTTTAGGTATTTACTTCAAAAGTGCTCAATGCGTAGGTAGAGCTAGTTAGTAAGTTATAAAATATATATGGATTGTTCTGCGTTTCATCTACTCTAAGCGCATAAGCCTGAAGAGTCCTAGAGTGGATGAAACGCGGAATATTCAGTGTAGCTTAATCGCCATATATATTTTATAACTTACTATATATATATATATATATATATATATATATATATAAATCTCAAATGATCTTGTAACGATGTGTGTAACCCACTTTCCAGTTTATGACATCCGATTGCGTATGCGCGCATGACCTGCGCACTGAAATATGAACGTTATTACTGCGAAATTATTATTTAACATGGGAAGAGCTGGGCTTTAAATAACTTAGACGTAATACAGAAATGAACGATGTAAAAAAAAGCAGACAGTATTAACAATTGTTTATTTGGATAATTTAAACGCGAAAAAAAAAAAGAACAATTGGGACGCTGAAGTATTAACGCTATTATTTAGAAATTATTATTTAACATGGGAAGAGTGGGGGTTAAAATAACTTAAACGTAATACAGAAATGAACGATGTAAAAAAAAGAACAAAATGCAGACATATCAAAATTTGAATTTAACTATAAGTATTATAGTATCTGTTCAGTGCGCATTTACCTATAAGTATGGCCAACCACTTATAATTCAGTAACTGTAATTTTTTTTTTTAAATAGTCAATTATAATAAACAGAACGACTCATAGAAATCTATCTATATTCTTTTTTTCATTTTAATATACTTTCATAGAATTGTTTCTGTTATGTCAAAAAAAAAACTATTTTCTTTACGTCACAAGTGTCACGCTCATACATGAATTCAATAGCTAATATAACATACTGAGCCAACGGGTCACGGGTAGTCTACTATATATATATATATATATATATATATATATATATATATATATATGTGTGTGTGTGTGTGTGTGTGTGTGTGTGTGTGTGTGTGTGTGTGTGTGTGTGTGTGTGTGTTAAAGATAGGTAGCGAAACAAAACCAGTAAGAATGAGAATGACAATAAAAATTATAATATCAGTAATAATGAAATGAATAGTAGAATTAGGAAGAATAAGAAGACAAACAACAATAGATGGAGGAACACGATAGAAATAAAACTGAATATAAATAAAAATGGTCCATATAGTAATGAGGGCTAACTAGCATAAATCAAATAAATCGAAAGTTTGTAACCTTTTTATCCATGAATCAAATCACTTCTACGGAAGATTTATTAAATAATCGCCTTGGTTTACTGCAGGGATGCGTGCATCGGAAGAAATCCATGTTACCCTGCATATGACGAGACTAAATAACAAGAATATCAAAAATAGAAGATATATAAACGAATAAATAAACACATAAGGGAAAATAAAAAAAAGATTATAATATAACTGATGCTTAATATAGAAAATATAGATCAAATAGAAATTATGGGGAAAACTACTTTGAAATATGAACAAACTAAAATTAAAGCAAATAATGAGACGTACCAAAAATATAAGGTTAGATTAAACAATTTTAATAACATTCAAGAGGGTGATGATATACTCATAAATAGAGAAAGTAAAGTATTGATAACAATAGATTTCTTAAATCTATATAGTTTAGAAACACAACATAAATATGATAATTAGATCATTTTGAAGTAAGATAGATAACAAGGATAGATCAAATAAAGAGAAGATAATTTTTAGATAGATACTATAGAAATGTAATGTTAAAAAAACATAACTATAGTAATATAAAAAAAAACACAATCCACAAACTTGCCAGCAAATGTCAATATATGAAAAATAAGAAAAGGGAAATAACTAAGTAAAAATTAAATTAGGAAATGTAAATTAGAATGTTCTCCCCTGGATAAAATAACTAGCGTATATACAACAAACGGATTGTTTACTTGTAGACAGATAAACAAATACATTCCACAGATATTATAGTTAAATACAGATAAATTTAAATGGTTAATAAATACAATAAGGAATGAATGGAGAAAATAATTTTTAGAATATAAATGTAATAAGATAAAATACGAGGAATTATTATAAATACTAACGTACTGCTATTTCAGTATTGACGGACAATCAAGTGAAAAACAAATTCTGATGGTATTGCAGCTATGAAAACAGAATAATTTACATTGAAAATATTATATGATAATTAATAAATGGAGAAGATAGATTTAAGGAATTAAATTATATTCAATAAAATGAATGAAAGGAATAATTATAAATACGAAAGTATGGCTGAAGAAGAAAAATAAATAATTAAATAAAAAGATGGAGACCTGACAAACGATGAGAATTACAACCTCGATATCAGAGGTATGATTTTGATTGTTTGTAACATTCACAGATTGTGTTCCAATATGCTTTTTATTCTCTATGGAATTATCTGAAGAGTTTGCGGCATTAAAAAATATGATGATAACATATTTTACAGTTTGTCGAAGATTACGGAAAAACAGATCTGTATGAGGAAATAAAAGAACATGTGTTTTCAAAAATCGTGAATTGAACTTTATATATATATATATATATATATATATACATATATATATATATATATATATATATATATATATATATATATATATATCATATTATAGTATTCATATTATTTTCTTATATTATCGTCCATCCTGCTATAACTGGAAAAACATTACTCTTGGAATCACAAAACAAAGCAAACTCTTTCCAAGATCTTTGAAGCCAATTCTACCCTTTACCACCAAGGCCAATCCCCAGTATTTCCTCGTGTACTTGATAACACGCTATGTGACATACAAATATCTGTACGTGATGTTGCCAAGGTAATCAAAAACTTTGATTCCAGTAAAGCAACTAGCCCTAACGGCATTCCAATTATAGTGCTCAAAAAGCTTCCAGCAGAACTAACTTCTATACTTACAAAGTTATTTAAGGGTTATCTTAAAAGGAAATGCTTCACAACTCCTTAGAAAATCGCATCAGTATGCCCTGTATTTACGATTTCAGATGATCGCTCACCTCCCTCTCTGTACAGACAAATAAGTCTCCAATACATCATGAGCTGCTGGAATCTGTGTTAAATAGAGACGTAGTCAACCACCTCAGCAGAAATAACCGTCTTGGTGACGTGCAATATGATTTCCGTTGTGCTAGATCTACAGCAGATGTGCTTACAGTTATATCTCATAGGATTAGTGAATCTTTCGACGGAGGTTTCCTCTTTAGAGCAATTGCTCTTGAGATATCAAAGGCCTTTGATAAGGTGTGGCATAATAGTTTATTTCACAAGATCTCCAGCTATAGCATAGCTGGAAATGTCTTTTCAATTATTAAATCATTTCTCTCTGATAGGTCCATAAGTGTAGTGGTTGATGGGCAGAAATCAAAAGTTCTCAGTATAAATGCTGGAGTCCCTCAACAGCCCATCCTGGGCCCAACTCTCTTTCTGATCTACATTAATGATCTTCCAAATCACATCCTTAAATCATTCATAGACATCTATGCTTACGACATTACAATCTATGGTAGCACATTTAAGACCGTAAACGACTAAGTTTTCTCTGACTCTCTCGCCTCTGATTTTGAGCCCGTGTTACAATGGGGACAGAGGTGTCTGGTTACTTTTAATACATCTAAAACTAAGCTCCTATCTCTACATCACGACCGCAATCTGGCATCAATTGAAATGAACGGCTCTCGTCTTGGGGAGGCTTCATCTTTTGACAAGCTTCTGGGCTTGACCTTTACTCCCGACCTGAAATGGAACACGTATATCAAATCCATTGCCAGGGTCGCTGGAAAATGGTCGGATCCTTCTACCGCTCCAGTAGATATCTCATTCAGGTACGGTCAATGATGGAGTACTGTTGCCACATCTGGGCAGAAGTTGCTAGAAGCAGCTTATCCTGCCTTGACAGAGTTCAAAATAGACTTAGTAGCCTCTTAGTGGCGGATGCCCTTTTCTCTTCCCTGCAACCTCTTTCCCAGAGAAGAGATATTGCAAGCCTGTCTCTGCTTTATCGTTATTTTCATGGTAAGTGCTAATCTGAGCTTCAATCTATGGTCCCCTCTCGCTAAACTTGCACGAAAAACACTCGTCTGGCCGAAACATCTATCAATAATTTCCCACACTCTTTATCTGTGACTAAACCTAAATATAGATTCCACGAACAAAGATTATTTCTTAGAACTGCACACCTGTGGAACTCTCTTGTCTGCTTTCTGGCTGACTACAATCTGATTGTCTTCAAGTCCAACGTAAACAAGTTTTTGATGAACCGTCCCCCTAAGTAATACGATTTAAAAAATTCCCACTACTAATGTTTTCACGCTATAATCACATTGACTAATGTATACCCATTACCCCTTATCCTTGAGTGGCCTCCGGGCCATGATAAGTAGGGATTCCTGTGTAAAAAAAAAAGTAAACTATATATGCGCTTGTAGGCGCGCGCTCGTGCATTGCTGTCTTTCCTGGTAGAGTTATGTATTAAATCTGATATTTGAGTGATTGTAAAATTGGCTTTGCCGATTTCATAGTTTTCATTGCTAATAATTACGTCACTGTAAACTCATCCACCCTCCACCGCCGTGATAATTTTAAATGATAAAAGTGTTGTTTGTATATATAGGAGATATCGCTTAGGTATACGGCTACGAACGAGTTTCTATTTTGAGGTTTCACTGCGGAGAATTAATTGAATCGATTGGCTAGAAACTTATCTCCGTTTGTTCTAGTGCCCGATTTAGATGGGTTGGCCGGGATGAAAAAAGCAAAAACAAAAATCAAACAAAAGTTGATCAAGTGGGTACTTTCTGCTCGATTCAGATGACGTCTTAAGACCTGATACACTGGTGAGTCGATAAAAACATTTCATTTTAAAATTATATTTACAAAAGAATAGTAGAAATATGTTGCGTTAATTAACAGAGATATTTAAAAAAAAGACACTTGAAGACATTTGCAATCTATATATTAATACCGCAGTTCCTGTAACGTACGTACCTACGTGGGTTACGGTTTCCGGATTAAAAATTATTCAATCGGGAGATCCTATTAACTAAAAAAGAGGATTAAAGGTGATATCATACTACAAACATTAAATCAATATATAGATACGCTAATGTAATGGTCGTTGTATGTTATCACGTTCGATTTTTATTTTTAATAAATAGGATCTCACAATCACCAAAGACGCAATGCAAAAAAATAAATATATAAATAAAATAAAAAATGGTGTTACTTTTGAGCCGTACGTGAAACTAAAATATACCTTCTGAGTTTTCTGGATAGGATCCAATGGTAATATTTGTAATGTCTACAGATGGTATAATGATATCGTGGGGTTTCTATTCGTGCCGGGCGTCCATACAATATTAATATGTCATACCCTTATAAGAATAGTGGAGATAAACTATAATAACCAGATATATTTTTACACTACATTAACCCGATTAGTTAGATAAATATTTTTGCAGCTTTCACAACATAGCTACAATAATACCACTTTTGGAAACGATCAAAGTGTAGTATCTGTTCTTCAGATGCGGCACTTCCATTTCTCGTTCTCTTTCAGTGGAGGAGAAATCCTTCACAACTGACACAATTTTTTTGTACCTTTTCTCCACGTTAAAAAACGACCCTGGTGTCTAACTCTGTCCCGTGGGGAGGGGGCATAGTAAATAGGTACAATAATACCGCGTGGTCTTCATTCACGCTGAACATCATTTTTTTTTTTACACGGTGGTCACCACTTATCAAGGCCAGGAAGCCACTCAGGGATAAGAGTTATTGCTAGTACATTACGTTAGTGTGGAGATTTGATGAAGTGTTTACTTAAGGGGGCGGTTCATTAGGAATTTGTTAACGTTGGACTTGAAGACATCCAAGTTGTAGTCAGGTGGGAAGCAGGCAGACGGAACAGAGTTCCACAGGCGTGCAGTTCTAAGAAAGAATGCCTAGCAGTAATGCTGCAGTGGAATTTTCAAGGTCCTGCTAATAATAATAATAATAATAATAATAATAATAATAATAATAATAATAATAATAATAATAATAATAACTAACAGTACCTGTGGAAACCCCATGGTAGTTGAAAATTTTTCAAAATCATTATAAATAAAATGGAAAAAAAATAAAATAAAACAAATAACGACGAATTTAAAACAATTTTTTAGAAAACTCTTTTTTGAGCTTTTAAAGCTAAAAAAATAATTTTAAAATTGACATTTTTTAAAATGAAAATTAAACACACAACACATTGTTTTGTTTGATGAATATTTTGGTATATAGATTATAAAGAAACATATGTTCGTTCAAATTTAATTTTTTCCTAATTTTAAAAAGAATCTATGTAAAAAGAAAAATTAGTCTCCTTTCACGTGGCTTTTTTTTAATTCTAAAATAAAATTTTAAATTGTAAACAGACAGCTATGTGTTTGGTTTTGAATATTTTGGGATAGAAAGTGGTTTTAATTTGATTTTTAACTGATAAAAAGCAACTATAAAGGGAGGTCATTCGTTTCTTATAAATTGATGTTTACGATGATGATGGTTTTTTGTTACATCGGACATCGGACAAGTTGATTATTATCTAGATAATAATAATAATAATAATAATAATAATAATAATAATAATAATAATAATAATAATAATAATAATAGCCAGAAATGGAACGTCAATTAATAAGACAGGGCAGAGAGGAAAGAGACGAAAAATCTTGATACGGTCATCTGAACACAGAATCGGAATTACTATTAAGAGTGTTACACAGATGACTTTCAGAACATATCACACTAGGTACGGACAAAAATGGGGGACCAAGTTTTGAAAACTGATTAATCATAATTTTTTTGTAGGTTTCCGACTACTTTTTGATTGTATTTGAAAGATTAGAGATTAAACTTAATTTTTCAAAAAGAAAGGAATATTTGTACACCAGAAAAAATGTTATGAAAAAATGTTTTCACGGCGAGCTAACCCATTCAGTTAAATTTTGAATTTAAATAAATTCATTGTAAAACTCCTTTAAAAAATAAATAATAGTTTTCTGGGTCTATTTCAAAGATAATTAATAAAGTCTTAAGATACTGAATTAAATAAATAAAAAACAAACACCTTGTTTGTGCAAAAATAACTTAATTAGCCCTAAAAAAGCAAGTAATTCTACGGTTCGTCAAAAACGCAACAAATAAAGGTTTGTAAAACACGATTATACGAAAGCCAAAAATTATAGCCAATCGAAACGCTGTTTCAAAATGAAGTCATGATAGTAAAATGAGTGAAGATACTAATGGCTTTTCCGTTCATCTATATTAGTACTAGAGTGCGTATTTATTTATGTGAAGACGTGAATAAACTTTCTCTTTATGCAATGTCTAAGTGTGTATAAAATGCATATGCAAACTCGATTTTGTTTCATTGTAATGTTAATCCATTTTATATATGTGTGACAGAGCGCGGACGGGCGTATTCCAGCAATAGTAGATGTATGACAGCTTGCGTATTCAATTGGCGACGTCGCAGCGAAGAAGGGGAGAAAACGATTATAAAAAGAAAAACGTGGCTCGGGAAGGGCAAAGATAGACGTGTTACACACGTAGCCAAAGAGCAACAGTAAAAAGCGTGTCGTAAACATCGCCCGACAAAGACAGATTATCACGTGTTCGACAGGGCGGAGATGTTATTGGAGTACGGGAAAACTTTTGAACAAAAGGCAAGGCGATATTCTGGAAGTACCTGTAAATAAATGTCGGTTGTTTCAACTGAAAAAAAAAACGCGAGTCGAATTATTTTCTTGTCTTTTTTTACGACTGTCTGCATACAAGGTGTGTGTCCCGAGTGTAGATATTGTAAAGATTACGTTACATCTGCACGACATTGAGTGGATCGTCTATCCACTTATGACGGTACATATATTTTCTAAATATAGAGTGTTTCCTAACCATTTGCATAAGTGTGTGTGACTTTATGAATCTCATTATCGATTGGGTTTTTTTACCAATATCCAGAATTGACTGTGAATTTTATGAATATCCATACGTAGGTAAATTTAGTATATGCTTTTTATCAATATCTAGAACTGAGCTTAGCTGTTTGTGCCTTTTTGGACTTTGTTTACAGTTTTATGTGCTTTTTGTGCGTATGGTTTACTTTCATGCATGCTCGAAATTAAAATTATTTCATATCCATGTTCAAATCTTAGTGGGTCATAAATACAATTCAATTTTAAAACCATAAAGAAAAAATACTATTGAATTTTAAAGCAATAAAGAAAAAATACAATTCAATTTTAAAACCATAAAGAATAAAATTCAATTTTAAAACCATCAAAAAATACAATTCAATTTTAAAACCATCAAAAAATACAATTCAATTTTAAAACCATAAAGAAAGAAAATACAATTAAATTTTAAAACCATATACAAATACAATTCAATCTATACACATAAAGAAAAATACAATTCAATTTTAAATCATCAAAAAATGCAATTCAATTTTAAAACCATAAAAAATACAATTCAATTTTAAAACCATAAAGAAATACAATTCAATTCTAAAGCCATAAAGAAAAAAATACAATTCAATTTTAAAACCATAAAGAAAAAATACAACTCAATTTTCAAACCATATAAAAATACAATTCAATTTTAATACCATAAAAATACAATTCAATTTTAAAACCATAAAAAATACAATTCAATTTAAAAGCATAAAGAATAAAATTCAATTTTAAAACCATATAAAAATACAATTCAATTTTAAAACCATCAAAAAATGCAATTCAATTTTAAAGCCATAAAGAAAAAAATACAATTCAATTTTAAAACCATATAAAAATACAATTCAATCTATACACATAAAGAAAAATACAATTCAATTTTAAACCATCAAAAAATACAATTCAATTTTAAAACCATAATGAAAAAAGTATAATTCAATTTTAAAACCATATAAAAATACAATTCAATCCATACACATAAAGAAAAATACAATTCAATTTTAAAACCATAAAAAATACAATTCAATTTTAAAGCCATATAGAACAAAATACAATTCAATTTTACAACCATATACAAATACACATAAAGAAAAAATACAATTCAATCTTAAAACCATAAAGAAAAATACAATTCAATTTTAAACCATAAAGAAAAAATAAAATTCAATTTTAAAACCATATACAAATACAATTCAATTTTAAAACCATAAAAAATAAAATTCAATTTTTAAACCATAAAAAATACAATTCAATTTTAAAACCATCATAACATACAATTCAATTTTAAAGCCATAAAGAAAAAACTACAATTCAATTTTAAAACCATATAAAAATACAATTCAATCTATACATATAAAGAAAAAATACAATTCAATTTTAAAACCATATAAAAATACAATTCAATCTATACATATAAAGAAAAAACTACAATTCAATTTTAAACCATCAAAAAATACAATTCAATTTTAAAACCATCAAAAATACAATTCAATTTTAAAACCATAAAGAAAAAAATACAATTAAATTTTAAAACCATATACAAATACAATTCAATCTATACACATGAAGAGAAAATAAAACTCAATTTTAAAACCATAAAGAAAAAATACAATTCAATTTTAAAACCATAAAGAAAAAATACAATTCAATTTTAAAACCATAAGGAGAAAAATTCAATTCAATTTATAAACCATAAAGAGAAAAGTACAATTAATTTTTAAAACCACAAAGAGAAAAATACAATTCAATTATAAAACCATAAAGAGAAAAATACAATTCAATTTTAAAACCATCAAAAAATACAATTCAATTTTTAAACCATAAAGAAAAAAATACAATTCAATTTTATAACCATAAAGAAAAAATACAATTCAAATTTAAAACCATAAAAAATACAATTCAACCTATACATATAAAGAAAAATACAATTGAATTAAAAGCCATAAAAAATACAATTCAATTTGAAAACAATAAAGAAAAAATACAATCAATTTGAAAACCATAAAGAGAAAAATACAATTTTATTAAAAACCATCAAGAGAAAAATACAGTTCAATTTGAAAACCATAAAGAGAAAAATACAATTTTATTAAAAACCATCAAGAGAAAAATACAGTTCAATTTGAAAACCATAAAGAATAAATGCAAATCAATTTTAAAACCATAAAGAAAAAATACAATTCAATTTTAAACCGTAAAGAAAAAATAAAATTCAATTTTAAAACCATAAAAATCAATAGCATTATGTTAATATAGTAAAAATAAAATTCCCATAGGGAAGATAAGTGTCCCCACCTTAAAACCATGAATGAGTTGAAACTTTTAAATTCATTTCGAGACAATTAAATGGAATTTTAATTTCTAATTGACATTGTGATGAATTATACGTTTGAAATTGAGATAATAAAACCTTTTAAAAATTAAAATTAGTTTTAATATTAAAGGTATTCAAAAAATAATGATTGAATCAAGATTTTACATTTAATAAAATCGCCACTTCCTATAAATAAGGGGGGTCACAAAACGAGACTTAAACGTGAACTTGGAATGTATATATATATATATATATGTGTATATGTATATATGTGTGTGTGTATGTATGTGTGTGTGTGTGTATGTTTCCACTACGGTTATAAAAGAGATATTGGCTGAAGAGAGCTTGATATGCGTACATGGACATCTAAAAGTGTCCTTAATTATCGAGTTTGAAACCGACGGTACCGATGACTTATCTAAACTATCTGTAAACAAAACAAAACATAAAAAATACGCTTTTATGTTCAGATTTTCCTTGTAATCGAGCACTCTGCTGGATTTTTTTCCTAAAAATCTAATTATATATATACACACACACACACACACACACACATACATATATATATATATATATATATATATATATAATTGGATTAGGTCCTTGCTAATAAAGCCAGACATGACTCCTGCTGCCGAGTTCGTATTTATCGACTGATGTTAATCGTGACACTCTGCACTGAAGATTCCCGAAAGGATGAAACACTAGTATCTGTAGGTATTTAATAATTATTATAGTAAATAATTGTGTCAGTCCCTTTAAGAAATTCACTCCTTATCATTAAATACTTTCAGTTGAATTAAAGTCGGTCAATTTAGCGCTTACGCACAGATGCTCATATAATGATTAGATCCCTCTGACAGACGTTAAAAACATTTTTCAAAAACAAACATGTTTAAATTTCAATAGTATTTACTCGCGGTTAACGGTAGCCGAATGGATTAGGTTCTTGCGAATGAAGCAAGACATGGCTTCTGCTGTCAGGTTCGAATCTATCGACTAGTGATAACAACTGTGACACCTGCACTGAGGATTCCTGAAAGGATGAAACACTAGTGTCTGTAAGTATTTAATAATTATTATAGTAAACAAATATATATATATATATATATATATATATATATATCATTAAATAATTTCTCTCTGATAGGCTCATAAGAGTAGTGGTCGATGGACAAAAATCAGAAGCCTGCAGTATTAATGCTGGAGTCCCTCGGGGGTCAATCCTGGGCCCAACTCTCTTCCTAATCTACATCATTGACCTCCCTAAACACATACTTAAAGTTCTCTCTGATTTTCTCTCCTCTGATCTCGAGCGCGTGGTTCAGTGGGGGAAGGCGTGGCTGGTTACCTTTAATGCATCTAAAACCAAACTCCTATCTTTACATCATCAACGCTCTGATCCCCATCTGGCATCAATTGAAATGGATGGCTCTCGTCTAGGAGAAGCCCCATGTTTTGACAAGCTTCTGGGTTTGTCCTTTACCCCTGACCTAAAATGGAACACGTACATCAAGTCTGTTGCCAAGGTCGTTGGAAAGATGGTGGGATCCTTCTACCGCTCCAGAAGATATCTCACTACTGATGCAATTCTCTATCTATATAAAAGCCAAGTACGTCCAAGGATGGAATACTGCTGCCATATCTGGGCAGGCGCTGCTAAAAAAAAGCCTATCCTGCCTTGACAGAATACAAAATAGACTTCGTGGTTTACTGGGGGATGCCCTTTTCTCTACCCTGTAACCTCTCTCCCACAGAAGAGACGTTGTGAACCTATCCTTGTTTTATCGTTATTTCCATGGCAGGTGCTCGTCTGAACTCCAATCCCTGGTCCCCCTCGCCAACCTTTCACGAAAAACACCCGTCTAGTTGAATCCACTGTGAAAAATTTTCCCCACTCTTTATCTGTGTCTAAATCAAAACGTGGTTTCTATGAACAAAGCTTCTTTCTTAGAACTGCACGCCTGTGGAACTCTGTTCCGTCTGCCTGCTTCCCACCTGACTACAACTTGGATGTCTTCAAGTCCAACATTAACAAATTCCTAATGAACCGCCCCCTTAAGTAAACACTTCATCAAATCTCCACACTAACGTACTGTACTTGCAATAACCCTTATCCCTGAGTGGCTTCCGGGCCTTGATAAGTGGTGACCACCGTGTAATATATATATATATATATATATATATATATATATATATATATATATATTCTGAGCCCAATTCAACTCTACCGGTCAGATCTAAGATGGCGGCTTCAGAATCTTCCGAGGTGTCAGATATTTTGGGGAATTTTGTCATGAGTTTTTCATGTTTTTGACTTGACGATCTTCTTAACTTTGTTATTTTTATTTTGTTTTTTAAAACTATGTTTGTTTTTCACAATAATATTTTATCCCTTTTGAAGTGCTGCAAAAAAGATCTAAGACAACATTTCGGGTATTGGTTCTGAAACGTGCGTAACAAGGTGACATGAAATTGATGTTGATAAGATTATTTATGTCAGTTGCTATGACTACGAGCAGAGAGTTAATACTGGTGATAAAGGTTTATTAAGTTTGACACGTTGATCTGGCAAACAGGGTCGTGAATATGCTTGGAAGGCTCACGTGGGACGCGGCCTCTTTAATAGATATATCCTGCGAAAATATGCAAAGGATGCGGTGGAGGTTTCATAGATGGAATGAGTTGGGTCATCGCTTCTTTTTAAAATAAATCGCCCATGTCTCCCTGCTGTACAGCAATGTGCTAATTACGTAGGCCCTGTACACTGCAGTCTTAGTCTTCACTGTCATCTTAAAGTTCCTCTACACTCTAGATATGAGACGTCGTAGCTGTTTGTATGATACTCTTGTCGATTTCAAGGGAGAGATTTTCCGTTGATGATGGAGCCAACATGAACAATTTTGAATTAGCAGTTACCGATAGTGTCGGCAGGTTGTACTATGGCGTTTTGTTGCTGGACGTTTATCTTATTCAGGCTAATGATACGCCCGAAATATTGGCATGCATGCTCATTGTCTGCAGTTACTGCGGTACGTCGCTACTACTGCGTCGTTAACAAACTTTTGTAGTAATCTAAGTAAATAACTATGTTTACTAGTATTTACTTTAACCACCACTCTATGCTATTACGTCATCAATAATAATAATAATAATAATAATAATAATAATAATAATAATAATAATAATATAAAAAATACAATAAGAAAGCACGTAATTATATATTTACTTATCGTATATTTCGGCGTATAAGACGACCGTCAGTTAAGACGGGGTATAAATTAGGGCAAATTTTAATAAATTTATCATATATCAGTTGTTTAAGACGACTGCTAAATCACGAAACTATGTTTGTTTAGCCTAGGCTAGAGATTGCAATTCCCGGTATCTTATCAAATATTGGTTTTTAAAGATGATTTTTAACTTCAAGGGTCGTCTTATGCACCGAAATATACGGTAATTATTATCATGAGAACCTCTTGTGCTTTTATCTTGGCTCTGAGGTGAGCATGGTTAAGAATAACTCTGCGCAGTACGTGCTGGCCCAGAGCCTGAATGTCTGCTGTGCCTTGTTTCTGACAGCTAACAGAATACGAAAGTTCTCTCGTACGGTGACTTCTTGTATTCAACAAGAATGTCGCGCTTGGTTTCTTTGCAAAAGGCCATCCCTGCCGAATTGGTCACAAACAAGTCGAGAGATTTGAAGGCCTACTTCCCAAAGATCGCCGGGAGAGTGCAGTACATGGTATCTCGCAAGGTTTTCAATTTCTCTTTGGCAGAATCCCCTACTTGCAAGGAACGCAGATTACTCTCAAGCTCTTCTGCAAATTGTTCTACAAATTCTGGGTGGAGCATCTGGCGAGATTTCCCCTGGTTCTTGGGTGTCGACACTTCTTTGGTTGTAGAATGACCTTGCAGCAAACCAACTAATGCTCAGTGTCTGTAATAGACATATAGAGGACCTACCTCAGAAACGGGCGAGAATTTGTCTCGGCAGCAGGCTGAAAGACAGAAAAAGAAAAAAAAATGCCCAAGATGGCGGCTGTTGTCTTTTAAAGCCTTCGGTCACGCGTAGATCTCGAGCAGTCTCGTGTGGTATATGCAAATTGTGTGTGTCTGAAACATTATAAAAGGCGAGTCGCTGGGAGGAGTGAGAGAAGCGTTTGAGACATGCGAATAGAGAACGCCAACGTGTATCTCGTGTTGTGAACAACGAATTCTACTCGACTCAACTTGTTACTAGCGAACCAAAATGTTGTGTTGCTTTGCGTTAGACAAAGACTTCTGATACAGTGTCATATTCTGAGCTGCGGTAAGAACGTGTTTGGAGAACGTTCTTGATAATATCGCTTCGAACTAATATAAAGTCTAGCAGATGCTATGCTAGATGCGTTGTTTTTATTATTGTCAAGAGATCTTGTGTTAAGGCTTAGTCCTAAAGTACAAATCAGTTTTCCACCAAACAATAAAATTTATATCTTGGTTTCAGGAAAATAATAAAATTCATAATCCTCAACAAGGTTGGATGCCGATGCCCGGGCATACAATAATATTTTACAAATAAAACAGGCATATCTGCCGCGCATTCTCCAGTGTTTCGGGAGTCTCAACCTCCCCCAATGGAGAGCCCTACCGCTCCCGGAGACGGTGATGTCACAGAATAACGAGGTGTTGAACTTCCAGTACCTACCCATTCTAAGTTTAGTACTATTTAAGTTTACATACACCCTGACTAACCTATGATTCAAGTAAACTATATTATGAAACCTTGAACAACCTTAAACCCCTACGTCGACTCTCCTCTAAGAACCGATCAATGTAATTCGAGAGTTATATCAAATCGGAGCCTCGTCAACCAGTCCAAGTCTATGTTGGAGGGTTTTTTTTTAATTTGGAATTCATCGACAAGATCAAACTCTTCGATTAAATCTCGAAATGGTTTATCACCTCCACTCGTGTTAAAACTCCTACAAGAGTTCACCCTGCCATCTAAATTGGGATCTACGACCGGGTTCCAGTCTTCTCATAGAATAATTCGACGAATGAAGGGCTCGATCCGCCGAAAAAAAGTAAACCGTTCAGTTCGGTCGTTGGTCCCATAAACCTCAATAAGTCGAAATGACACTTTTTTACGGTAATATACAGCACACACAACCTTCCCTCTGTATCTGGACATACCTGATCACATGATGGTTTGAAAGTGCGCTTTACTAGCCAGAAAGCCTCTCTTGACCAAGCAAACCGGTGAATTTGTTTGAGTCACCAGCTCTAGGAAGGTTGTCATCCAAGACTGAAGAGGCCTCTCTCCCCTTTGCTTTAGTTTCAGAGTTTTCCTTCTCCTAGACGGATGATCTGGGAAGACCTACTGGGTCCGTCAGCCCTGAGAGGGTTTTCTCCGCGCCTAGGTTCTAATCCAAGTATTTCTGCGACCCCGCGTTGTTAGTGTTACTGGGTTAGTTTGTGGGGGATTATATCTCTACTGATTAGTTACACTCCTCAAAGTGATTTAGGGACATGCTATTTACTTGTTAATGGATAAAGGGGGTGGGTGAA
>NC_136486.1:16870052-16875052 GCF_053919585.1 Euprymna scolopes
GATTCAAATTAAAAATCCAAAATGCGTGTAATTCAGGTCTGTAAAAAGACTCGTTTGTAAGCAGTCGAGACAGAAAGATTATTTTGAATCCTTATTTATTTCTTTAACTTAGGAATAATGGGGTCGGCGTAATACGGCCATTTAGAACATTTTATAATGACAGAAACTTCATTTCAAAGATACTACGGACGTAAAATACAACGGAAATTGAAGGAAAAAAGGTTGTGTCTCAGACAGATTTTCTTTCACAGAAATTCAAAATGCGCACATTTGAACTGATAACTATGTGTAGCGGATATGATCTAAACAGAAATCGTGATGTAATATATAAAAGAAAAAGTGAATGAAAAAATATCGGCCCTATAATATAGACAAACTTTAGTAGCTATGCTAATACTACTACTACTAATAATAATAATAATAATAATAATAATAATAATAATAATAATAATAATAATAATAATGTTATCGGTGGTAATGAAAAATATAACAATGATAATTGCAAAAATGTTAATAACAATAACACAGAAATAAATAAATGAGTGATAATAAAGAGAAAATAATAATAATGATGATGACCATGATAATAATAATAATGATAAAATAATAATAATAATAATAATAATAATAATAATAATAATAATAATCTCAACATATAAGCTAAAAGAAATTATAATAAGTTTAACGGTGGTTATAATATATACATTAATTCAAAATAAATCGCAAGATTAGAAAAAGTAGAATTTAGGTATTAAATCATATTTTTATAATGTTTGGAAAAGTCTCGAAATGATTTTAAGATTATAATAAAATATTCAAACATTGGAGGCAAAATACTAAAACAAATCAAAGGGTGATTGTAACCTAATAGATACTCAACGTAACTAATAGTATGGAAAAAACAAGAAAGTAAACTTTAAAGAAATAATTAAGCCTAATGTTATATGTGAAGTGGGAGTAATTTCAAATTGTTCGTTAGATAGGTTACAGGATTTAATTGAGGCTAATTAATTTTAAATTTGTGTATTTGTATTTTGCCTGATGTTTGCATTGGGAAATTAGTTCACTTTTCATATTGATCATATTTTTAATTTAAGTCGATGTTATTATCGTAACGGCATCAGAAATACACAGGCCTTAGAGCTTAGGGTATATGACTTGGATATACTTAATTGATTGAGATGAAAATGTTCTTAGATTTAACATTTTTGTTAAAGTCGTTAAAGATGTATTTTGTTACTACCTGTATTTATATTATTAAACGAAGATGCATGGTTAGAGATTCTTAGTTTACTTAAATCAGAAGTAGGTCCAATGTATGTAGGCTTTAAGTCGAGTCTGGCTATTGTTGCTGAAATGGTGATTTCTATTATGGCTCTGGGTAGGGGAAAGTATGTAGATAATAACTGTTGTGGCTAGTTATGGAGAGAACTACCGAAGAGGCAATGATAGGATTAACAAGAAAGGCGGTTGTCAATATTTCTGTTATGGGAATTATTAAGCAAAATGATTTTACTGTTCACGTTTTTAGTGAAGTTACTTAGAATAATTAGTGCAATCAAAGAAACTGGGTCAATGGCAGTAAGATGGCGGGGGTTGGAGGTTGCGAATGACTTGTAGTGCATATTTGGTGGGGGGACTTTAGTAGGTATTTTGGTTACAGTGCAAGAATAAACAACATCTTTGTGGATGCAGTTGTTACTGTGAAAGCAATTAAGTTTTTTTGCATTTACAATCATTTTTAAGGGCTGCTTTAATTTTCTTATTATTTGATGAGATTATTTTCTGTGCTAAGTTTGGCGTTGTCGCGTAGGAAATCGTATTAGAATTTTTTATTAAGTATATTGCTGAATCTGTGTGCGTATTTGCATGATATTTCTACAATATTGAAAATTTCTTTAGGGATAATTGTTTTGACATTAGAGATGAAAGGTAGAATAAACCAGATATTAGTCTTTCTCCTAAGTCTTTTTCGATGGCTAGAGTTATTATGGCTAAAGTGATGTTTGTTTGTTTTTTGTTTTTTTGTTTTTTTGTTTTTTGTTGGTTGGGTTGCAATTACTATTGTTATCAAATTTAATGTGGTTTCTTTCGATCTGTGTAATTATTGAAGGTAAACAGCAAGTGTATGAGTTATCATGCTTATACTTAATCTTCTCATTACATCCTTAGTTGCTTTTGGCATTTTTGAAGAAAGTAGAATTTTGTTCGAAAGTTTTTCATCGGCGGAGAGCTTAGAAATTCTTGCAGAGATGGACGATCTTGCAGAGATGGACGATATTATAAATCTAATGATTGAATAAGGGTGATCGGACATTGAAAAGTGTGATATTTGGCTTATGGTATGGACTGTACGATTCGGAGTTAAGGTTTAGGGAAATATTGAAGGAATTAGAGGTTTCGCCATAGGTTCAATAGTTATAGGAAATCGCAAAGTTATTAAAGAAATTATGAAGTTTCGTGATGGATTTATTATAGTTCCTAAGAGAACCGTCTCTATAGGGGCCTCCTTGGGTGTGATTAAAATATATCTCAAGTTCATTCAAAATGAAAAGACCCACCAAATCTCTCACCACGCAGAGTCTTAACCACCCGTACGAATAATAAAAGTGTTCGCGGTGTTCAGCCCTGTTCACTGCTAATTGTCAACGTGTAACAGAGGTTGATTAGCTAAGAGAATTAATTTCATTTTTAAATCTACTAAGCTTGACGTTTTTTTCTTTTTAAAAAATGCGGGCTTTATTAAACAGGATATGAGAAACTAATTGGAAATAGTTATTAATGTCAAAAGTTATAAAGTTTAGCCTCTAAATCTTAGCCACTTAAGATTAGCGTCTAGAACTTATCTTTTTGTGCATTTATAACTAGTTCTCAGATAATGCTGTTTCGACTTAGCAATTACCAGCAAATTCATAGTTTCGCTATAATATTCATTTGCTAATATTTATCTTATCTAAGAACACTGCCAGACAGATAAAGTACCTTCGTGTGAAATTTCATAAAAATCGACCCAGTCGTGTTCAGGTCAAAACAAACCAACAAGACACACAGACACGCAGTTCCTTTTATATCATAGTAGAGATAGTGACATGCGTTTGAAAAAATATATTCTCATAATCTATATATAAATCGTATTCCTGTCTGTTTGTTTGTTTGTATCTTTGCCTGTTTGTTCACAATCTGATTAATATATTCAAAAGGTCCATTACTTTTCTAATTCATTTCTACACAGGCGGCAAAAAGAAAGTCTTTCTTTTTGCCTCCGCAATTTAAAGTCATTTTTTTTAATCGACGTGAACACTAGAATATTTCAATTAAAAGTCAAATATTAACAGAAAAAATATTGAGGTGTAAATCAAATGTAATAAACAGTTACATTAAATTTAGCAGCTTTTGAAAGTGCGGACTACGTTTTTGCCGGCACTGTATATATTCTTCATATATATATATATATATTTATATCATATATGCATGATTCTTGCAAAATATGCCATCAGAGGTAACCTCATTTGCATATTATATTAAAAAATTCGATTTTACTAAATCGTTGTATGTTAGTTACCGTTTATCGCGAGAGAAATGTTTTAAGTGTTCTATTTAAGATTGTTATTTAGATTTATATATAGAGTTATTTAGATTTATATTGATAATATATTTAATTTAATATATTTTGAATTAGTATTACCTGCATCTAGTTTTTAGAAAGCGGTTTCAAATTATTTCCCCTGGGCGCCACCTTTTGTCTTCTATTATATAAATCTCAAATGTTGTTTTCGTCGAAATCGATATCATTTGAAAGAGCGATCCCGTGAGCGAATAATATCTGAAAATTAGATGAGTAAAGATTAATTCTGTCAACTGGACCATTTCGAGCAAGTGAAGGGTCACATTCGCGACCCTATTTTTGCAAATCACTTACGCGTTTATGTTCATAAACATTTTTTTTGGAAAGATGACGTTATAAGTCGTCGTGGTCCGGTGGGTAAAAACGTTTGCCACTTACCATTTGCCCTTCTTTCGCGTTTCAGGTTCAAGCCTACCTACCGATGTTTTTTTTTTGTTTTGTTTTTTTGTACGGGCACTTGCTGCTGTTTCGATTGAAACAAAAGTTGTTTTGATTCATTTTTTGTGGGGGGGGATCCAGGTTGTCACCTACTTGTTCCGTTCTTTTCTGGGGGAGGAGGTTGCTCAATATCCTTAGTATAGTAGCTTTGTGAAAATAGAATAGGGTTTCTATGCTAATCTACAAATAAATGACAAAAGTTTATATTCCAAACTTCAAGATGGTGACCATCTTATCATTTATTCCTTTAATTAAGTTGACATGCACAATTCTCGACAGCACCGGTTTCGTAGCGAAATAATATTCTTATAATATGTAGATTCAATAAACTTTTTTTCTAAATTGCAGCAATTAAATAAGCCGAATAAAAATAGATTTTACTTTCATAGTATATATATACTTATAGTGAACAGTCCAAAGCCAAAGATGTATTCAGTTCGCATTTATAGTGTTAAATTTCTTTGAGTCTGGTTAGTATATATATATATATATATATATATATATATATATATATATATATATATATTCATTCGGTGCAAAAATAGTGTTGTTTTTTGACGTTCAGCTTCATGTCAGAAAACGACATTATCTTTGCACCAACCTAAAATATATATATATATGTGTGTGTGTGTGTGTGTGTGTGTGTGTGTGTGTGTGTGTGTGTGTGTGTGTGTGTGTGTGTGTGTGTGTGTGTGTGTGTGGTTTGAATTATGAGGTAGAGGGCGACAAGGGTAAATGAACTTATAGCTATAGCGTAAAAATAAGAGTGGAGTATTTGCATTTCACAAAAGTCGCTCTGAATACGAGATAACTTTAATAAGTTTCCAGACTTTTTTTGTAGGTGTATTTAAAAGTGTCGTAGACTCTAGAAAATTCAGTATAGTATTGCTATCTATCTTCTAAGATGACTGACCAATATTGATGATTCCATGTTAAC
>NC_136486.1:16885052-17235052 GCF_053919585.1 Euprymna scolopes
GAAGAGACAGAGACAAAGAATAACCAAGAAAGAAAAATAAAAGTAAAGAAAGGCATGTTTACGCCGTAGAATGGAATATACGTATACCTATTTCATCACACACACACACACACACACACACACACACACACACACACTCCAGAACGCTCACATATATGAATAATAATTATTATTATTATTATTATTATTATTATTATTATTATTATTAGAGCGACATAATAAGAAGGCTAGCTGGTTGGGAGAGGTCCGAGAAAGGCTATCAGAAATGCAGCAGTTGAAGAACGTTGAGATAATCATCGATGACGTTAAGGCTGGCATGCGAAGGATGACAAACTGGAAGGCACCTGGTCCAGATGGAGTGATGGGCTTCTGGTTTAAACAGTTTCCATGCCTTTATCCACCTATAGCTGCTGCTCTGCAAAGGGTTGTAGAGTCGGGAGATTTCCCTCTTTGGCTTGTGAAGGGAAGAACAACACTGATTAGGAAAGATCCTGCGAAAGGAACAGATGCCAATAATTATAGATCAATTACATGTCTGCCATTGATGTGGAAACTGTCGACTGGAATATTTGCGGAGAAAATTTATGAACATCTAGAGAGTAATGGTGTTTTTCCTGACGAACAAAAGGGGTGCCGGAAAGGCTCGAGAGGCACTAAAGAGCAACTACTAATTGATAAGGCAAAAAAGAAAAAAATATCAATTTATTGGTAAATGTATATCAACATGATTTAGAAATAAAATAATATATTGTTAACTACAATTAATTGGAAAAAAAAAAGAAAATGAAACAAATCATTTACGTTTATTTCGATGACGTAAGGACCGTGTCATTTGCAACCTGTCCCTTTTTATCACGCAACAAGTTAGAGGCTATATATATATATATATATATATATATATATAGGTCATATACTATACCTGCCCGATGTTTCCTAAATAAATTATCATCATTATTATTATTAATCTTATTATTATTGTTAGTAGTAGTAGTAGTAGTAGTAGTAATAGTAGTAGTAGTAGTAGTAGTCGCGAGTTTTCTCACAGGTCATCAACAGAGACTGTCCGCTGACAACAACCGCTGGTGTTCTCTGTTGTTTAGTTGACAAGTTTATCAGACGTCCAGTATTCTCCACCTCTTTCAATAACTATTACAAATGAATTTGCTTAATCACAACAGCCGTTTAACAATCGATTATTTGCTGGCAACGAATATTGGCTTTCACTGGAATTTGGGGGGTAATAAGCCCTCCCCCGCCCCCAAGCTCTAGTGCTGCTGCCCATGTGTTTATAATTTTTATTAAGTTTCTACTATATAATTTAGTTTTTGAAATTGTTTTTTTTCTCAGGTATTCTTTTTCTAATATTATCTTTGACATTTGTTGATTTTATAATGTTTGTTTCAAGAAATGTTTCTAGGTATTTTGTTCGCCTTGTGTCCTCATCTCAGCTTGGTTGGGTAATTCCATACCTTCCTTTGCTCAGTATTCCCTTTCTCATAACTAGCAGTGCGCATTTTTTTTATTCTGGATCTCATTTGGGTATCCTGACTGAATAGTTTGGTTGCATTTATTAGCGTCTCTAGTTCCTTTTCTTTCTTGCGGGAAGTTTCAGGTCGTCCATATACATTAGATGGTTTATTCTTTAATCTGTCTTTATAAACTAGTATTCGGCATGGCGTTTCCTTATTATATTGTTACAGGTCACAATGGCTATGATGAATGAACAGCAGTGGTGGTAGGGAATCTCCTTTGGAAAATACCTCTGTATTTTTTTCTGAGTGATATTGTCGATGAACTGTTAAATCTCTATATTCCCATAGTTTTTTCAATTGCATTGATAATCTTTTCTACGGTCTTAAGCGTTCTATTATCCATGATCCTATCGTACGCTTTCTTGTAGTCGATCCATGCCATGGTTATATTGTTTTTATTTTTACTTTTACTTAGGTCTATGCATAGTAGATTGTGTGTTCCTCTTTTCTTTTTCGGCATCCAATCTTTCCTCAGGAAGTAGTCCAGGATAATTAAGGGAGTGGTAAATTTGTTCTCTTAGTTGTACTGTTAAAATTTACCTATATGTTTGGTAAGCAAGTTATAGGTCTGTAGTTGCTGGGGGCAGTTTCCTTTTCTGTGTCTTTTGTATCAGTGTGGTCCTACCTTTGGTCATTCGTTCTGACTTGTCTGCTTCGTGGATACATCTGTTTTAGGTTTGAATTAGCATTTTGTTAGTGTCGTGAACTTTTTAAACCAGTATGCGTGTATTTTGTCACAATCTAGTCCTCTCCAGCTTGCCATTTTTCGTAGGGTAATCTTGTGCGTTTAAGTATTGATGTCATTCCTTGTCGTTTCTTCGATTTGCGGTAACTCTTCTTTCATGTCTTTCGGCCATTCAGCATTTCTATTGTAGCCTTTTCGGGTTATTCCTATACATTGCTCCAATAGAATTTTGTTTCTATCGTGTCCGGTTGTTTTGCTTTTGTTTTCATTTCTTTTACATTTTGATAGTATTGGTGTTCTTTGTTTTCAAAGGCCCTGATTTGCTTGCCCTGTTCCAATCTGTATATGTATCATCTTAGTCTTCCTCCTCTTGTTGTTAGTTTTTGCTTTAGTTCTTCGTGTTTCTGGTTTAACTTTTCACCGCTAGTCATATTTCTACTTTTCTATCTGCTTTTATCTTATTTATTGCTTTCATTCCTTTTTTTTAATTTGCTGTTCTGAGTTTCCAACCTGAATTCCCACCCAGGCTTTGTCGGTCTATTTTCTTTTGCCATCTGCTTTTGCAGTTTACATTTCATACTTACTATCTTGTCACCTGCATAAATTAAATTGTTTACTTCTGTATATGCTGGGCTGTATGAGAGGAACTTGTTCACCTTCTCTGTTTCTGCTATTCATTTCTTCGCTTCAAAGTTCCTTACTGCTTAAAGATTTTTTGTTATTCGTTAATTATGTGTATGAATACAATGTTTAGTGCAGTTGATTCATTCTCTTGTTTCGTAAATCAGTGGAGTTCCAGTGAAGGGTGTCTCTTGGTGTGTCCCATCATTTCTTTCGTGATATTATCATTAGTTCTAGATTTGAAAGCTTACGTTTTTTTTTAAGAATATGTTTCGCTTAGTACAATATCCTTAGTTTCGCTGTATGACAATCGGTAGACATGCACCATATCTATATATCGTTCTTTGGGGTGACATCTGTTATAGCATTCCATTACGAGTCTATCCTCTTTTGTTGTCGTTTTCTTCCTCTGAGCTTTTGGTTTACGTAGGTTATTTTTGCATCATCATCATCATCATCATCATCATCATCGCCATCGCCATCGCCATCATCATCATCATCATCATCATCATCATCATCATCATCACCATCACCATCATCATCCAATTTGAGGTGCTAAACATCTCACTTTGTGTAGGTGAACTGGTGAGTCGTAGTGGCATTGAAATACGTTTATGTGGATTATATATATATATATATATATATATATATATATATATATATATATATATATATATATATATATATATAAAGAGAGAGAGATTGTGGATTCATGAAAGAATTTTTAAATATTTTAATATTTATTCTCTATGTTAGTTGCGACGCGTGTTTGTGGTCTACTATACTGAGTCGGCGGTTGTTTGCGTGTTTCGGCTAATTTATCGCAGTTTATTCTTGCTCGCTATGCCTACAACCAAACGAAACTTCCATGAAAAGATGTTTCCCTAGAACTTTTAATCTGTGGAACACATCATCAAAAGACTACTGTGGATTATATCATGGTCGATTTAAAATACACTGTTAACAAATACTTGTCAATCTGTTCTTTTTCAGTAATCACATCCTCCCCTTTCGCTGATCATTTTGTAGTGCTCTCATAGTATTGCTCGTAATTCAACGTGGAATTTTATAAACTTTTATTCCCGAGGAAATTTTAGTAATATTAATTGGTGATCTATTAATAAAACGTTTCCCGATTCGTCTACGTATCTATGTGTGTTGCTTTCTTCATTCATTCAGTCTGTCACTCTCCAATTTTGTCAATCACGCTAAAGTTCGAAAAAGCATTTTCGTTAGTCTATCGTATAAATCATAAATTTTACAATTATAGAAATAAAAATAAATTTTACAATTATAGAAATAAAAATAAATTTTAACTCTATATAAAAATGGAATTTTATAAAGAAAAATAAATTTTACAATTATATAAATAAAAATAAACTTTAAATTTATATAAATAAAAAAGTACAGTTATATATATATATATATAAATGTTTACAATTATATAAATATAAATAAATTTTACAATTATATACATAAAAAATAACTTAACAATTATATAAATATAAATAAACTTTACAATTATATACATAAAAAATAACTTAACAATTATATAAATCAAAATAAATTTTACAATTATATAAATATAAATAGCTTTGACAATTATATGCATAAAAATAACTTAACAATTATATAAATCAAAATAAATTTTACAATTATATAAATAAATGAAAACAATTATAGGAATTTTATTAAGTAGTTTTATGCTTGAGGCAGGGATGTATATACGCTATCAGTAATTTGGGGGGGGGACGTCAGGTGTGTCTCGAAAGGAGCTTTAATACGCATTATCTTATTTGTCAATATTTATTCAATTAAAGTCCCTTTTATTGCATCCATCTCCCTCAAAGCATTACATAACCCCTCCCGCCCAGAAAAATGAATAGACTAAAATGCAAAAAAAAAAAAAAAAAAAAAAAAAGTGTTATATGAGTCTCACCCTAATATCAATTTTATAGTTCTCCTAGCCTGACTGTCTGTCTGTTCCACTTTTTATCGGACTGGGCGGATCTGGTTAAAATTTTGTATAAACATTTATTATGATAAGGTGCAGCGAACTGATAATTATGGTATCTGCTCGATGCACAGTTTTAGATTAATAAGGAATTATAGGGGTATTTAATGTAAAAAATGAACACAAATTGCATCATATTCAATCATAAAGTTGGCATAAAACACTCAATCTTAACGGGCTATAACTTTTGCCAGTTCTAAAATCAAGTTTACTGTCATAAAGCTCTATCCTAAAGGATATCGATCACGGATCTATTGTCTGTATTCAGCTTTTTTTCTGACATTAGGAAGATGAATACAGGGTGACCCAAAAAAAACGGGCCCTAACTCTAATTAGGCCCCGTTTCTTAGTGTTTTTGGCCGAATGAAATGAAACTTTGGTCATAACTAGTTTATTATATTCAAAACATCACATCAAAACATTAGGGTATTTTGCCTTTTTTTCTCCGTTTTACAGCATTTGTTATATATGGCCTCCATTTAGCTTGTTTTTTTTTAGGGGGGGGGTCACCCTGTATTATAAAAGTTCATCTTATAAGGTTTACTTTGATTTGTTGCGTCTATACATTTTCTGTTGGATTTTACGTAAATTTCTTTTCTTTATATTTATGTGTGCATACACCTGCATGCTAATATGTTATGTTGTGTGAATTCACTTTTTGCGTACGCATCTACATCCGTTTGCATGTGTGATCGCATGTGCACGTGTGTGTGTGTGTGTGTGTGTGTGTGCATGCGAATATTGTCACGGTGTAAGCATTCGCGTGTCTTGCATGTGTGGGAGGCGGATGTTTTTTACGCGGATGCCATTTTGCGTATCGCTGCCTCGTATGCACGTGGTGTGTACTTGTTTGCGGCATCCGATAATAAAGCTGTTTTGTTTTCGCCATGTGTGCAGCAGACGCACGGCTCAATCGTAAGAGCTCAGAATGGCCATCCGAGAGTAACATCCTCCGTCATTATTGCCAGATGTTGAGGGGCCGTTAATGGTAAACTGCTTTGTAAAAGAAAAATATTACGCTAAACATAAATAAATATGTGAATTCCAGCAAAGCTTCTTTTAGTTCGTTCCTAGGAGAAAGTAACAAGCGAATGACGCGATTGGCGAATGCAAGCATTAAATGTATAAACAATAAAAGGACCTCGATAAACAAGTTTAACTATGTATGTACGACAAATTAAGGCATGGCAATGTACATCAAAGCACGATAACTGCTCCTTCTGATTTTCTGCTCGTATGATATTTAGACATTGTTGTGGTTGAACAAATAAAGAATATTTAAGATAACGGCTCAACAAAAATTTGTTTATATTGAACTTGGAAACGATCACGTTTAAGTTAATTGGGAAGCAGCATCATGAATTTTATATCTTTGATTCATGTTAATATTCGTAAAATCTTCCTCTATATTTCGGCTTACAATCATTTCATCTCATTAAAATCTCAGCCTCTGGTGATTGTTCGGTTTCGCAATTGGTGACCAAACTAAAAACCAAAATTGCAATATAAGCTCAAGTTTATCATAAAAAATTGTTTTCTGATGTGCATCCAATTATTATTCTTTGCTTTATTTTCTCTTACTTTTTACACAGTCTTTTGCGGTATTGTTGTATGTTGCAAGATTCTTAAAGCTGTACCGGTTCGAAAAAAGAAAGCAAAAAAGAGAGGGTTGCATCATACTGTCCCCATTTAGTCGCAAATGGTTGAGTAAAGTTTGAGCCAAATTTTGATCGACCCGTCTTAGGTAGTTGAGTGCTTTCCACTGGAGCCAAAGTGCTTCTGAACCGGGAGGACCTCAGAATAGGAAAGTCTCATGTCAATACGAAATGCATTCTTTAGGCGTCTGATTCACACACTTGTAGTTTGAACTTTTCCTGAGATGTTGTTAGGAGCATGACATGACTGGATAAGCTTTTCTAGTGACTTCAGTTAGTGGACCGCTGAGAAGGAAAAAGCCAGCGTTGTATTCGCATATAGGTGTGTCAATTTTATAGCTCCAACTAGCCGCAGCAGCTTTTAATTGTCCCATTCCTGTTCTCTGGCATTTTTACACTGGACAGAGAGGGCCTACTGAAAGAGAGCTTCCCATGAGAGTAGAAGAGTGCGCCATTTTTGTTTCATTAGATTTTTGGTTCACAAATGTAGTTTGTCTTTTTTCTGAAAATAACATATCTGAGGAAGCCTCACCTTCATTTCACTCGTTGAACCGTGGCTTCCCGTCCATGAAAGTGTTTATCATCGATTGTTTTGTGATATCTGCTTACATATGAAAGTTATATTTTATGAACAGAAACAAAATACGCCTAATACAATCAGCGAGTTTTGCCGTGGAAATGTGATTATTTCATAAACATGACAGACGAACAAAAATGCAAGTGCAAAATAAAAAGATTAAAAGACAAACCTACGACTAAATCAACCGATCAAGAATCTTAGACGCATCTACAATAAGTTGTGTCTATTAACCTGACAACAAGGAGATAATTACCAACGAGGCAGCGGAACTCTTTGTCAACGTCAGCAAAACAAAGATAATGAAAGTAACACAGACACCAAACGATGAAAAACTAATTGTGGACAATCAAAATGTTGAAAATGTACATTTAATCTATTTGGGTGCAGTTTTCACAAAGTAGATGGCACCAAAGAAGTAAGACGACGTATTGCAATAACAAAGACAGCAATGATTGCGCTCACCAATATATAGAAAGATCCATTTCACAACGAAATGAAGTCTGAAAACTTTGGTATTATCAATAGCAACATACGAAACAGAATGCTGGGTCAAAGAAAGTCGACAAGAGGAAAATTGCTGCTTTTAAATTGTGGTGCTACCGTAGACTTCTTCGTGTAAGCTGGGTGGACAAACGTACAAACGAATGAGTTCTGGATAAGATTAGACCATGCCAAAAAAAAAACTACAGGACAACATTAATTCAATTGGCCAAAAAAGCGGCTAAACAAAATATCTGCTCTTTGATACAACACCTGTCAAAAGATGGCGTGAAAGCAAGAATACAGGACAACGTGAAAGACAACGCGGACATTATGGCTGAGTTGATCAGAATGGTGTAGAACCGAAGTCAATGGCGACGATTTGTAATAAGTGCCACGGCTGGTCAGTAATGGCCATTTCGTCAGATAGAGAGATTGAACTGACCGTGTTCTAAACTGATGCATGACAGACTGAAGTAAAAATTCTATATATAAGGGCCCTGCACTGATAAATAACGATTGTTTACACTAGTATGAGTTTTGACGAGTGTTACATTAATGTATGCTAGGACAACCTGGCGGTAAACGGAAATATGCTCAATTGTAGGTGGCGTGATTGAAGCGGGGGTCAAAGGTTAGCTACCTAAACAAAAGGCGCTAAAAATTCAGGTATTGAATGATATTTCATAGAAAGGTAGTCATGTATTCAAGAAAGAGCTAACAGTTTCAAGCAATCTCACATTGTGAGCGGTACAGACGTGATGCATCCAACAATTAAGAAATCTAAGTGAATGTTGCCTCGAGACTCTGTCCGCGCGTCGCCATCATTATAACTAAGTTAAGAAGATTAAGTAAATAATCAAATACGTTATTAGTCATAGCGGCCTTTCCCCCAGTGAATATTATCTCTAAATTAAACCTTTGAAATCTCAACAATCCCCATTGTGCTTTCATGCACACGTAGTTTTGTTCGTCTATCTAATCAGATGAGAACAGAGATAAATAACTGTCAGAGGATTACTGGCCACGCGGCAAAGCGAAGACCGAGAGAAACAAGACAAACATTCGCGCATATCTATATATTAATACCATGATACCTTTAGCGTTCGTATGTACGCATGTTGTACGTGTGTCACGGTTTCCAGATGATAAATTATTCGATCGAGAGATCTGATTTGTTAAAAAGGATATAAGGTGATAATATACTACGAACATTAAATTAGTATATAGATACGCTAATATAATGTTTGTGGTATGTTATCAGCTTCTATCCTCCTTTTTAATAAATAGGATCTCCCGATCAACAAAGACGAAATGTAACAAAATTAAAATAAAAAAATGATGCCGCTTTTGGGCCGTACGGGAAACTAAAATATGTCTTCTTAGTCTTCTGGCTTTGATCAAAAGGTAGTATCTGTTCTGTCTAAATATAGTATAATGATATCGTGGAGTTTCCGTTCCTGCCGGGCATCTATACAATGTCGCGGATCCTATAAAGATATTGGATATAAACGCAATAAGGAGATATATTCTAACGCTACATTACTTAGATAAATACTTTTACAGTTTTAACGGAAAGGGTTACAATAATATCGCGGGGTCTTCATTTTCACTGAACGTTCACAGCGATATATGTAATAACATATAAAAGATGTCGCTGTGGAATTTCCAAAGGTCCTGCTAGTATATATAAATCCATTGATCTATTGTTTTCTCGATCGCTCACGGGCGAGAACGTATATGAACAGAAGTGTGGATTTATGAAAAGACCATGTGTTTTCTTCTGTTAAACATAAGAATGTTACATAAAGGACTTGATTAAGATACGTCGTCGTCGCAGCTACCAAGAAAAGTGAGTTTTTGCACGGGTGTATCCGCCAGACGCGACTCCTGTGCCAACGCAGTGAAGATTTACCATCCGAAGCGCGACCATCGTGTTCGGCCGTTGTACTGTTCTCGTTCGCTCACCTGAAAGCGCAAGCGGGTATTCAGGAAAACGACGATAAAACCACCGCACGCCCCGTTAACGAAAAACATGCCCACATTAATTGCTTATAGCAAATCGTGTCAATGGATCCACGTGTGTTTATGTGCTTTGTCATTAGCGGTAGGTACGTGCGTTCAGCTCTTATCACATATAATTGTAGACAAAAGTGCTTTTCTGACACACACACACACACACACACACAACACACACCCACACACACACACACACATATATATATATATATATATATATATATATATATATATATATATATATATATATATATATATATATATATATATATATATATATATGTATCGCACTTTGGGGTAATGCGCCAAATCCGCGGATAATTGCACCAACTAAACAAAGTGCTTTTTATATGCGAGGTTGCCAAAAAACCACTTTTAGCTAGTTGGCGCAATTACCCCAAAGTACGGTATATATATATATATATATATATATATATATATATATATATATACAGAGAGAGAGAGAGAGAGAGAGAGAGAGAGAGAGAGAGAGAAAGAGAGCGAGATATTGAATGGGGGTTAATAATACGGGTGGATTCTTTATATATAGACTTATCAGGATATGAGAAGCTCACCAGATGGGGCAGAGTATTAGATAAAATGTGGGTATACTAGCTGGACTCTCGGCGTTTCCCGGTCGTACAATACGCGTTTACATAATAGTTTAATGTATGCAGATTTTGTATGCATTATTATAGAATCAATTCTCTATTGAATATAATATATTAAGAGGAATAATTTGCCAAATGGAATAATTCGCAAAAAAAGAAGATCGAATATTTTATTATTATTATTATTATTATTATTATTATTATTATTATTATAATAATAATAATAATAATAATAATAATAATAATAATAATAATAATAATAATAATAATAATAGCAATATCGTTCATCGAATTTCGTCTGCGTTTGTTGACAATATCACGTTAGCTGATATTTGGGCCTAACGATGAATGCTCCAAAAGACTCACTTTTGATTAATGTTTAGTTTTAAAATATGCTAACGAAGATTGGTTTACGGCAATTTTAAATGGTACATCTTCTTTTATTGTAAATTGAACACAATTATAAGAAAATATAATAAAATAGTGAGGTACACCCCGGCTAAACCACTACAGCATTTGACCTGTAATAGAACAACTCTACAACTGAGCTATATTTCCAGATGTCAATAATTCTTCTTTTTTTTTCTAAGAAGAAATCATTGTTAAGATTTTATTATCCTCCTTGCCGGTGTAATGCATAAAAATTCCCCTATAAAAATTATTATTTTGTATCTATAAGAAGTAAACTATTTTTAGGATCGGACTTTTTCGATTTCCTCTATTTACCGGGTGAATTTGTGAATTTCTGCCAGACATATAAATTACCTTTGTGTTAAATTTGCATAAGATAAGCTCAGCCGTTTTGGAACCTATTAGGAAGGAACTTACACATACACACACGCATATACGTACAAACACGCACACATACAGTGACCTTTACATAAGCGTAGAGATGGAGATATAATCCTGATAAAAAGTTGAATATCTTTCAAATGAAACCTTTTTTAAGGATAGATTGTAAACTCATTCCACTTAATGTTATCAATAATGCAACCTAAACGGTTATTAAAAAATAAGCTACATTTCAAACATTTAATTCAGAAATTTACTCTTTCAATTTGAACAAGTGGCAAAATGAATTATTTGTTCTGATTCTATGCTCCATATTTTTGTTCGCAATCAGTGAATGATAAAGTCTCCAAGACTAATACAAATTTTAGTTTTGTTCCAAAGCAAATATCGGCCCTGTCGGTGGGGCATTAGAATACACCGACTGCCCCCCTGCAGAGGGTAAAAGTCCCTCAATGGGGGTCCTGGATATGACCTTAAGCTATATCCAATGGTAAGGCCCCAGCTTGTGTGCTTTAGGGAGTGTGGAGCCACCCTTTAATTGCCATTGCTCCCAGATCCACTCTGACCCAGAGTGGTAGTACCTGTTAGGGTTCCAACTATGGATTAAATAGAAACCGACTTGAAAACAACAAATATTTTATATTAAAAAAATTTTCTTCCAAATCTTTGGATTCGGCATTAAATAAACCGAAAAGGGTTGATATGCCGTAAAACAAAAACAACCAACCAACCAACCAACCAACCAAAGCAAATATCATCTTTTTAAAGAGCTGGCTATTCTTTCATATTAAACGTGTAAACAAGGATTATTTTTATCATTTAATTTTCTTCTCGGCGCTGTTATGTTTGCATATGATCCGAACCAGTTTTAGGTATACTTTTCAACTTTTAACTCTTTGCCGCCTAAAACCCACAAACGGGCAATACCAAGTGGCTTTTTTCTAAGTATGTTTATAGTTTCAGTCTGTTATCTCGGAAGTGCTGACTATTTACCCTATCTATAGAATGTTTGACACAAGTCAAGCGAAACTTGAAGAGTCCACGTACTTGGATTAATGTACTCTGGCTTCAAAAACATACCTGAGCTGCTCTGTCGTCATTGCTCCGCAGTGGCGCCACAGGCTAACCCGTTCTCAAAAATTTGTGAAATTGGATTTTCTAAGACTGTACAAGACCATACCTCAGCTCTACACAGCATTGCCAGAAGAAAGCACATCGACCCACCCTGTTACGGACTGATTATTCAGCATGGACACACCTATGCAAGCTGCGAGAAAACAAAGAACAAACAATCTGTCTAATTACCTGATACTGTTATTTCGGTTCAATGAGTTGGCAGAAGAGAAACAAAAAATGGGGTTCAGTTTTTAAATAAATGTTCCAAATTTTAGTCAAAAACCAGATGAAGGGGCGAGTTCAACAGAAAGTGTATAAAAACGTTAAACGATTCTCTTTCGGACGCCATTTTGAATTTAGTATCCTCTTTCTGTAAAAATGGATTCCATAGTTTGTTCCCGCTTTTTTTAAATATACTGAGTCTTTGCTATTTATGTACTACAAATTATACCATGACAAATGATTTCTGGTTATTCGCTATTTGTGTGATATTTAGGTTCGACAAGTAAAGGCAGGGTAAATTAAATGACTTCTGCTGATTTTTATTTTTAAAACCTTTTGTAAGCAATGAACAAGATTTTTTTTTCTTTTTTATACTTGAAGGGAATATTAAAAAAATATAAGTTAAACATAAAAGAAAAAATGTCCCCATGAGTTAAAAGAAAAATATTTTTGTATCGCCCCCACTGAGGATTGAACCTTCAATCTTAAGAAGAGTGCCACTTAGAACCGAAATTTTCCTTTAATACATCATCCATTACGCCACGAGTCCTTGCTATACTTGTGGATTGTATTCAAAATTTCAAGCAGATTACTGTGTTTGAAAATATACACCTGAGAAGGTCGGAGGTGATATAAGCCGAAACGTTGTGCGTCAAACGCTTAAGATTAGAACAGTAGTCCAAATAATCTATATAATATTTTTAATCCTAAATTCTAACAGAGCGAGGACGCACGTATGTAAATGCCGGGGCGTGTGCGAAGTGCGTGCTGTACGAACAAAGCCGGAAACTATGAAAAGAATTTGCGCACAGACAAACGATCACGTTAGAGGCGTGGGTGACACTTGAGAGGACAGAGGTCAAAGAGGAAGAGAACCATCGGGTTTTGTTCGGAAAGTACCTGGAAATAAATGTCGTTGTTACAAGAAAAAAAAGAGAGGCAAGTTATTATTTGTCCTATGTTCCTTGCGACGTACTCTGCTACAACGTGTTGGGTTCCGAGTGTCTACATGTTAATGTGGGTGCAAACGTGTGTACTACATGACAAAGTGTTTCAGATTTTATATAAAATGTCTAGGGTCTCTTTAAATGTATATTACACTGAAACATATATGCACATGTGTAACCAATAATGTTTGTATAATAAACAGATTATATATATATATATATATATATATATATATATATATATATATATATATATATATATATATAATGGACTCTCCCGTCGATTTCGACGTATAAGGTTCCGCCACGACAACTAAGTTGCTCGGAAATCCACTCAATAATTTGTTTTATAGTGGTGAAGGCTTTGTGTAGAACAACCACACTTTTTGGTATTACTGCTAACCTTTGCCAGAGAACAGAGTACACAGTAGTCCTTAGGTTTTTACATCGTCAGATTACCAAAATTAAGCAACGTTGAGCCTAGCCAGTACCAGATGGGTGGCCATTTGAGAAGGTTAGGCGTTTTCTGTACCGCGCAGAGTCGTAGAAATTTTCATGTTGGTATCAAGAGGCGCATTAATTCACTGGGAGAGATGCACTCCCAGTCTTCGTTAAGACATGCGTCTAGGAGAAGGATATATGGATATATATATATATATATATATATATATATATATATATATATATATATATATATGTGTGTGTGTGTGTGTGTGTGTGTGTGTGTGTGTATATATTGACACGTCCATATGGACAAGTGCTGTGTAACCTCACCAAACAGAACTCTCTCCAGACATAAACGTATCTATCAATCTTTTTTTAATTCATCTTCTTTCTATGTTTTATTATTATTTTATACTTATTCCACATTTCCCTCCTAATATATTCTAAGCTAGATGTCCTATTTTCCAATGTCTTTTTTCTTCTTCTTCTGCTAAGAAGCATTATGCATCGAAATGCCCAGATATTATTAGTGTTTATAACCCCTTTTTTATTGATGTTTTTCCTTATCGAAGTGACAACTAAATCCGTACGTATATAGGTGCGTACTATTTATTTTATCTTGCCTATAATTCCATTATATATGTAATATATATCATTATAATATATAATTACATACCGAAAGGTGCGTGGAACCGATTCCACTTTAATGAGAGATTATGTTTAGAGAAAGGTGCGAACTACAAAACTCTACAAAAGAAATGCTTTTTCCATATGTAATTCGCAAATGTATTTTTTTTTTCGGTCGCATACACGCAGGATTGAACCTTCAACCCCCAGGAAAATATTATTTTTACAATTGATTTTTCCCAATACTCTAACCACTGCGCTGCGGGTCCTTGCGAATTACGTAGGACCTCTATCCAATCATGACTGACGGAACAAGAAAACGCTAACCTGTGACGTAAATAAAGGGTTCCGCTCGAAATTCCGTCCAAATTCCCGAGTTCGACAGAAACATTACCGAGTTCGACAAGACACACGAGGAAGGTCGGAGGTTACATCGACCGAAACGTTGTGAAAACCACACTCAAGATGAGAAAAGTAGTCTGATGAATAATAATACAAATAAAGCAAAACTGTTATCAGAAATCGAATTGCGTGTCCAAAAATTAATAGCGTTTAAAAGTTGCTTTTTATATTAAACGAGTTTTTTTTAATGAACGCTTATCTTTATAATATTAAGATGTTTTTACAAAACATCTAAATTTATCGACGTTGTGATTGTACCATTCGACGCCGAATAAGAAGAGATACATGTGACCAGTAAGTAAAGACGAAGAGGTGGGCATATCTAAGGACTGCATAGAACGTGAATTTGTTTTATGGTGCCGCATAAGCTTTCAAAAACGTACAATACGTTATTGCATTTTAAAACTCACAAGTTCTCGCGTGTTTGATAACAAATAGCAACTTTTATTAACAGGAATAATACCGGCTTGCCAGCTAAGCACATATACGTATATGAAACTATATACGATGCGTGTTACGGTTAGGTATGGCCACTTTTTTTTTTTTTTTTTTTTTTTTTTGCAGACTAGAAAATACGAGGGACGTTCAAAAAGTAATGCGTCTTATTTTTCATTCTAACAGAATGGATCAGAGAGGATTGCAAATTTCATTGTTATGATGAATGAACTTATGCATTCATTGATGTAAAGTTTCATCTGTGTTGCAGATATTGACGGTGTGAGACTCTAGGAATGCAGTCACTATCATTGACGAGAGTCAAATGTAGAGATGCATCACTAAATTCCTGGCAAAATGCTTCAGAAAGATAGCGACTATATTACGATGACAATGATGATGATGATGATGATGATGATGATGATGATGATGATGATGTAGTGACTATGGAGCAAATTAAATCCTTCAACACATATGCTCACTCGTTTTAATGGTACTGCCCCTGTCTTTGTAACACTTTAAATTTTAGTGTTAAAAAATTGGAGACTTTAGTTTTGAACGTCACTCAGATGATGATGATGATGATGATGATGATGATGATGATGATGATGCACGGACTATTACACAACAGCTGGAGTAACCTTAGTAAAAGAGAAAGATAAAAACGAAACATTACTCGTGCTGTCGTGCGTAAATTAAAGCAGATATTATTCATGGCGAATTATATTACGACTCCATGTGCGCGAGATGGCTTGACATGAAAAGAGCCGATGTTTATTTGCTTTTTTTTTTGGAGAAGGGGGAGTTAGCAGCTTGAAAAGAAAAAGGAGACGGCGATGAAAAGACAACGGATAAACAGTGAAAGTGGAGAATGGAAGAGCTAAACGGTAAAATATTAAGAAACAATAGGGTAAGAGAGAAGGGTGTAAACTTTTATGCAAAACAGAAAGAAAAAAACGAGGATCATAAATTGGAGTCACGTGGGGTTTTTTTTTCTACTTAGAAACAAGAGGTTATAATGATTTATTCATATCTAAGCTGAACAGCCGGTCAGATTTTAACGCGGGCTCTTACAGAGGACTACTTGGGCTTTCATCTCATATAAATTAGAGAAATGTTTCTTTTCTCTTTTCTGCGTCTTCATCACTAAAGCGAAGTTCGCACTAATTGTGTTTATTCCAATTTAGATTTTTAAAAATCCAAAGCATGTTTGGAATATGAGGCTTAGACGTAAGAGGTCTTAAGAAAAATTAAAATTCGAAGAATCTTGCTTAATTAATGTCTAATGACTATGGATGAAATGTAATGCAACTCTGAAGTATTTGATTTTTTAAATGGGAACGTGTGCCTATATTATGTTTCCAAAACTGCCTAAAAGCTAATTTTTAATTTCTTAATAATCAAATGTATCTAAATTTTATATATATATATATATATATATATATATATATATATATATATATATATATATATATATATATATATATAGTAATTTATAAAATATATATGGCGATTAAGCTACACTGAATATTCTGCGTTTCATCCAACTATAGGATTCGTCAGGCTTATGCGCGAATTCTTTCGTTGCTTCTTGTTTTTATACATGTTGAGGATTACTAGTTGGCCAATCAGCTTTCTAGTATCCACCGCGCCCCTTCCTACCAGCCAATGGGCATGCATTTTATCAAACAAAGGATCTGTTTTAGAGCTAGGTTAGTGGTTTTAGGTGGCCGTTCTGCTTCTTTTTTTTTTTATATACATATAAATATACCTATGTGTACACAATAATGAACATATATATACATATATATATATATATATATATATATATATACATATGCGTGTGATCGTTTATGTATATTAATGTTTATTTAATTAATTTATTTGTTTGTTTTCTATTGTTATTGTTAGTTTTAAAGCTATTTTGTATCGCTATCCTAGAGTAAGTTTTATTTTGTGAACACAGTTGTAGAAAATTTTTCATGGAGGCATAATTTACATGGGTCGTCTAAATGTCTGCATGTGGTAGCTTGTCTTATTATTTTCCATTCGACTACCGGCGAATGTCCGCTTTCTTTGAGTTCCCAGTATTTATTCGCTAGTGTTGTTTTTATACGGTGTTTTTTATTTTTGAATGTGCTTTTGTGGTCATAGTATCGGGTTTTGAAATCTAAGGAAGTCATGCCTATGTAGTCGAATGGAAAATAATAAGACAAGCTACCACATGCAGACATTTAGACGAAGTATTTGTAGAACAGGTAGAGGGATTATATACGATTTGTCCCATTTTCAAAAAAAAAAAAAAAACTAAATTTAATTTTACCAGGTCTAAATATGAACTTCGGCATTGACGTTATACTTGATAGTTGTCGATTATCCTGACACGCTCTTCTATTGGATCTTGCAACTAGAAAATTGCTTAGAGTTCTGCAATTGTCTTCAAATTGTTCCGATACAAGTGGTCTTTCAAAACCTTAAGATTGAAATCTGATGAATGTGGTGACCATTCTAAAACGCGAAGGTTTTGTTGATCAGTTGATACAAAACGACGATCCAGTTGTTTCATGCTGTGTGTGAAGATGATCCGTTTTATAAACACCGTCGCTCCTATTAATCCTTCTCGTAAGAAAATTGCAAAGATATCTCATCTTCCTACCATAACTTGAAGTAACTTTTCTTTCCCCCCGTATGCTTAATGTATAAAAATTTTCATAATGATGTTTCTGAAATTTCGAGATGAGGATTGATAATTTGTATTATTTGGATTATTTGGACTACGTATTATTCTCACGTTCTAACCGATGTAACCGCCGACCTTCTTCACGTATGTCATCAAACTAGGGAATCTTTCTGTCGACCTCGGTGTAACATAGCACGGACGCACGTATGCAAATGCATGGATAATGATGTCACCGGCAGTGAAAGATGAACACATTCGAAATCACGTGAGTGACGTGGTTGACGTCACGGCCGTAACAATGAGGAAGTAAATGTGGTCCTTACAAAGAAAGGCGAGTTGACGTTCTTGCTCTTGTTCTGTCAGCCATTACAAAGTAGAAATCTGACGTAATCTGTGTTGTATTCTTAATATCGCTCGCACTGAGGATTGGACATTCAGTCTCTAGATGTATGTCACTTACAACTGAATTTTACCTAGAACCTTATCCGTTATGCCATGTTTCGAGATGGTTAGTACACGGTATAGTTCGTCCGGCGTTTGAGACAACCCGAATACAGAAAGAAATAAGTCTCATCATGAAACCACGCACTCAGGAACAAAAACCTGTCATTTTGTCATCTTGGATGAATAGATTTTCGCCGTCTTTCTAACAACCTTGGCAAGTTCAATATAATATGATTAATATTGGCGTAGTTATTAACCATCGAAATGGGTCACGATCATAGTGAGGCACCCTGCATTTTTATAATCGCGTTACGGTTGGACGGTGTCGATGAATTCATGGCGAGAAACGACGAAGACTATTTATAATATGTATTTATGGACTCCATTTCACAAATCGTTGGATGATTAGAGATGTCATCCGTTTTACATTTTTTTTTTTTTTTTGCCAGGCGATCACTTATATAATTTGTGTCTCTCGCCTACTTTCTAAGCAGACTGAATATTTCAAAATATCTTTGCCTTCACGATCTGCCTGGCAAATATATGCTACTTTATATTATTCTTGTTCATAAATAAAGGTGTTATTGTAATTCGAAGTATGACTACATTATTGAGACCCTTTATATATATATATATATATATATATATATATGTATAGAGAGAGAGAGAGAGGAGAGAGGGGAGAGAGAGGGAGACCCGACGTTGCCCGGGATTGAATGATGATCAACGAATGTTTCAAACTCCCTTATTTCTATTGTCATCGAAATTGATTAAACAGACCATTCTTAAATGACATCGATTGATTGCCTGCTCTAGTTGGGGGCCCATCGCAGTGCACCGGGAGGAAACTTCACATGCCTCCACGCACTGACAGTCCACAATACATTGTAGCCCACATTGCACAGTAAAGAACCTACTGTTGATTTCATAAATTTATTTTTATATCTGATGGCTTGAATTAAAGTTTAAAATGTAGACGTCAAGTATCATGCTTGTACTGTGGTATAAATAAAAGCATTCATTTCGAACGCGCACTTGTCATATCCAAAAAACCTACTGTTGATTTTATATGTCTAGCCTTACTGGTTGTGCGGTGATAATGGCTTCAATTTCAGTTTTAAATGAAAAATCAAGTATTATGATGCAATTATGCTTTAAACCGAAACATTCATTTCGAACGAGCCCATATCATACAAAAGAACTTACTATCAATTTTATATGTCGGACCTTTCGGCTTGAGTAGTAATAAAACTACTTAAATGCACTTATGATGTTAGGCTGTGTAAGATGTTACCTTCGGTTTTTTCTTTCATAGGAATATTTCGATAATCGATTATCGATACTTATCGCAGACATTTCGAAACAAAACCTATCTAAGAACAGAGCAAAATTCATAAAGTATCTTAGTGTGAAATTTCATAAAATCGCATCAACAGTTTTAGAGTCCACGGGGATGAACTCTCTCTCACACACGGACACAGTTTCCTTTATATAATAGTAGAGATTTATATGGAACTAGCGGTGTCAGAGTGTGGAGAGGTTTTATGGTAATGACATTGATCAATGGAGCCCTAAAAACTGTTTCCAACGAAAAAAAAATTAACCAACCCCCTAAAAATATGTAAATAGCAGCAAGTATCCGTGCGAACGCAAAAAAAAATATATATATATATACATATATATATAGTAAACAAGCGGGCGGGTATGAGGACCGAACCTCTAACACTAAGTGGAGAAAGACGTGTGGGGGGCGAACGGTTTAGTTGATGTGCCACCGTGACATACGACATGGCCGCCGTTCAAATTAAGCTTAGTCATTGCAAGGCGTATGATGAATTTGGAAAAATGTCGATGAAAAAGTGGCTCCCTCCTTATAAAAGTTGACAGTGACAGAATGGATGTGTTTGGCCAATTTTTTAAATATTTATCGGCTAAGAGACTGAACTTTCAAATGATACCAATTTTGTTAGTTTGGGCTGCGTGTGTCAAAAATTTTAGCGATACATACAAACATACAAACATGTAGACTAACAGACGTTTGAGATGTATTTTATAATCTCTCTCTCTCTCTCTCTCTCTCTCTCTATATATATATATATATATATATATATATATATATATATATATATATATATATATATATATAAAGGATATATATGTAAAGGATTGAACAATTTCTATAGTGAAAAGTAGACAAACAAACAAATAATTTAGCCAAACCTCATTACAAATTTATAACAATCCAAGAGGATTTTTTTCTTTTTTTTTAACAAGGTGGTCACCACTTATCAAGGCCCGGAAGCTACTCGGGGTAAGGGTTATTGCGTGTACAGTACGTTAGTGTCGAGATTTGATAACGTGTCTTACTTTAGAGGGCGGTTCATCAGGAATTTGTTAATGTTGGACTTGACGACATCCAGGTTGTAGGGAGGTGGGAAACAGGCAAACGGAACAGAGTTCACAGGCGTGCACTTCTAAGAAAGAAGCTTAGTTCATGGAATCTACGTTTTTGTTTTGGCATAGATGAAGAGTGGGGAAAATTTTTGACAGTGGTTTCAGCTCGACAGGTGTTTTTCGTGAAAGATTGGCGAGGGGATCAGGGATTGGAGCCAAGTCGAGCACGTGCTATGGAAGTAACAATAAAGCAAAGATAGGCGCGCAATCCCCCACTAAGCCACGAAGCCTATTTTGTACTCTGTCAAGGCAGGATAGGCTGTTTTAGCAGCTCCTGCCCAGATGTAGCAGCAGTACTCCATCCTTGGACGTACTTGGCTTTTATATAGATAGAGAATTGCATCAGCAGTGAGATATCTTCTGGAGCGGTAAGAGGATCCTACCAATTTCCAGCGATTTTGGCAACAGACTTGATGTACGTATTCCATGGAGTAAAGGTCAAACCCAGAAACTTATCAAAACATGGGGCTTCCCCTAGACGAGAGCCATCCATTTCAATTGGTGCATCAGAGCGTTGATGACGTAAAGATAGGAGCTTGGTTTTAGATGCATTAAAAGTAACCAGCCACCTCTTCCGCAACTGTACCACGAGCTCAAGATCAGAGGAGAGAGTATCAGAGAGTACTTTGTCATTTACGGCCTTTGATGTGTTGCCATAGATGGTCGTGTCATCAGCATAGATGTCAACGAATGATTTACGTATGTGTTTTTGGATATCATTGATGTAGATCAGGAAGAGAGTTGGGCCCAAGTTGGGACTCCAGCATTAATACTGTGGGTCTCTGATTTCTACTCATCAACCACTACTCTTATGAGCTTTTCAGATGTGCAATCTTTTTGAGGTTTACACCCAACTGATAAATGAAAACACTATTCTTCATTGTGTTGTTACTAAAAAGGGGAATGCCGTATGGTTTTTCTCAAAGAGCTTGCTCATTTAAAAGACTGAGCTTTGGCTAAGGTCGCGTATGCAAATGCAGAAATGTATTGTGAGATTCTTGGAATTTTTCGGAGTTTTTTTTAATTTTAATTTGAAGATTTTAAAATGTTTTCAATATTTTTAGAAATTTGGAAATGTCTTATATATTTTAAAGTCTGTGTTGTCCTTTTACCTTCACTTTTGTAAAATACCGAATTTTCTACTTTTCTGACGAGAAGAAATTAGCTTCAAAATGCCATGGCCTAAAAAGGTTTTTTTTCTTTATTGCTCTTCTGTAGTCCTTTTTGACTTGATAATGTAGTAAAGTTCTTATGTAACTTTACGCTTTATCTTGACTTATGCTTTTATTTCTCTCTCTCCCTCTCTCTCTCTCTCTCTCTCTGTGTCTCTCTCTATATATCTATATATGTATATATATACATATATATATATATATATATATATATATATATATATATATATATATATAACGGGATTTTTAAATCCTTGACTTTTAATTTATCTTTTTTATTTAAAAAAAATATCTATCATTTTATGAACACTTCTGTACAATTTGTTTCATTTATAACTAGATTCCCTGTAATTCTGTTGAATTAATTTCAGTACCAGCAAATTAATAGCTGCTCTATAATATTCATTTGCTAATATCTTTCCGCTGATGAGAAGGACGCATTTCTTCGAAACTCCGCGGATTAAGGAAATTTCAATATATATTATTTGAGTATCCTGTCGAACAATAAATTCATGTAAAATATATTTTTGCAGTCTTACATTTTTATTCTTATGTATATATATATATATATATATATATATATATATATATATATATATATATATATTCGTTTCTTATCGTTGAGCACTTTCAGTTGAATTAAAAGTCGGTCAATTTAGCTCTTATGCGTAGATCATCGTATAACGATTTGATCACTGTCTGTCTGACGTAAGGAACATTTCAATTAAAATGTTTAAAATTCAACGCTATTTCACACGGTTAATGGTAGCCGGATGGATACGGCCTCCGCTAATCGAGCCAGAGATGTCTCGTGATACTGGGTTCGAATCGTTCGACTGGTAGTAATCGTGACACCCTGCACTGAAGAATCCCGAAAGGATGAAACACTAGTGTCTGTAGATATTTAATTATTATAGTAAAAAAATAATTATATATATATATATTATTTTGAATGGTAAGGAACTTTCTGGTTAATTATGTGTGCATGTTTCAGTCTTTTTAAACCTATGTTTATGTTTCTATCGCTGTTGTTTTCTATAGATATGTTGTAGATTATGTTCATCTCTGTTTCCAACCACTCGAAAGTATTAAAATGCCGGCAGCGGAAGTAGATCGAATTTCTCAAAGTACGAAGGCAACATGTTCTCCAGCTATCGACTCTCACCGTAACAACTGTTTACAACGTGCAACAACGCCATATTCACATTCATTGTCCCCTTCTTTGTTCCAACAAGTTCTTTTATTTTCTACTCTTTTCTTTCCTGTTAAAACTTTAATAAGAATTACTCTTGATATTTAGACACACACACACACACACACAAACACACGCACACACACACACACACAAATATATATATATATATATATATATATATATATTCTCTGCGCGACAGCTAATGGAAAAATGTATGGAGAATCAGTGTCTTTGTATCAAGTTTTTGTCGATCTGAGAAAAGCTTTTGATACCCCTAATCGCCATGCACTCTGGGAGATTCTTAGGAAACTATGCTGTCTTACTAGTTTTGTGGAGTTGCTTCAGCAATTACACCATAATGTGAAAGTTGGAGTGAACTTTATTGGATCTCTGTCTTATCCAAATTACAGTTGAAATCCGTGTTGAACAAGGTGATATACCTGCTCCTACATTATTTTCCATACATTTCGCTGTGATGTTGGTGCGTGCTATTTACGATATTGGGGTGAAGTTTCAGTTTCGCATACCAGATAAACTTTTTTACCTTAGACGTCTTAACGCAAAGTCGAAACTCTTCACAACCTTGTTAGTGGACTTTTATATACAGATGATGCAGACCTTGTTTTACATTAATAAGCAGACACACAGCTTATTATGGACAAGTTATTAGAGGCTTGTAAAATGGTTTTAGGTCATATCCAGGACTGTAAAGCTTTGAACTTACCACCAGTATCCAAAAACATGTCATGTATTCCCTTTCCTATACGAATGTCATATGTTGGGCCAAACATCTTAGTTGATGATAAGAACTTAAATTCCACGGACAATGTTGCATACCTGGGTAATATGCTAAGTAAGGATTGTACGCTTGATGCTGAGATAAATCACAGAATAATAGCTAAAGCCAGCTGTGATGTTGGCAAACTTGAGAAACGTGTATGGCCAGATCGGGGAATCACATCAAAAACAAAGCTAAGTGTTTAAGAAGCTTGCATTATCACTACGCTGCTATATTGGTCAGAGACTTAGACAACATATAGAAGGCATTTCAGGTTATTGGAAAGACTTCATCAAAGTTATATTTGGATAATACTTAATATAAACATGAGGACTCATACACTTTACATTGTAGTTCTTGAACGACCAAACAGTACTAGTATAAAAACAATACTAGTATAAAAACAGTACTAGTATAAAAACAATACTAGTATAAAAACAATACTAGTATAAACACAGTACTAGTATAAAAACAATACTAGTATAAAAACAATAGTAGTATTAAAACAGTACTAGTATAAAAATGAAAATCATTCAAAATCAAATGCGCCAGACTAGACACTTAGTTAGGATGGAGAACAAAATATTTCATAAACAACCGTTTTATGTCGAGACAGATAGGGGTGAAGACCACAACATAAACCAAGAAAAAAGGTTTAAGTATTCTATGAAAAACAACTTAAAAATTATTGAGATGGAGGGAAATAACTGGGAAGCCCAAGCTCGATAGGCATCTTTTTTTAAAAGAAAAATATATACGTATATATAAATATATATGGACAAAGTTTTGTGTTTACTATAAATGTTTTACGCAAATATTACGCAAGTATAAATCATGTAGAATATCTGCATTAATATAATTACACGTAACAGTTAACTAAAGATGATCTTCCCATAAGAAACACCAGAAAACTAATAGGGAATTAATTAAAATGAATGTTTAAAAGTATATACAAATTAGCTAGATCTTTTGCTAGGAAATGCGATTTCATGAATCATATATAAGAAAGTTCTTTTGTGTGTTTTAATAAATAGAAAAAGCTTGCTTTCTTCTGATCTACAGGTCAAAATCAGAGTGTAGAATCTGTTCTGATGCTTCACTTGTTTATTGGTCCTTGGTCAATGTAGGAGAACCCCTTCATACTGAGGCAATTACTATTTTTGGATACTGCCAGCGTACCCCGTTTGTTGCCTTTGTTTTGGGGGAGCTGGTATTCCCCCACATTAAAAACGACCTTGTGTCAAAGGTTTGCTTTAGTGGGGAAGTAAATAAGTACCAAATGGAAGAAAAGCTCGCTTTTTTTCTTTCCTGGCCTTCGGGCCAAGGTCAAAGTGTAGTATCTGTCCTTCAGATGCTACACTACACTATTTTGGTCTCTGTTAATGAAGGAAAAATCCTTCATGACTGATGCATTTTTTTTATTTTTGTTACTGACCAGAGTGCCCCTTTTTGGGGGAGCGGGTCTCCCCACACACACATTAAAACCCGACTTTATGTCTGTCTAATACACAGAAAAGAGGGGTTTAATATGAATATCAATGCACAAAAAAATAACATATCTATAATATAAAGCTGGACGTGTGTGTGTGTGTGTGTGTGTGTGTGTGTGTGTGTGGTCACGAATAGGTTCCTATATGGTTGACTATTATAGAAAGCTGATCACATATAATGATAGAAGATGTATCGAGACACATGAATGGGTATGTTTGATATGGCAGAACGGTGGTTTATACAAATTGTGGGGTTTGCGTTCGCGCCTGGTCCAAAAAGTATGGAAATAAAAATTGTAAAAATAAAAAAAAAAACGTTTACAAGGGATTTTGATATAGATGTACATAATAATACTTTGATAAATACGTTTTAACTTAAATAGGGATGGTATAATAAAATTGTGGGGTCAGCGTTCGCGCCTGTCCTCCATAGAATGGAAATAGGCACAAACTTTAATAAAGACTTTGCATATCTATCTGCGTAAGTATACTTTGATAATTATGTTTCAGTTTGAAGAAATATGGTATAATAAAATTATGGGGTGTACGTTCGCGCCTGACCTCCATAGAATGGAAATATATCACAAAGTTTAACAAGGATTTTTTTAATATAGATCCACAGAATATTGTGATAAGTGTTTCAGTGTGAACAGATATGGTATAATAAATTATGGGGTTTATCTATTTTATTTTTACTTTCATCATATTTTGCTTTGGTTTTGATACCACCAAATTCGAACCTATTTCTTTACAACCCTTCTTTTTCATAACCTATCATACTTTCATAAATCAGAGTGCATTTTCTGTAGGCTGTTTTTGAACCCAGTCAACGACGAGTACTTTTGCTAGTATATATATATATATATATATATATATATATATATATATATATATATATATATATATATATATATATATATATACCCTTTCTTTATCTAATTCAGCTGTTGGATACGTTCGCTTCAATGTACTTTTTACGCAATTACAATGTATTCGTTAATAACATCCGTTCCAGAAATAAAATGTTTAGCAGAAGAAATTTCATGTTTTAGTTTTTAAGGTCGCCATCGACTACAACGCTACGCGGGGATACGCGCCAATGCCTTTCGGTCCGGAAGTTCTACCGTTCTGCTTGGCGTAACATTAAACAATGGTGGAATGTTTTCCTTTACGTTCAGCCTGCCATCCCCACCAACAACCGAAACCTTTACGACTAAGCATCGACATCATCATCCCATACACCAACCTCATTTGCTAATCGCATCAGCAGCAGCAGGAACGTTTTCCTTCTCCTTCCTTTTCACTAGCTGAAATGTATGCCTGCATTACTCTCTCTAATTCCGCCTCCTTGACGAATCATCACTTATCAAGGCAAAAAGGCACTCGACGACAATGGTTAATGAGATGGATAGATGGTTGAAAGATGAGCAAACTCTGAGTGGATTTTTCTTGCAGAATATGTTATTTGAAATTGCAATTTTTTTTTTATTACATTTTTATTTTATTATATTCACCTCAAACGAGCCACATTATTATCATTTAGACGTAAAGATACACTGTCGCTTACGAACATCCCTACGGAGACATTCTAAGTAGGGAGTTTAACAGTAAGATATTTGTTCACATTATATTTAAACTTACGTCTATTAGTACAGTACTAGAAGAAGGAAACAGATAAGGTATTCCAAAGTCTAGCAGTTCGTAGTAAAAAAAAAAAATTTAGAATGTAATGTAGTGGGGTTCAACCATTAAAATGAGGGGCCAATAATGTTAAGCATTTTAAGCCGTGATGTGGCCGTGACGTCACAGAGCAGAATGCATATATAGGCAAAGAGTAAAAGGAAAAAAGAAGAAAACAGACGTGTGCGAAGTTATGCTCGGCAAGCACGCGACGACTCTTCCTTTTATCCCTTTGTGATACCATCTATGTCTGGTACCGTGTATTGACAGCCATTAGTGTTATTAGTTCCTCGGAGCACATTCCATTAATATCCTTGTAAAACAAGCACATATATGCAACATTGTGGGGATGGGATGAGAATTGGAATTTGTTTGATAGTGCTAGATGTTTTTTTATGGAAATCGCTCCAGACAAGGTATGAAGCAACTTAATGTAAAGAGCTAAAACGACTACTATTTAAAGGTAAAAACCTAGCCAACAAAAATGTAATTTAAATTAAAAAAAACTATTTTTCTATTTGTAAGAAACATCGATCATGGAATGTTAGAACTAAAGGACAAAGGAAAAATAGCAAGAATTAAGTTTGCCTAAAGTAAAACCCAGATCCACTTTCTACTCCCCATAATTAGATTGAACTAGTAGGGGCGCCCGGCCAAGGCCAGTTGTAAAATACGATATTTTAATTTATGCAGATTGCGTATATATTATTATAGAGTCAATTTTCTGTCGATTCTTGTAGCAGAAGAACATGAAGCTTATTATTATTACTATTCCAAAGGAATTCGTTAAATATTTTGCAAAGAAATTAAAACTTTGCATTTTTATAGTATCCCCAAAGTTTTATTAGAGAATAATAGTCGTCACAAGTAACTTTGCTTCGACTCAACATCTTGTCGCATCTCGCAGTTACTTTCTCGACTAATTATAAAGTTGTGATTTCAAAATTAAAAAAATATATATATTCATATGACTTGGGTACATCAGCTTGAATCGGAACCGAAACCAAAACTTATACTGTATACCATATATGAAGAGTTTGTTGGAATAAAAACTTCAACGAATATGTAATCTATATGACATCAAGACAGTATTAAGGAGTGATTCAACTCTCCGGAAACAGCTTGTGAGAGTCAAGCCTCCTACAGAATAAAAATATGACTAAGAACTGTATATATGAAGTCCTATGAAAATGTGGAAAACTATACATAGGTGAGATGTGTTTTCCACTAAAAGTACGGTTAGAAGAACATAATACGTTGAGAGATTGAAAAATCAGGTATAGCTGACCTGGAAGGATGAGGGGAAACATTTACCATTATGGGACGATGTAAATAATTATAGACAGAGAAGATCGGTGGAGAGTAAGATGCATCAAAGAAGCAGAACATATGCTGGGAGATAACCAATTACTACGGAGATCTTTTGTAGAATTTAATGCGGTATGGGTATCATCTATCAGATAAATCTCGCCTGTCTTTTTAAATGTATGTATGTATGTATGTATGTCCGCCTAAAACTTTTGACAGAGGTGACAGATTTTCACGAGATCGGGATCGTTCTGACGCTTGACCATTCGGATGAAAAGTATCGAAAAATTGGCTAAAAACATTAATTTATTCACTCTATACTAAGCACTTTTCTACGAGGAGGGGTCGCTTTTTTCGTCGATTATTTCGAAAGTCATCTCTTTTCGATTGACTACCCTTAATTTAAACCTTCACCACTTCCGGTTTGTGATAGACGCAACAGCAAAGACGTCACATTATTTTTCACGTTCTCTTCCTTCTTCGCGGTACGAGTTCGAGCCTGCCTGCCTACTACCACATTTTTTTTTTTGCTCAACACACAGCTCCAAACACCCGGGCAACGCCGGGCACCCAGGCTAGTTAATTCTAAACAACAGATAATATATACAAGTAATAAGTAAATACATTGATATATATATATATATATATATATATATATATATATATATATATATATATATATATATATATATATATATATATATATATATAGGAATAAAATAGGTTTAAGGCTCCATAAATTAACTCGGAATAAAATAGGTTTTTAGGCTCCTAAAATTTGTACTAGAGTTGTCGGCAAGGACCTGTGGCGCACTTGGTAGTGTACTTAAAAAATCAATTGTAAAAAGTGATATTTTCCTAAAGGTTGAAGGTTCAATCCTCAGTACAATTGCGAATCGCTTAGGACCTATATCCAGTCATGGCTGACGGAACAAGAACATGCTACTCATGTGAAGTGAATAAATGTTTTCGTTCGAAATTCCTAAGTCCAAATTCCTAAGTTCGATAGAAACATTCCCGAGTTCGACAAGATACACCTGGAAAGGGTCAGCGGTTACATCGACCGAAACGTTATGAAAATGACACTGAAGAGAACAGTAATCTGATGAATGTAAATAATACGACTTCCTGTGCCTGTTCCTATTTACTTGTCTCCCTATGAGGGCAAGCTTAGACACAAGGTCGGATAGGAAAAATATTGTCTCGATCATAAAGGATTTCTCCACCTTACTGAGGACAGAAAAGGTGAAATGTAGCATCAAAACTGATAATACACTGTGATCTTGGCCCAAATGTGCTTTAAAGAATTCGTACATTCGAAAAATGAATTATCTCCCTTATTTTTTATTGGTCCTGAACTAAATTGTTTAGACTGCAATTCTATTAACGTAACGAGCAGTTGCTTTTGCGTTCGAATATTATTTCTGTTACTATAAGGATTCCTCATGGACCTGTGATTTATTCATTTCTATGAGTTTTAGAAGTGTGTTGAAGGGGCGTGAATCCTGAATAGACAGAGTAATAGACAAATTTCGTCTTTTATGTCAATTGGAGGTCAGATAAGAAAAGCTATTCGGCAACACGATCTTCTTTCGCGCCGTTTTTAAACGCCTTTTCTTAATGGGATGAACAAATGCTAACATTAAGGCCGCCATTTTGTTTTGTTTTTGTGTTTTTGTTTAACTTTTTCTGGTTTACGTCTTTTGTTCTACAATATTCTTTATTTTCTTTCTCTCTTTTTGTTCTTCATTTTTTATTTATTTTCTTATTTTTCGCTCTTTCTGTTTTTTTTTTTTTTGTTGTTGTTCTTCTTCTGCATCCATTCTTTTCTCCCTTTTCCTCTTTTTGTTTTCCTTTAATCCTTCTCAAGAAAATCCCTACCTTCCTATTTTTCCCTATATTCCTATTTTTCTTTCTCCAGTAGATTGAAAGACGGAATGGGAGAGTAAGTCTTTTGTGACGCTGACGACTACTTACTTCCCAATAGACATAAAATAAAGCAGACAATAAGCTACTTTTCCTTTTTGAATTTGGGTATCTTTATGTCTAACTTAAACGTTAACTTTCATACAAAGTGGCAGGTTGTTCTCGTTCTGTTAGCCGTAACCTTGTATAAAATTAACATGGTATAATAAGTTCTACATGCTATTCACTGTTAGGATATAGAGGGTCATTTTAGAACTTTTTCAATTGGAAGTCATGCATGATATCCCTTTGTCGTGTACACAGGACATGTACTCACACTTCGAAGGACAGTTCCATTATTTTATTTTGCCTCACGTAATTCTAAAAAGTCAGCAACCTGCCACCCCACCCCCATTTTAGAGACATCTAGTCCAGTTTTAAAACACGTTGGAGACCTCTAGTCCAGGCATGGCTGATAAAGTACACCAAGAGATTCGCAAAGGTCACGAAACTGATGAATGGTAGTCCATTTTTGAGACACCCTGTAAATCCAAAGTAACGCGAAAATATTGAGAATAAACGTAAGTGTAATAAAAGTCACGTGATATGTGCAGATTACGTGTTCAATTTGAAGTCGTAAATCATTTAAATTTGCCAATTTATATTTATGTATGCATTCATTATGCGCCCTTAAGTAGGCGTAACATGAAACGGTAATTGATTTGGTCTAAAATAGGTTATTTCGCTTCTATGCAAATTGCTTCTAAAATTGTCGGCCCTATTTCTCAATGAAAACTATTTTTGTATTATTAATGAGTTACTCTCTAGTATAACTTGCGACACTTTTAATTATTGTCACAGAAAAAAAAACTTTATTTTCATTTTGAAGATCGCAGGGGATATAATAAAATTTGTTACGGAAATTTAAATTTTGCAAAAAAAAAAATAGTTTTCTCAAAACAAAACAAAAAAGTCAAGGATGATTGTCTAACTTATTTATAAATTTCAAATATCATAATTTTTTTTACAAATTTCATTAATTTCTGAAAATTAGAAATTTGTAAATAATTAAAATTACTCAAAACTAAAAAATGCTACACACATTCATGTAAACTTAAAAAATTTTGTGTTATAATTTTCATAATTTTCTTTGTATTCAATAAATATTCAGAGGTTTAATGTTTAATTTTATGTTATTTTATTTTTTATATTTGTTTACATTTTTGGATACGATATACTTAAATTCTTTCTCCCGGTTATGGAATTAAATTGCCCCCCCCGTTCTGCGATTTTCAAAAAGAAAATTAGATATTTATTCCGTGACAGTAATGAATAAGTGTCTAACTTTCTTAGCTAATCTTGAATTTCACTACTCTACGGTCATAGCAGCGTTATAGAACGTCTACTTTTTTATTTTACATATGTGGTAGTTGTCGTTAGCAGAACTCGTAAACGAGTATACGTTTTGCTCATTAGGATTGAGCGAGCTCCAGCTACGAAGTGTTTTGGGGTGATCCACGAGGCGCAACTTTGTGTCGCGCACACTTCAAATGCCACGATTTTCTTCGGCAATCCTGTGCTTGACATTACGTGAGGCACCGTCTTTTCGCCTTTTTTTTTTACAAAAGCGTCACCACTTATCAAGACCAAGAGCCCACTCAAGGATAAGGGTTAAAGAGTGTACAGTTGCCAATTGGACAATAAAGTAATTGTTAGTAATGGAAATCCGGTAAATTTGTTAACTTATATGAAACGGCTCATTAAAAACTTGTTTACGTTAGACTTGAAGACAACCCTATTTTTGTCAGCTGGATCAGGAAAACGGAAGACAATTCCATCTGCCGCGCCCGAGATACCAACTTGGAAATTTCTACGATTCATAGCGGTATATACAGTGCCTAGCTTTCCTAAATCATCATTCATCTTGGACTGGACAGGTTCATCGTTGCTTAACCGGTAATATTACAAGACGAGGATACGGCATAATTAACTTAATGCGCCTTACACATCTACATTAATAATAATTGACGTCTCTGATAAATTATGCCCGAAATGGGTATATTTGTTGATGACAACGATCTATAACAGACATGAATCATAAACAAATGTCCACATATCCAAGGCAATGGTCAACATTTTAGAAAATGACGTCCAGTCTGGTGGGATGGGGACGAGGGGAAAACGAATGTACACACACCTAAGGCATAAAGTGGCCTCTCGTTTATCACTACAGATTATCATTTCCTAAGGTTTTAATCATTGCTGTAGATCGTTCTTTCCTTGTGAATGGCGACATTAACAGACGATAAAATTTAATGCTGCTAAGACTAAGCTTCTTTCCTTTAACAATTACAAGAAACAATCTCAACCACAGATTGCCACACTAAAAATCGCCACCTAAGAACTCTTCGTTCAAACTCGTCGACTTTAAATTTACGAGCAATATCAATTAGAACAATTCCATTGAATACATTGTCGAGACTGATGCAAAAAGGTTGCCTCTGTCTACCGTGCTAGAAAACTTACCCAACCAAACAGTATCCTGTATCTCTACTAAGCCACCATTCGCTCATGCATAGAGTATGCCTGCAACATCTTCGATGGTGCATCTACTATTACAGAGTCCAAAAAGAGTCTCCAACCTAATATATCCCACACTATTAGGCAAGCTTATCTCTGTCCTATTGCAGCAATGTCGCATGCCATCTGCCTATTTTACAAGTATTGTAATTGAATGTGCTTAAAAAGACGTGTGTCGCCTCAACGTAAATACCTCTGACTGGCCCGACAAGCAGAAAAATACCACCTCATTCACTATGAAGCATTCTAGATGCCAGAAAGACTTCAACTAATAGTTTCTTCCCATAAATTGTTAGACTCATTCGGCCAGGGTCAACGGGTCAACTCTTTTGAGTTGACGTTTTTTTGTCATCATCGAAATCTCAAAGCGAATTAAAATTTCCCCTTTTGCTCGCAAATAAATCTTTAACCAAAACAATTATTTCTAATTCTCGCTTGGTCGGCGCGTCCAATCTATTACTCCTCCAAACACGCACACCCGCTTTATATCTAATAGGGATGTATCTAATGCAATCAAGGCTTGTAAGTACTGTGGCAATTAGCGGACAATCTTAGCCTCACCTCACATGGCTTAGGATTTGAATCTTCTGGAACTAGCCTTATGGATGAGGCACTGGAGTTCCGTCCAAGCGACAGCGTTACATTTCCTCCCCGTCGCTTGCTTCACTGGGTATATAATACGATGAAATCTCCGGTCTCTCCCAGTCAAAGGTCACTTCCCGGGCAAACGGGACCAATATAATACGGTGATGTCCCATTCAAAAAAGCACCAATATAATTCGGTGAAGACTGTTGTGTTCACCGATACATAATTGTAGTCCTAGGTAGTCCCAGTTTTGGAATGTTCAATCGCGTGGTCTAGGTCGCTTTTACGACGACGGGGTTTATGTGCGATTCCTGTAATCCCTGTAAACAGTGACTCGCAGTGAAAAAAAAAAAAAACAGAAATAAAAGAAAAATAAATTAAAAAAAAACAAAGTGAACAACTCAAAGTTTCCAAGAATACGCGTATCGCGAACCGTGATTCGCGGGCGCTGGGTTGACCGTCCCTTCCTCGTGCTTGCTGTTTCCTGAAAGAAATTACTCCAATTGGTATCATTCGTTTGTGGGTTAGTCGTGAATTTTTTACGCAACAAATAATTGACTCCATACGTTAACTTTTTGGCTTTTGTTTGTAAGGATTGAATAAATTCTGAATAATAAAATGTTATTTTACAGTTATGAAAAGGGAAAATATATGCAGTGCCTTTATTTTCAACAAGCAGCCTGCTTAGACAGTGACTCAAAAAGGATCTTTTGTAGACAACCGATTGTCTCCTCTCCTTTCTTTATATATGACAGCCAGTGGACCGGGTGTGTGGCGTGGGTGTAGGGGTGGACAGGTTAGACTTCAACTTCAACCGGATTCGACTGGCTATACTTTACTTTTCTGCAAAAAAACGCTCGGTGCACTCTTTTATATGGAAGTGACGGTGGGGGTGTGAAAAGTCTGGGTTTTTCATTCAGTCAATCCATCAAAATTAGATTTGTCTGATTGGCTAAATTTGCTAAATCGTATTAATTGAGTAACTTTCCAATATGATGAATTATATTTTTCCACACAAGTTTCCCACACAGCGAAATCCTAAAACCTTGAACCCAAGGTTGTATCCAAAATAAAATAATACTATTCAACACCATATCACGGCACAAAACAATATTGTTATTAATATTATTATCAGTCTCCTCGTTCCAGAAGTTATTTTTCGTTCTTGTATTTTGCGTAACTAACCCAATAATTTGGGTCAGCAAGAGCACCGCTCGTTGCTCGGAATTGTTTACATAATAAAAGGTTCTAATTCAGCTCTAATTCAACCGTCGCTGATGTAATTTTCGACCAACATAGGAAGTTGGGTGGTTGGGTCGCAGGTGTACTAACAAGCAGAAATTATAATGTAATCTAAAATGACTACAGACATAGTCCCAAATAGTAGCATCTTACATCCAATTAAAACCAGCTTTGTTTTTAGTGAATTAGACTAATAAATAAATAAACGATAAAAAAATGTATTAAACTTTAAACTTTTGTTGGTGTCGAATTATATATAAGTGTTTACTTAGTCCACGAAAAATCGCAAGTGACTAAAAAGATAATAAATAAAACAGAAATGTTATTAACAAATAAACGTTTGACTTAACAAATTCGTGTTAAGTTTTCTGAACGATTTTAAAGCAAAGTAAATTATATATATATATATATATATATATATATATATATATTTTCCTTCCTTATATATATATATATATATATATATATATATATATATAGTAAGTTATAAAATATATATGGCGATTAAGCTACACTAAATATTCCGCGTTTCATCCACTCTAGGACTCTTCAGGCATATATATATATATATATATATATATATATATATATATAAAGTATGTATTATATATATATAAAGTATGTATTACATATATATATAAAGTATGTATTATATATATATATAAAGTATGTATTATATATATATATATAAAGTATGTATTATATATATAAAGTATGTATTATATATATATAAAGTATGTATTATATATATATAAAGTATGTATTATATATATATATATATAAAGTATGTATTATATATATATACAAAGTATGTATTATATATATATAAAGTATGTATTATATATATAAAGTATGTATTATATATATATAAAGTATGTATTATATATATATAAAGTATGTAATATATATATATATATATATATATATATATATATATATATATATATATATATAAAGTATGTATAAAAATCAAGCAACATTAAGTTTGGTCATTACTAAAATAGGTAGTCATTTGGTAATTCCAAGTGTTGTATGTGCTCTCCGCTTATTTCGGCATTCTTTCCAGTCGTCTAGCATTTTCCTTACCACTGGACTCAAGCAGTTCCGATGTATAAGAGGTATGGTTAAGGGTTGTGCAACCCTTGCCTCATAATTACACGCGCAACTGCCCTTACAGGGGGTATCCATTGTTTTCCGACTTAATAGAGGCTTCCATAAAATCTAGTCCTGTCGGAATTCAGTCAAGAATTATATTGTCGCTACGCAATAAACATTTCCACTCTGAACTGAAAAGATAAAGCCTGGCAGCATAGGATAACGAAACTATATCATTTTTCGCACCAAGCAACTTAATGGCTGACAAAATACTGCAGATAATTTAAATAAACGAATGAACAATTAGCGGTAATTCTGTTCTGCTTGTTTTTATCAAGATGTTCTTTGTTTTATCTGCGCCCGAAAACAAGCCCTTTAATTTCTGACTTTGAACTCGCGAAAGAATGAACGTAATTTTTCGCAGATGAGAAATCAGTGGAGCTTGCTTTCATTCTAATTCAATGGCGCAGACGGACGACGCCTAAAAAAAAGCAAAACGGAGGGCAGGGTGGTTTCATACCGTCAGAAATTATTTGAACGAGACATTAAAAACAAAGGAAAGAAAATGAACAAATTACCCCCTTTATTAGTGGATTTACGTGTTGGTGCCGGCGTCGCAAAGTTTTGTTGGGACAGGAACGACGCTATTGTTCCTGCGAAAGATGATCTCAGCGGAAGAGATTTATGAGGGGCACGAGTCAAGTCATTTTGATCTATAGGAACGTAAGTAGAGTATTCTCTCGTTATTCGCAGGGCTTACCTTCTTTACCCCTCCTCCTCAAAAATACTGAAAACCCACGAATATCAGGTGCAGTTTCACAACAGCTATATATGAGATTATAAAAAGTACTAAATGCTTCTCAAATACCTTTAAATACACTCTTACTCTTTAATAGGGCAATAATGTAATAATATTGAATGCATGTCACTAATGTTGTAATCATGATATAAACAGATTTTAGTTTTATACTATAACAATAGTTTAATAAAAAGAAGACGTAAATAAAAAAAAAACATAACATGCAGCCGCAGCCGAGATTGAACTCACTACACGAGTTTGTAGTGTAATTGTTTCTTGTCCGTAGCTGAATACTTGATGCTTCGCTAGGGCTATCAATAGGTATTTTTATCGTGACGCCATCACGAGATGGGTTCCCTACCGCGGCTTAAGAGAGGCTCATCTACCCTCGAGAGAAGGATAGATCGCGCCAGTTTCCCAACCTGGTATTTTACTTTTCTGGACATATAGAGCCTTGAATTCCTAAATGGTCACCCATCTGGTACTGGCCAGGCTGGACGTTGCTTAACTTCGGTGATCTGGCAAGAACCGGTGTGTCAACGTGATTGTGCCGTATATAACGAAAGTATAGGAAGACAGTAACACCGAAAATCATAGTTATCCATAGTGTGTTACTGTACCGTAAACTCATTGCCCATGCTTGCAACATATGTATTAAAACTGACAGAAATTGTGACGCATTTAAATGCAGACTTAGATAAATACACTTCGCATAGTTCATGTAAGAATAATACACTAAAGTACAATGCACAGTATTTTAAGCAAAATGAAACGAAATGAGACTATGTACACTACTAAATGCTTCCCCAACAATTTTTATATATTAAAATAGTAATATTGTAATCATATTGCATGCAATTACGTATTTCACTAATGCAGTAATGATAATGTAAAGACATTTTAATTTTGTACAAAACAATATTTTAATTAAAAAGAAACGAAATGTCCAGATTTTAGAAAAGAAAAAACGTTAGCTGCTAGATCCAAAATTTATCCGCCATATTTACAAACAAAATCTAAAGATCTAGCGGGAAAACCGCTAAATTGGCAACACCGTTTACCGAGCATTCGTTTTTCTGACGTTATGGCGCTTAAACAATGTCACTCAAACCTTTTTTATTCAAACATGTCCCTCGTTATGTAAAAAGTAAAAATTGTCCAATTGACTACCGTACACACTTTAATTCTTATCCTCGAGTGACCTCTATGCCTTGATAAGTGGGGATGCCTATGTAAAAAAAAGTTGTAAAAAATAAAAATAGAAAAAAAATCCTCCGTATTAATGGTCCAAAACTTCTAGATAAGAAAGTAGATGTGCGGCCCCAATCAATAAATTATAAAATCCTGTCTTTGTTTTATCGTTACTTGCATAACAAGTGCTCGTCTGAGCTCCAATCTCTGATCCACCGCAAATCTTTCACGATAAACACCTGTCTAGCTGAAACCACTGTCAAAAATGTTCCCCACTCTTTATCTGTGCCTAAACGAAAACGTATATTCCATGAACAAAGCTTCTTTATTAGAAGTGCACGCCTGTGAACTCTGTTCCGTTTGCCTGTTTCTCATCTTACTACAACCTGGATATCTTCAAGTCCAACATAAATAAATTCTGATGAACTGCCCCCTTAAGTAAGACACTCAAATCTCCAACACTAACGTACTGTACATGCAATAACCCTTATCCCCGAGTGGTTTGCGGGCCTTGATAAGTGGTTACTACCTTGTAAAAAAGAAAGATTGGAATAGTCATAGAGAATCCATGAAAACGGGTTACTTGCGTACACGCTAGAAAGAAAAATACAACCACATAAACATATTTTGTCTTGTACATCTAACTACGTTGTGCGCGGTCGCTCCTCCCTATTAAAGGCAGCAATTTTTAAATTATGGAAGTGTCGTAAGAAAGCGACATAATTATTTCTGTCCGAAAGTCACGGAGCATCATATATCCGTTCAAGCGTCACCTCTAACCTGTAGGTTTTATTCAGACCTTTTTCTATTCAAACAACAGTTGTTTTTTTTTGTAATGTAACACGTGTAAGAAACAGAAAGAAAGAGCATTCGATGAATAAATAACTAGCGTCACTCGTGGAAATTTCACATTATTAAGTGAAATTAATTAAAATAAAATAAAACAAATAACTACGATTTTAAAACAATTTTTAGTAAATTCTTTTGTAAGATTTAAAAGCTAAAAAGAAGTATTTTTTTAAAATCATATTGTTTTCAAACAAAATTCAACAAATAACACGTTTTGTTTTGTTTTCTTCAATAATTTATAATATAAATTATAAAGGAACGGATACAAATTTACTTGCACAGTTTTTATTTTAAAAAGAATCTATAATGGAAAAAAATACAGTTTTCTCTGAACATGATTTTTTTTTTAATTATAAAATAAAATAGTGAATTTGATACCGTAAACAGACAGCCATGCTTTTTTAATCTTTTTGTTTTGAAAAATTTTGCAGAGGAAATTATTTTAATGGTTTTTAACTGATAAGGAGCGACTATAAAGGGAGGTAATTCGTGTCTTATTAATTAACGTTTGCGATGATTATGCTTTTTTTGTGACAGAGGACGTCGGACAAGTAAATTATAATTTAGATAAAATATTTAGGCAGCTAACACTACGAACATAAATTCGTTATCCAACGTTTCAGCAATCCGTCCGGAATAACTCTTCACACATCCACAAGTTCACAAACAAACACTACTCTGTGCGAAGTGAAGGAATGAATCAAAGCGAAATATACAACTTAAATAAACTGTGAGGCTTATTCTAGAAGTGTAAGCCATTTTGAGTTTCAAAACAGTTTCAGATGGTTCACGGTTACACACAAGTCCTGGGAGGTGACTTGTTTGTAGTAGACAGTTCCACAGAACAAAATACTCTTACCGTGTCGAGACGGAAAAGAATATGTGAAATTGCTCCAGAAAAAAATTAAATATTTTTGAAGCAATTCTGGTTTCTGATTGGTTGGTAGCAGAACGTGAATTAATTTGATTCGTCAGTTCTTAGCAGCATCGTTTATAAATAGAATCGTCCGACTGTGTGGGATCATACCCTATTAATCCCCCATTACTCTCTTGGGATGATGGGATGTGTCTCCTAACGGCCTCGGCTGCAGGGAGACAGGGTAGTACATGTCAAGGATTCGTCACTTGAGACTCAGCCCAACAGGTGAGGGGCCGGGAACCGGCCCAGTACCTGTTGGACTGAGGTACACCGCCTGGGTAATACCTAGGAGGTCCACCCTCCCAGGCCTTGCCACCGGGCTTTCCGGTGGGGCAAGTTTATTGCTTGCTGCCTGAGGCGTCCCGACCGGGGAATGCCGACGGGGTTACTCAGTCAATTTTTAAAATTGCAGGAGTGCCCCTCCTTTAGGGGAGCCTGCGGGTATCCCACTTTCCAGGCCTTGTGCCAAATATTGCCGATGTGGGCGGCAATTAAATATATACCCCATTAATCCCCTGGGATGATGGGATGTGTCTCCTAGCGGCTTCGGCTGCTGGGACACAGGGTAGTACAAGTCAAGGATTCGTCACTTGACACTCAGCCCAGCAGGTGAGGGGCCGGGAACCGGCCCAGCACCTGTTGGACTGAGGTACACCGACTGGGTAATACCCAGGAGGTCCACCCTCCCAGGCCTTGCCACCGGGCTTTCCGGTGGGGCAAGTTTATTGCTTGCTGCCTGAGGCGCCCCGACCGGGGAATGCCGACGGGGTTACTCAGGCAATTTTTAAAATTGCAGGAGTGTCCCTTCTTTAGGGGAGCTTGCGGGGTTCCCACTTTCCAGGCCTTGTGCCAAATATTGTCGATGTGGGCGGCAATTAAATAACTACGCCATTAATCCCAAAATATTGCAACACTTATTTTTGGTCACCTCTGTCTATCACTACTTCCACAAGGTCAGACTGACCGGGACCCACACATCCTGCGTCTGTTCTCGTTGGTATCGGCGGAAGTAGAATTGCTCTCCGGCGGAAGTAACGTGATTTCTTGAATTCGGCTTTTCTGCTCCTTCTTTTTTTAGAGCCCCACTTCCCTGCTATCTAACAATAGCTTTTCTCATTTTTTATATAATAGTAAATTCAGTTTCATTAACCTTAATCCGCGAGTTGATCTTGGCATTAATAAACGATTGATCAATGTTAAAATATTCCGTTTCAAGTGACAAATAATGTTTCTCCTAAACTATTTTCAAGGCATTAGAAGAAACAGTGAAACTGCACTATAATAACGAAATTTGAAAACGAAAAGATCGATTTAAGAAAATAATATCTGACATTTTGTGTAAATTTCAACGAAAATAATATCTACTTACATATCACAAGTACTTAAATATGGCTGAATTATTTTTTTTTAATACGAGGAGAATTAACTCAGTTACGCTAAAAACAAGGAAAGCACCGCATATTTATGATTGTTAACGCACAATTTATTTAAAATTATTCTCCGGAACTGGAAATAATTACGCGCTATTTACCTCACCTTTGAAAATCCGGCGTTTTTTGTTTTTTTTTAATTCAAATATTGTATTTTTTACTTCATTTTCGTCAAAAAATGATTATTTATCATTTTTTTTCTATTTATCATTTTAGGCAATTTTTGGAAATATCCATTACTGTAATATGAGAATTGAGTAGAGACCATTGCTTTTTTTTTTCTTTTTTTTTCTTTTTTTTAATTATTTTTTTAAATTATTTTTTTAATTATTTTTTTAATTATATTTTCGCCCCAAACAAGGCACATTTCGACTGTGGTGTAGAGGGCTACTATCAGGGGCAGCAACTACTGGGGCACTATGTTGGGATTTGGGCAGCAAGATGTCGGTTCACGTCTGCATGACAGTACAGCTTGGGGAAGCAGGGACCTGGAATGGAATTCCAGAGTCTAGCGGTTCTGGGGAATGAACTACTGGAATAGAAAGATCTTCTACATCTAGGGATCTCTACTGTGTGGGGTGGGATTTAGCTGCCTGTCGGATTTGTCGAGGGTGTCTACGTCGTGGGGGCACAAGTGTCTGCAGTTCGTCAGAGTATTCACCATTAAAATACTTGTAGAACAGGCAGAGGGGTGCAACGTTTCGTCGATGGGACAGAGGCTGAAGCTTAGATGCCAGTTCAGGGCCTATCAGATTGGCGACTCTTTTTTAACCTTGTCTAGGAGCGAGAGATCAGCAGCAGATGCACTAGCCCAAATGTGACAGCAATACTCCATACATGGGGGAATGGTGGCCTTATAGAGGCATATGATACTTTCACGTGTCAGTAGTTTTCTAGCACGGTAGAGAGAGCTCGCCTTTCTTGCAGCGGCCCTGGCAATGCCTTCAATGTAATTGTTCCAACTCATGCTTTCTGTGAACGTTAGGCCAAGCAGTTTGAAAGATGTACTCTCAGACAGGGAGTCACTGGCCATTGTTATTGGTGGCAGAGAAGGTTTCTTGTAATTATTGAAGGAAACCAGTTTAGTCTTGGCAGCATTGAATGTGACTATCCATTTTGCCTTGGGCTTCAACATTAAAAATTTCGAATTTCGCTATTGTAGTGTACTTGCACGAAATTAACTTTAGTCCATACGATTTAATATTTTCAGATTCGTTTTCGTCATTTCTAGCCTATGGAAGCCAATACGGCCACACATTTATTGTGACTCTATTTGTTGGCAATGTTCACTTTTCTATTCTATTTGCGGTTGATATTTTTTCTAATTAAAGCCACGGCATTTCTTTTCCCATTGTTTTGCTGCGTGTTATTTCCGGTGCTTGACTTTCGTTCCCCATTTATTTGCTGTCTTGTTATTACACGCGTCTTTCACGTTTTGTCTTTATCAGCCAAATCACAGAAACGTAACAAAACATTTCGCGAACGCGTCGTCACTCTCTCATCCACTCCCCACCCACCCTAGATTACTGACGTACTTGACTTTTCAAAATGGCCGACATTCGTAATCGCAACATCCTGATCGGAAGTTGTCTGACTGAAATAAGCTTAGTCTTGAGCTTTATTTTTCGTAATAAGACTAGTTTGTTTTTTTTTATTTTTACCGGAAGTACTTATGCTACGACAATGCATACCCGGCTTAACTAATTTTGGCTGTTTTCTCGCTAGATCTTTGGATTTTGTTAGCTAACAAAATTTGGATCTAGCGTTTAGTGTTTTTTTCTGTAAAATCTGGACATTTTATTTTACCAGCCACGCAACTATAATTTCAGATATCAGTTAACATCCTTTCCGTATTCATTTCCGATCTAGTAATCGTGTAAGGCTGCTTTCTTTAAATAAATAAATAAATAAATAAATAAATAAAAGTTTTTTCCCTTTCGGGCCAGGATCAAAGTGCAGTATCTGTTCTGATGCTACACTTAACTTTTTAACTTTACTTTTTTGGTCTCGGTTAGTGGAGGAGAAATTCTTCATGACTGATATGTTTTTTTAATTATTTTTTTTTAATAACCAGAGTGCCCGTTTTGGGGAAGCTGGTTTCCCCTTCATTAAAAACCGACCTCAAATCGTACCACCTTTTTGCGGCGTAAATTGAACTTATTAATAAGAAAATAAAATAAAATAAGAAGGTGAGGTACATCTGGGCTTGAACGGGGAATCATTCGATTTGTAGTCGAATGCTCTGCCACTCAGGTATATCTCCAAATGATATATCTGTTTTTTAAAAAGAAATGATTTGCTGAGATTTCATTTACTCCCCACTTGCTCGGTAACGTAAAATATTCCATTGTAAACGTTCTTTTTATCAATAAGAAAATAAGACTATTTTAAAGGTAGGAATTTTTTGATTTTCGATACTTATCGGATGAATTTATGTACAAAACATATCTAAGAACACTGCCAGACATATAAATTATCTTTTTGTGAATTTTACAAAAGTAGCTCAGCTATTTCGAAACCTATGAGAAAGGAACTCTCTCTCTCTCACACACAAAGTGACTTTTATGTAATAGATAGATAGATAGATAGATAGATAGATAGATAGATAGATAGATAAAGTGCACTTATAGTAGCCATGCACTTTAAAATAACTTTCAATGTTTTAAAATGTCCTCGAGATATCCTGATAACGACGTTATAAATTTCCTGCTTAAACTTTACATTTCTCGATTAGTCAGACATATGACTCATTAATTAATCACGTACCGTCTCTGTTTTTAAGATATAAATTAAATACAAATAATATTACTGTGAAATATAAACACGTCTTATAGATTGCACGAAGCATTATGTATTAGTTTATATATGTTGTGTATATGTTTTATAGAAAGTAAAACAAGTAAAACTCTACCGTTTTGTTGTTGTTGTTGTTGTTGTTGTTTTTAAATATTTCCGTTTAAATCAAGCGGGTTTTGGAATTCCAAGTAGAAAACACTGTTCAGATATATATTCTCCATACCTATGTCTTGCTTATCTTCCTTTTGACAAAGAAAGCTTCTTAATATTTGCTGAGCCCGTACTTTTAAGAACGTTACTGTCTTGCTATAAAATACCGAATGACTTTGAGCCATCCTAATATCTGCTGCACTGAGGAAGTAAAAATTATACTTTCTGATGTAATATCTGCATTCCACCTAGTTATGAAGGACGGTTTTCGCCACATCACGCAAAGTAATGTTATTCATGAATTCAATTGCCGGTGCGCCGCTGGCTATGTGGGTCGAACCCCCTTTCACATGCAGACACGCATCAACCAACATATACAGGCAGAAATTAGACTAGGCAAGCCACGTCGTCTACGCCCTTTTTCTGCTTTAGAATCTGCCATTGGTCAGCATTTAATTGAAACCTCAGCTTTTGCCAGTGGCTATAAAATGGACCGTTTAAGAGTTTTGCACTAGGTTGACTCATTTATCGTTCTCATACACCTTCCGTCTTTATTTTACATACATTTTATTTTATATTATTGGCTATATATTTCATACAAATTCTCATTCGCCTTTTCTTACAAATCTTCCCTCTTTTCTTTTACTCGTATATCCCCAAGTATTTGCTCTTACGTGGTAATTTGATTCGTCTTTTGTAGTTTTCAATTCCAACGCAAAATTGGTGTATTTATTCCAGTAAGGTCAAAATCTTATGTTCTGGTGGCGATGAAGTCGCTGAAGGCGTTTTTGATATCGTTTAGGTTTTTGAAGCATTTCTCAGGCAGAAAGTTGTCAAGATGTTTCAAAAAATATCGGTAGGTGAGATGTCTAAAGATTGCAGGGTCTCTTTAGCAATGTTCGGTCGGACATTGTTGTGAAGGAGAATTGGGCCTTTTCTGTTGATTAATGCTAGCTGTTGTTGTTGAAGTTTCTAATGCATTTCATCCATTTGTTGACAGTACTTCTCCGCCGTAATGGTTTCGCCTGTATTATAAAAAAACGGCAATGGATAGGACTGGTTTGCAGACCGCCAAACAGTCAGCATAGTCTTCTTTTGATGCAACTCAGGCTTCAGGAGTTGTGGAGCTTTATTGTCTTCTAAACACTGAGCTGAGCATCGCCGCTTGTAGTAAAGAACCCGGTCGAGAAACGAATTGTTCTTGTTGCGTAAAAGAAGGGAAGATGACACTTCATAACTGCGTTTCTTTTGGTTGTTATTCAATTCGTGAGGCCCCCATTGGTCAAGTTTTCTTTTTTGTCTTTCCAATCTCTCTCAAGTGGTTGAAAATCGTTGTATATGTTATGTCTAATTTAGAAGCAAGTTTTCGAACAGTTCTGCATGGATTGGCTTTGACTTAGGCTCTTAATTGATCATTGTATACATCTAATGGCCGACCACTACGCTCATAATTTTCAAGACTTTTGTCGCCGTTAGGAAATTTTTTAAACCACCATTGTGTTGACCATTAAGTAGTGGTCACTAGGCCAAATGCTTCGTTGATATCGCAAGCTGCTTCAGCAGCTTTTCGGCCTAGATTGAATTGAAATAAGAAAATTGTGCGAATTTGGTTTATTTCCATCTTGTATTCAACGTTCTAAAAAGAAGACAATTGTTTTAAAACTATTGTAATTTAAACGATTAGTGTTTCATCCTTTCGAGAATCTTCAGATTCGAACCCAGCCACACGAGACATCTCTGGTTCGATCAGCAAAGACCGTATCCAGTCGGCTACCATTTACCGCGAGAATTAACGTTGAATTTAAACATTTAATTTTGAAATGTTCTTTACGTCATTCACAGTGATTTAATCGTTATACGATGATCTATACATATAAATATATATATATATATTTATATATATATATATATATATATACCCATGTATGTATGTTACCAGGTCGTATCTTCCAGAGTATATATACCCCAACATTGTCATTAATCAATGCATAGGCATAGGTGTGTACAGGCGTGCATGTGCTTAACACATTTTATCACACTTTACCAAATAGGAGAATAAGTTTACGAGAGTCAGTTCTATAACAAATATATGATATTTCTCGTTTGTGCGACACACCAGATAAGGGTAGACATTTCTTATTTCACTTGCTTCTTTTTTCTTGTGTTTGTTGAAGACATCTCCTCCGAAGAAACCACCAGACACCAATTTATAATTCATATGTCTTTCATCTTTACTCGGAATTTGCATCGTTCTCTTTGACTTCTACATCCTGCTTTAATGCACTCGTTAGCTTCCACGGACGTAAACTATTTTGTCCAATTTCAAGTCAGTTTCTCGGTTAACTGACTTACTAATTTATCGCCCTTTCTCGTGTTTTACGTTTGTATAGTATAACCTCGTTTCTTTGGTTACAGACTAAGCCTTACGTCACAGATCATCCTTGTTATTGTTCTAAATTCGCTCAATGTTTTTATTTATTTTGCTGAAACTATATTTCAACTGTCATTGTTGTAAATATTTATTTTGAATATTTTATTGCGTCTTTATAATCCTGCTATTGTTTCAATTATTTTATTTTTCTAACCTTCTTCTTTTAGTGAAATATTAATATATTTCGATAACAGTGCATGATCGGGTTGTTATCTGTTTTCTCACTCTCTGTAGGTAACGCGCCGCTATCCGAGAGTCATAATATCCACATGTCACCTTGTGTAAAATGTCATCAAATATGTAGCAATCTAAGTAAGGTTTATATCCATAGAGTATAAATCCGGCGAACCTCTAGGTTGTTTATATAATAATGCTTATAGTGGACTATTGCAAAGAATTTATTCTTCCAAGTATTTATTATCTTTGGCGTTTGACCTATCTATATATCTGTTTATCTATCTACTATTATATAAAAGCCGCTTTGTTTCTCTGTGTGTAAGAGAGAGTCCTTTTCTTATATATTCCGAAATGGTTGAGACAATTTCTTGCTAATTTCACACAAAGCTAATATCTATGTCTGGCAGTGTCCTTAGATATGTTTTTACAAAAATTCCTTCGATGACTATCGAAAATCGCAAAACTCTGATCTTAAAAATAGTTTTGCTCTCCTATAGATAAAAATATTTTTAGAGGGGAATATTTTACGTTATACTGGCAAAAAACATAATAAAATTTCAGCAAATCATTTCTTCTTTAAAAAAAAGAATGTATTATAATCTAGAGATATATCTTAATGGAAGAGCATTCGCCTACAGATCGAATGATTCCTTGTTAAAGCTCGGGTATACCTCATCATCTTATTTTAATTTTTTTCTTACTGAGTTCAGTTTACGATAAAAAAGAGATAACATTTAAAATTGCTGCAAATCATTTCTTCGTTTGCATATTTAAAAACTAAACATTAACCGGAAATGACTGTTGCAGGCCATTCATCCTCAAGACCAAATATCAGTTGACGTAGTATTGTAAACAAACACAGATGAATTTGATGAACGGCATTATAGTTATTTATTATAGATAATAATTGTTTTACTTATACAAACATATCATGGTTACGCACTCATATTACAAGAATGAATTAAAATTAAAAAAAGAATCCTGACACACTTCATTCTTTATAATATAAACATAAAAAACGGACCCCTATTTTTTTAGCCGAAGTAAACCGAACTTATCAAATCAGCGATACATGTTCTGGGCGTGTAGTCAAAATGTTTGCATAAATAAAACCTTTAACATATATGTCCAATTATCGATAATTACCTAATTGAAAAAGAAAATGGCGCCGTGAGCCGGATGCGGCTTGCGTACTCTATGGTTGACACGCTTTATTTAGATGCATGAAACTATGATTAATTTTGCGTGATGTAAATTGGTGTTGTATTTTACTACTTAAATACAACGAAATGTTATCGTGTTAAATTCATTGTTATTTATCCTTTTGAAGGTTTAATGGTTTCCTGTACGAATGAATAAATGTTAAATAATCCTTATAATCTGAACTACCGCTAAACAACAAGAGTCCATTGTATTGGAGAACATTGTAATTATCGTGTGTAGTATACGCAATGCGAAACGAAATATATAACGGTCTGAATGACAAAAATATATTTAAGAATAAGTTTACAACATTCTTATTTTTATTTCTTCCTCGCTAGGAATGTTTGCACGCGTCATTACAAGTGATTGCTTACTGGAAAAAACATGAAAATGTTCTCTGGGACCTGAGTGACAAGTTCCCCAATATTACAAATGCTATTTAATGCTTTCGGACACCGTTGTCAATGCTTTTGCGTTCTTATAAAAATCTGGTATCATTAAGTTCTCGCTGTTAACGCTCATTGTGTTTCTTTGTGATCCTAGAAATAATAAGCCTTCTCACGATTCCAGTACTCTTTGTGCTGTTCCAATGTAGATTTGAATGGTATTCTCCCTCCTCGTGCTTTCACATTCCTTTACTCTTTACGATTATTTCATGTGATATAAAAAGAAACGACTTTAATGTGAGGAGTGAAGGGGAAATGTGGACCAGCTCCCCGGGGAAGGCTATTTATTTGCTCCCCCACAGAGCAAATTAGGCATTAGGCCGATTTTTAAAGTGAGGGGTGAAGGGGAAATGGGAACCAACTCCCGGGGTAGTAGGGGAGTTGGATAGTGACAATTGGTATGAAGGGGTGTCCCTACATTAACCAAGGTCTTATATGTGGGGTCGGCCCCACATATGGTCTTTGCTTGCAGTATGTATTTATTTGCTTCCCCACTGAGAAAATTAGGCACAAGGCCGTTTTTTAATGTGGAGAGAGAGGGAGGGAGAAGGGGAAAAGGGGGCCAGCTCCCGATGGGTGGGAAATGGGAGCTGGATAGTGACAATTGGTATGAAGGGTTGCCCCTACATTGACCAAAGTCTGATATGTGGGGTTACCCCCACATATGGTCTTTGCTTGCAGTATCTGCCGGAACAGATACTACACTTTGATTTTGTCCAAAAGGATAAGAAAAAGCGTAAAAAGCTAAGAACAGCATCTATTAAGAACAGACCTTTGATCTTAACCAAAAAAACCCTAACACAAAAGTGTTATGGACAGATCGACTGACAGACCGACCGACGGACCGACGGACCGACGGAGTGACTTATAGAATCATTTGTACCCGACTAATAAATCACAGAAAAAATATGTGTATTGTACATAATTATAAAAACTGTCGTTTATTCTATAGATTATTTTTTATGTGTATCTCTTTGTTTATTAACAGTCAAATGCATTGAACTACATATAGATAGGCTTAGAAAAATCTATTATAAACAATAAGGAATACCATAACAAGTATTATACCATTTATACCATAGTTAGAGAGACAATGGAATGGACATCTTGTGAACACAAGAGGCCAAAGTGAGGACCAAAAACGAGATGGATGAACGACCTGATAAAACACATGGGTCCCACATGGCAGCGGATAGCTCGGGACAGAGATAGATGGCTAAAGTCCAGGAAGGGGTTCCTCATTAAGTGATAAAACCCTTATTGTTTGATTGATTGATTGATTGATTGATTGATTGATTGGTTGATTGATCGATTAATTCATTGGAGAGTAAAAATAAACAGAAAGACAAATATAGAGAAAGAGATATGGATACGTACATTGCCGGAGCGGAAGCGAGTAAGGTTCGAAAATATATATAATGCAATCGGGTATCTCAAATGATTTCTATGGCATTTTCCTGGTGAACCCCAACTTTAAAGAACTCGAATAAATTCTGTCAACATTAAACTCTTCTATTCTTCACGCATCTCGCTATTCTGTCCAAGTTTAATGACACTCTGCGGTCGCGAAAATAAATACTGTTTTTTACACATACATGTCACACCCATTTTAGCATCCACACATCATTTCTCCTCATGCAACGCATGCCCTTAACCTTCACTGCTAGGTTTTACTTCGATATATCATCACACTGCGTACACAAGCGTGATAGATTCTTCCCTTTGTGAACAATGGCAACGCTCTGCTGGTTGGTAATGACAAAGTTCCATGAACTTACCCCATTTACTGCTAAGCCTTGCAATGTTGGTTTATATAATGGACATTTCAAAAGTAATGCCTCCTATTTTTATTCCGCCTAATCAGAAAGGATTGCAATAGTTACAATAAATGAATGCATTCATAATCTGAAATGTTCTCTTTCTGTTGCAGATATTGACGGTGTTGGACTCTAAGAAACATCCCGTCATGGACGTGCGTCAGAGATGCATTGAAAAAGTTAGTCATTATGTATAAAAATAAATTCTGGGGCACAAAAGCTTACTCCTTTTAATGGTATGTCACCCGCTTTCGTAGCTCTTCAACTTTTTAGTTAAACAATGGAGTCTTTAATTTAGAACTACCCTCGTATGTTATCTATTAAATGTTGTCATTTTAATTGTCTGGACCGTGTAATCATTGTTTTGGTAGGTATGTATACTTTTTTAAATATTCTTCTAGTTTTGGTTCGTATGGAATTTCTTGTGCAACTCAAGCAAAGAATTCTAGCTAAATTAAAGTGTTATTTAACCCAAAACGGTTAATTAGATGAGATTGTTTGATAGGTTGACCCGTGACAAATATCACGGATCAAAACGAATATATTTTCTATGATTTTGTTTCCTAAAATGGGTTTGCTTTCAAATCACGTGTGGTAAAAGCCTCCCCCTTCCAGCAAGTAAATGTAAAGTTTACCCCGTTCTACCTCCCAGCATTTAAATATCGCATATAAATTCTTAATGATATAGAATAACGAGGTGCAGACTTTTTTCGTGTGGGCACTTTTATTGATAGTGCACACATAAAACTCTAGTTCCCTTCGAAGTAATCTCCTCCGGCTGCAATGCACTTGTACCGTTCCAACAGCTTTTGGAAGGTCCCATCAAAGTCTTCTTGTGTAAGCGTTTCAATGACTCTTGTCACCGTCTTGTACATCTCCTCAATTGTCTCATAACGACAGCTTCTAAAGTTCTCCTTCGGCTTAGGGAATAATAAAAAGTAACAGGAAGCAAGGTTTGGACTATAGGGAGAATGAGGAATTATCTTGGTGCCCATCTTGGTCAAATAGTCTGTGATAAAGATTGGCCACCTTTGGAACAAATCTCGCGTAAATCTTCCGCATCTTCAGTTCCCCGCGACTAAGTGTACGTACAGTTTCTTCACTGACATTAAACTGTACACTTATTGTTTCTATAGATACACAATGGTCCTTTTCCATGAAATTCTTTATTTGGCCAATCACCTCTGGTATTCTGACTTTTTATTCCTCTTACACCTCTCATCATTCCTCACATACTCCCTGCCTTCCTTGAATTTTTTATGCTATCTAGAAAGTGATACTCAATTCAGGCAAGATGGTCCAAAAGCAGTATGAAGAATTCCATACGTTTCTATGATATTTTTCCAAGTATTAAACATAATTTTATTGCATATCGTTCTTCTAAAGTATTATTACGTTCAGATTGCATTTTTAAAATTCACCACTCGTGACAATCAGGCTTTAGTAGGGTGTATTCTTATTCCTACTCTCGCTGCTCATTTAAACCTGAAATCATAAAAAATGGTCAGTCATCTCATAAGATGTGTAGTAATAACATAGTTAAGTTTCAAGCGTTTACGACAATTTTAAATGGCTGAACAAAAATCTGAAATCTTATTGATTGCATCTCTTACCTTCAAAATCTTAATGTAATACTTCAGCTTTACGTAAAAAAATTAAGAATATTTTGGGGCCTTTTGTAAAGTTCTAAATTATTGACGTCGTGCAAATGTAGAAATATTGTATGCATAGATTTAGATGTATTATCGATAGAAAGCGCAATATGTAACATCCATACTGATTCGAGCATGGTCGTCTTAAAGTCCAGTATTAACAAATATGAATCAAGCTGTCTTCTTTAATTATGAATTGTTAACTATTTATGCAACGTAGTCGTTATGTCAGAGAAAGAGGAAAAGAAAAAACCTGCTTACTAGTTTTAAACAAAAGCCTTTATATCTGGTATTTCCAACAACACGTGTTTTTTTAATATTTAAACAATTCATTTCTCTTTCTTCGGTTGTATGTGACTTTTCGTCTCTCCTGTGATGTCAGCACGTGTTTCGAACGCGTGCTTCTCTTGCCAAGTCTTGAACACTTAATGCTCTTCTTCTGGGTTCTCGGCGTCTGTGTCATTTTTATTGTCTTTATTGTGACGTCACATTGCGCAGCTGGCTTGGTAATTTGCATATGTTATACCCTGCTGGTACTGCTGGTCACAGTCTCGGTGGTATTGTTATATTTGCCCGTTGTTGCCAATCCTCTCACATAATTGTTCATCATCAATAAGAATCCCTTTAAGCTTTATTCTCGAGTGGCTTTTGGCGTTAATAATCAGTGGCTAATTAATATATCAAACATAAAGTAAAGTACACATGCAAAGATAATTCACACATTGATAGGGACATTCTAAGTGGGAAGACGTGTAGCAAGATATTTGTTCACTTTACATTTAGATTTTCTATGTTCGTACAGTTTGATAAAGCGGGAGTAAGGCGGAGATTCCCAAACGCAAGCCGTCAGAGAGAGAAAGCATTTGCGCATAAATTTTTTTATATCATCTTTTGTTAAACGATGGGATTTTTCTGCTACTCGTGTTGTCCGTAATATTTTCGTTTAACGTGTAAATACAATAAATTCTTTAGAGCATATTCCATCGATGCAATCGAAAAATAAGAACAGTGATGGATTATTGCTGGGATGTGACAGTAGCTGGAGGTTGGTAAACCTTGCGGGATCTATTAGAGACATTTTTTTTTGCCTTTTTTCCAACTAGCGGTCAGCGCACGAATCGAAATGTGGTAATCTTATATGGCATGCATAGAAAAAGGTCACTTTTACAGAAATTTTTATAAAACACTCGCAAGTGTATGAAGTTTTTAGGTCAGTAGAATCCCACCTTCTCTGTATCAGACATGGCAGTATACTCTCTACATACATATAAAATGCATTTTGTATGCGTAAATTCGTTCCCTATGCGCTCCCAAAGGACTGGACCGATTTTTTGAAGTTTCACAAATGTACTTCATGTGTGTGGGAGTGTTTTTGTAGCGGAATGCCTTCGATATATACATATCGAAACTCGATAATAAAAATCTGATTAAGAAAGGGGCAGTCCAAGTTAAACCAAACTATCAAGTGCATTTGAAGTTTTATCGCCATACAAGCAGAAGGGCTCGACGTATAGAATCAACAGTAGGTTATTTGATCAGACAGTGACACGTTCAAAATGAATGCTTGCCATTTAGAGTACAAACAGCCGATGATACTAGACTTTTGCATTTTAAAATTTAATTCAAGATATTTTATAAAAAAAGAATGATATAAAATTAACTGCATGGTCTCTACAGTGCAATGTAGATTACAATGTATTTTATGCTAGTAATTGCGGAGATGCATGAGAAACTTTCTCAATGTTCACCGCGGTGGGTCCTTAATTAGAGCAAGCAATCAATCAATGTGATTTTAAAAAAATAAGTGTTTTATATTACTCCGATGGTCATGAAAGTGTTGGAACAGTCGTTGCTACTCATTGTACTCCTTGCTAATCAATATATTAATTCTAATTCGTGTTTTTTTGCATGCTAGGCTAGCTAAGGAGTTTTAACGTTGAACTTTTGGGAATGGTGTCATCAACTATAGCAGCAGATTGTGGGAAATTTCTTATAATTGTTAAAAGAAAGTGACTTTGTCTTGATAACATTAAATGTGACCATTAATATAAATTGGAGAACATTTTTCTAAGGATTCAGCAATTACCTTAGTTTTACGTCTATTCGATTTGTGTATATTTGAAGGTAACTTAATGCGTTTCACACGGCAGAACGTTTGCTACTTATGCGCAAGGACCCTGGCAGATTTAAGAGGAGTAGGGCTTACCATGGAATTTCTAAAATTGCCTCTGTGTGTGTCCATCTGTGAGTGTACATTTCCCTACAAAACTACTCTGTCAATTTTTAGTCTACACACACAAGATTTGACATAAGGAGTATTGAGATTTGAAAAATCTTTTTACTCGGTTTTCGGCCAGTAATGTGGCTGTCAAGGGGTAAAAGTTCAACGATTTGACCTTTGAAATCTTTACCAAACTCCTCCGCCAATTTTATGTCAAAATACTTGAAATTTTACATGTATATTACTTGGACATAGATCAAACTTTTTAATTAGATTTGAGCTCAAAAGCATAAATGTTAAGGGATCGAAATTGGGGTCAAATTAAAAAGATAAAATGACCTCTGCGATCTCTACGAAATGACTCAAACAATTTCTGGTTTACACATTTGAAATTTTGCTTCAAGTGTATTCAGACACAAGGTTCGCCTTTTAATCGGTATTTAGCCGTGTGTGCGCATGTTTCGACTCTGTGTCTTATTTATTTTTTATGTATTCATTACTAGCGTGGTACATGCCCCGATGTTGCACAGGAATATTAAATAAACTATGAATCGCAACCCCCTGAAATCAATTGACAAGAAGAGACAAGAAAGTTTTTTTTACTCAAAATGCTAAACATTGATCCATGAAGAAAAATATTATTAAATAGAAGTGTTAATGAGGATAAAATGAAAATAATCATCGAATACGAAACTAACAAATACGATGAGCTAATTACTGGGATTCCGTTTTGCAAAGTAATATGTTAATTAATTAACACTCCGTCGTCGTTCGCATAGACATCACTGACTATATATATCTATGACTTACTTGTAGTTTCATTAAATACTTTTGCAAGCAAAATTCGATCCGTACCCTCTGATGAGAAGGAAAGTATTTCTTCGAAATCCGCGGATTACGTCCTATGCACTTATTTTGTGCTTCCTTTTTAAAATTAAATATGTTTTTAACTCTTTTTCAAAGTGTTTTTAACATGTTTTATTAACTACTTGTTTATATATATATATATATATATATATATATATATTATTATTATTATTATTATTATTATTATTAATGTTATTATTATTATTATTATTATTATTATTATTATTATTATTATTGTTATTATTATTAATATTATTATTATTATTATTATTAATATTATTATTATTATTATTATTATTATTATTGTTATTATTATTATTATTATTATTATTATTATTATTATTATTATTATTATTATTATTATTATTATTATTCAGCCTGAGACGTTAGGGAGTAATTTATAACCATATTTACATGGTTATTCTAAACAAGGAGTTGAACAGCGAGATACACGTTCACATTGCATTAAAATGTTTGCATGTGAGTACATTTACTGAAGCAAAAAACGGCGAGGGAATACCAAAGTATTTTAGTTCAAAGGACAAAAGTACAACGGTTTCTGGAATGCGGGACCTCTATAGTCATACAGTTGTATTTTGCTTCTTATTGTGTTAGGTATATTTAGTTATGGGAGGGCACTAGATCTACGAGTTTATCGGGGTACATCTTATTAGGGTTGGATCTTGGAAGAGAAACCTATCACACTGCATACTCTCGTTAGACCATGTCGTATAGAAAGAGACTAGTAATTAATGAACAAAATCAGACGTGAAAACAATTCTTCATTCATGGCAAATAGAGTTTTTGTAATAATATTATACTGGCAGGTGTGAGTAAATTCATATGATGTGAATAGGAAGGCTATCTAATCTCTCTGACAGTGCTTAAATTTATAAATATTTTGATTAATCGCTCATTAATTGAAATCAATTGTGCAACAGTGCAATTTATTGAAACGAACGTTTTAAAATAAAATTTTATTTTGAAGTTTGCTTCTAAATAAGTTTGTTTTATATTGCCTTAATAGTTTTCAAAATGGATAAATGACTTCGAATTTGGAATACAACATATGCCTAAAGTAATTTCTGCTTTAAAATTTTCATGTATTAAAAGATCTAATGTTGTGCAAGTCATCCGAATCTAATAAATCTATAGGCATAAAAATACAGTAACTTAATAAAGTGAAGAATCTAGTTCAAATTAAAACAGACTGGTACAATTATAGGGCAATAGTTAAATTTAACTTTGAAAACTCCTATTGAAAAAACAACAAAAAAGGCGAAATAAAACAAAATAGTAAAACAAAAAACAAAGTAAAAATAGTCCCGGGCAAAACCGAATGGGAACAGCTAATTTTAACTGGTAGAAAGAATGGACAAATGTCGGCGATGTTAGAGGTTGGGAGATTGAAAGTGTTGGTTGAATAAAGGGTGTGTACTACAGTCGCTGCATAGCGTCAAGTCAGTGATGTATAAAGTCGGTCAACAACACTATTAACACTTCAGCAGCATTAGTGAACAAGATCTCTCTCAACATAAGAAGCGGTCATGACATAAGGTAAACTTATAAAAGTATATATATATATATATATATATATATATATATATATATATATACTAGGAGTTCAGTCCGGCTTTGCTCGGGCCCTATGTATTGTCCATAATTGTCTTGACAGCCAAATTTTCGGCTAAATACCGATTAAAAGGCGAATCTTATGTCTGAATACACTTGTTGTAAAATTTCAAATGTGTAAACCAGAAATTGTTTGAGTCATTTCGTAGAGACCGCAGAGGTCATTTTATTTTAAATTTGACCCCAATTTTGATCGCTTAACATTTATGCTTTTGAGCTCAAATCTAATTAAAAAGTTTGATCCATGTCCAAGTAATATGCATGTAAAATTTCAAGTATTTAGACATAAAATTGGCGGAAGAGTTTGGTAAAGATTTCAAAGGTCAAATCGTTGAACTTTTACCCCTTGACAACCACATTACTGACCGAAAACCGAGTAAAAAGATTTTTCAAATCTCAATACTCCTTATGTCAAATCTTGTGTGCGTATTGACAGAGTAGTTTGGTAGGGAAATGTGCACTCACAGATGGACACACAGAGGCAATTTCACTTTTATAGATGCATAGATATATCTATATATAACGTAGCGTGGATTATTAGACGTGTGCCTTAATTTTTAGTAGCACTTCATGTCTCGGTGGCAATTGCTTTGTTAGAAATGATTAAGGGTAATATTTTTGAATAATTAAAACGCACCTGTCTGAAAATTCAAATATATCAAGTAAGCATTGAATTCGAACAATGAAAATTAAGCACAAATGTACCAAGATTCTCTGAATTTCAGTTTATTGAAGTGGCGCCTTAAATGTCAGATATATTTTAAAAAATAACCATGTAATCAAATTTTGATCAAAATTTAAGTAAGGATTATAGACGTGCGCTTTATTACCATTGTATACTGATTTAATCCTCGTAAAAGGATATAAAAGTTTTTTTAGTTTCAAGCATTTTGGCATAAAGGTGTACACAATTTTTTTTTTTAAATAACGATCCATATAAAAAATATTATTATTATCTGTCATAAACACAACTAATAAAGAAAAAATATCCCAAGCACACAGGGGTTAAAATAAGTCCAACTCGATGCATTCTAAAAAGGGCGTGTCACCCTATACAAAACAGAACAATAGAACAAGAAATAGAATCAGAAGAAATTTGTCTGATAATGCCCGGATATTGGCTGGTGAAAGTATAAACTCGCGGGAAAGAACAACGAATCTGATTAGTTATATAGTTAAACTAAACATAACGTGTATATATATATATATATATATATATATATATATATGCACACACACACACAAGGCTGGTAAAAGCAATTACATGCATTTAAGCCTAACAATCCCATACGGTGATTAAACACGAAAGGTCTTATCTAGCTTAATTGAATATATTTTCATAACTTACTTATTATCTAGCCTTACTCACGTATTGAGCACTACAGAATTAAATACTGAAAATTGATACATAAGATATTATATCTTTTTGTAATGTTTTATGTGTATACATATTATATACTAGCAGACTGCCCGGCATAGCCCAGTCGTAAAATATGCATAAATATGATATTTAATTAATGCATATTTTGTATTTATTATTATTATTAGAACCAACCCTCTATTGATTGTTATATTGCACTCAATATAGTAAAAAAATGAAACTGAGACATGCGCATGCGCGTATTATGTTTTTCTTTTGTAAGTAAAAAAATACTCAAGCTAAGATTGAAACTAAATCCTAAAGAAAGAGAGTTAAGTACGATAACCATTAGGTCAGCTTGCTACATTCTTTAAAAGTGTTTTTAAATCTACTCATATTAACATAAGGAATCTCTCATGTGAAAGATTCGCGCATGCACAATCATAAAACATTTGGAACACAGATAAAAATTCGCTGACTCCCAAGTACTAATTTTCAATTTTGACCTCTTATCTGCCCTTTTTCCAGATTAAAACCGATTAAAATGTTTTCCACGTGTCTGAATACCCTATATACCTGTTTACATGTCTGTAAATCAAATATTCATTGAGTATATAGGTTATCCTCACACATATTCTCACTTTTATAGACATACTAGACTACCCGTGACCCGTTCGGTCAGTATGTTATATTAGCTATGGAATTCATGTATGAGCGTAACACTTGTGACGTAAAGGAAATAGTTTTTGTGACATAACAGAAACATTTCTATGAGAGTATATTAAAATGAAAAAAAGAATATAGATAGATTTCTATGAGTAGTTCTGTTTATAACTGTTTATTTTTGAAAAAAAATACAGCCATTGAATTATAAGTGGCTTGTCATACTTATATATAAATGTGCACTGAACAGATACCATAATACTTAAAGTTAAATTAAAAGTTTGATATATCTTTCAGTTTAAACGAGAAAACAAAAACAACTGGGACGCTGAAAGCGTACACGATAAAACAATACGTTTTGATTATTTATTTGTAACGGAAATTAAAAAAAGACATATTTTTTGGGTTATTTATTTATGTTGGTAGTGTAGAAAAAAATGTATGAATGCTTTTTAACAAAGGTGTATTAAAAATGGAGAATAAATGTTTAAAACAAGGAAGACGGTGGATAAATCGCCGTTGTAAAATGTTCTTGTGGATGTCAACGAGGTAAAGTAGATTTATTTGTAAGAAAATTGCGTTAAAATAACTAAAACGTAATACGGAAATTAACGATGGAAAAAATGCAGAAAGTATTAGCAATTGTTTATTTGGATACATTAAACAATTGGAACGCTGAAAACGTACACAATAAAACAATGCGTTTTATTTTCGCGTTGATTATTTGTTTATATACGCATGCGCAACAGGAAGTCGTAAACCGGATGTTGGGTTACAACACCCGTTACAAGGTCATTTGAGTTTTATAATTATATAGATAAATATATAATTATAACGACAAATATATTATTATAAAATTGGAATGAAAATATATGGAGCAATTAAAGAATTTGGAAACATTGTATACTTATGTAATAATTATAATTCCTTTTATGAATTGTTGATGGCTCAATAAATATCGAACTTTCATTCATTTTTATTCTTCATCATCAATTTCCCCTATCTCCTCAATATATATATATATATATATATATATATATATATATATATATATATATATATATATATATATATGATTATTGGTCCCCCGATAAAAAGAAGATGAACCTGTAAATCCATGCTTATCCATTCGCCCGTTCGTCTGTCTGCACTTTTCACAATAACTGCGCCTTGGAATTTTTTGAAATTTTGCACAAATATTAAACTAGATATGAATAAAAAAGTAACAGAACGGATCTTCCGGGAAAACGGTTGCCCCCCCCCCCAGGAGTGGCATTCGGGTTAAAATGGCTAAAATTTACACTTTTGTGCTTCTTAAAAATATTGATGCTTTGGATTTTTATAAAACTTTCTGAAAAGTTGTAACTGACTTCTATATAATTTTGTTTGTCCATACTTCGCGATAACTCTTGAAAACAGCGACTCTTTTAGGGCTAATAAAAACACGCAATTTTGGGATTATTTTACCATATTTGTTCAAAATTTTCTGTGTAAGCAGTTTTGCATGTGGTGAACTCATATTTAAATATGTTAAGGCCTTGCGGATTTTGGGGGCTAAAGGAGGGAGGAAATGGTAGACTTAATCATTTCTTTTTTTGCATGGTGTAGAACTCAAATTTACATATGTTAAGGCCTAAAACTGCACCGTTTGTTCATTTCCACCAAGATTTGACGTCCCCTGGGGACATTTGGGGCTAAATGGTCGGGGAGAGGGCAATGCTGAACTTAGTTATTTTTATATACTTCGTTCACTGTACACTTCCGGAGAGCATACATGCTTCACTTGTTCAATTATATTTCACCTTTTATTTATACCAATCCTTCAATTTATGAAGCTCAATGTAGCTACAGAGCATATGCAAATGAATGACTTATGAGCTTCCTTTAAATTGAATTATTATTCCGATTAGTTTGCTAGTATTTATTGCTTCAAATTGAACGCCATTTTGTATGAATGGGCGATATTTGTGAAAACAAACTTTTTTCCATGGCATTTATTAGCTTGGAAACTTTAATACAATTAATAATATCTCCGCAACATTAAACGCGTCCATTTTTATCGTTTCATATAAACATAGGGGCATGAGGGCGGAGTAAAGAGGGCATGTGATCCACTTAAAAGTGCGCGCTAACTGACAACCATACATCCTGGGAACGCATAAAAATATGTTGGTATTTTATGAGCTGTTTCCTGATACTGTTGCCCTTTGAGTCAGCGACAAGGGTTCGGGTTGTTTAGTTGTTGTTATTTTGTTTTGTTTTTTTGTTCTTGTTTTTGTTTTACGCCTCGCGGCGAAGGGGACATTGCGGTCAGATGACGATATGTAAACGTAATCGTTTGTTTGGTAACGTTAGCGTGTAAAGGTGTTTGAAGTCAGAAGAGAGGCGAACCAACAAAGGCGACGGCCTTATGAACACATTCACATAAACATTTACGCATTTATCAAAGAATGGCACGCTGGTTGGAGGCAGATGGAGTTTCCATCGTTTTGCCATAAAGACCTGCAACTATGCACTTAAAATGTTTTCGTTCTTTTCTTCGCAAAATAAATAAATAAATACATAAAAATAGAAAAATAAAAAATACATAAGTTTTTGTAAGGGGCATTCTCCGTCCAACCATTCAAAGTGCACGGAGATGAGGACTTTTGACGAGAGAACCAGAGAATTTTTGGTGAGTCTAAGCCTGTACGGATTACCGTGTCGGCAGAAAAAGCAAGGAACTCATGTTGCAAGGAAAAGATGTTCTCCATTTTCTAGTAAATCACAACATGCTCTTTGTTAAAAAAAGGCTTTGTAAACATTAACGGTAGTGGGTAATACGGTTTTTTAATTGAAAAAAAAATGATCATTTATTAAGAAAGAAACGTCAATCATGATATGATCGAGCACTTCCTGGAATATTAAAAATATTACAAAATTGGATTATTCTAAAGAAATCTGTTGCTTATTACGACACACACACACACACACACACACACACACACACACACACATATATATATATATGTGTGTGTGTGTGTGTATGTATATATATGTATATATATATATGTATGTATAGGGCGAATGAACCCCGTTTCGGGGTCAACAGCCAACTAGCACCGTGTATGTGTGTGTTGGGGTGGAGAGGGCTCCCGTAAGCTGTGGTGAAGGCAACCTTTATAGGAGAAGCAAATCTCTGATTTAAAAAACCATAAAGCGGCAGACCAGTACCCGTATTAAGCTGGTCTGCAGTTTAACTTGTTGCTGGCTATCTTACTCTTGCTTGTTGCTGGATCTCAACATTTTGAAACGAGAGAGAGACTTAGATGTCGTACAAAGTGAAGACTCTGTAACATCATCTGTGTATCGATACTCCATCAGGCATGTGTCTATTAACATGGTTCTGTGGCGATGAAAGTCATTTTTGGGCTCATGGACTTTTAAGTGTCATTCGTCTGACAAGACGTTGAAATCATCGTTATATATATATATATATATATATATATATATATATATATATATATATATATAGTAAGTTCCAAGCAGAAAGTTTTCTCAGTTGGACATTTATTACTTTTCAAAAGGTAGCCATTACAATGTTGTTTCGTATTGCGACTAACATGTCGGCAAATTTATGTTAATGCTGCATATTTAGTCATTTACTCCTCATATATTTACCTTAGAAAGTTATGAAAACGCCAGTTTTGATAATTTACATGGTTTATGTAGCCAACACACTCTGTCGTTTCTTTCTCATTTCGAACATTATCATACATATACATAAATATATGCACACACACACACACACATACACACACATATATATACATCTATATATATTTATATATCATAGTGAATGAATGACAAATGTCTATATTCCAAAGGGCATTATGTTGACCATCTTACAAGTTATTCCTTTAATTTAGTTGACATTTACAGTTCTTGACAGTATCTGTTTCGTAGCACAGAATCAATCACTTAATTATTATGTTAATTAGTAAATATATTTTTCCTTAACTTAGAAGAAATAGCAACAATCAATTTATCAAAAGTAAATAAAGTGCGTTTTGATATAATTAAAATCCGAAAATTTAAAGACAGCCTGTATATATCGTATAATATTATAAGTTATTTCAAAATATAACTGAGAAGGTGACCTATAAACTGTAAAAATTGTTTGAAATTTGGTCGCAATATAAGTGAGCGGAGAAGCTTTAAAGTAGTTCTAAATGAGTAAAGCTAACACTTAGCCATATATTCAAACACGGTAATGTTTGAATTATATATATATATATATATATATGCAAAGCTGTTTTAAAAGCATTGTTTGCTGAGAAAATTACTATATGAGTCCACTTAACTGAATATAAAATTTTGTAAGATCATTTGTCACTTTCGTGTTTATATCCAGCATCACAGGCTAAATAATCATTTGTTTAGTAATATTATCCGTGCAAACAATTACATAAGATCAACCTAATATATATATATATATATATATATATATATATATATATATATATATATATATATATATATTAGGTTGGAGACCCGCGACGTTGTCAACAAATTGTTCACTCTCCTATAATTTTCGTCTTATCAAAATCGGTGAATTCGTTCATCTTTAATTAAATTGATTATTTGTCTGCTATACTCATGGATCCGCCCACAATGTACCGGAAAGCAGATTCACATACCTGACTGTTGTGTTTTAGTTCACAATACAGTGTAATCTACATTGCACTGTAGAGAATCTACTGCTGATTTTAGAAAATTGTTCATGGCTTAAGTTTTCAATGCAAAAATCAAATATCATTGTTAAATTGTGCTGTAAACAGAAATTGAATTAAAGTTAAACGTTCAAAAGTCAAGTATCATGATCCAGTTGCGCTCTAAAAAGAAACGTTTGTTTCAAATGCGCCACTGCCTTATATAAGAATCTACAGTTGATTTTATAGGATGGACCTTTTTGTTTGTGCGGTGATTAACCTTCTCAAATGCACGTGATGTTAGATTTCTTTTCTTTCTTTCGATTACCGATGTTTTATACTTATTGGAGCAATTCGATACAAAACCTGCTGAAGAACACCCCCAAACACAGCATGTACCTTCATATGATATATATAAAACATCGACCCAGCCATTTAAAAGTCCGTTGAGAACGAACACATACGCGCGCGTAGTTTCTCTCTCTCTCTCTCTCTCTCTCTCTCTATATATATATATATATATATATATATATATATATATATATATATATATATATATTCTGTTTTATTCGATATACGTTGACGATTGTTTTATTTACGGAATGTTAATATGTTTTCTGCATCTTTAGTTTCTAAGTTCTGATTGAGGTGGAGTCGACGACTTTTCAAATCGTTCCCGGCTGGAGACGACAAATAGTCAGCTTTTCAAGTTATCTGAACTTTAAAAATATGTAAGACCTCAAAACAGTATTTGAATTCGGACAAGGTTACTTGCACTTTTCTCTGAGTACGAATGTATTTTAAGCGTCGATCTAAATCGGGGCAGATAACGTCACCATTTCTCTGCATATTATACTGGCTGGAATACCCGGCCCATGACAGGTCTATAATACTGACACGCCCTTTGTTCTCTTTAATATCTGGAGTACACCGAGCTACTTGTTAGCTAAGAAACACTGCAATTCGAGAAATCGTCGAAAAGTTAGCGTTTGTATAATTTTAATAGTTTGGGCGTTTCAGAGTTTTAATAAAATACTTTCAACAAATTAATTTTAATTAACCTGATCGATGCTTTAATCAACTTTCTAATAAAAGAAGTCAAGTTTTTAGTCAACATCTCGTACCTTCCTGTCGTTAGCTTGATTTATACTACTACTTCTATTACTAGTGGAGATTTTGTATCTGTCTGTCGGAAGCTTAAACAATAATAATAATAATTCCTTTACTAGGGAAAATTCTTATTTTTCTGCTTGAAGCTAATATTATACAAGGATTTCTATTACTAATGGAAATTTTGTAGCTTGCTGTCTGAAGCGGAAATTATACAAGGTGTCCAAAAAGTAATTAAGGACTGAAATTTCTTTTCATGTTATCATTAACTAGCATTTCAGCCCGGCGTTGCCTGGGTGTTTGGAGGTGTATGTTGAGCAAAACAAAAAAAAACATAAAAAACTGTCAATTTGTTTAACTTTGACCCCTATTATGACCCCTTAACATTTATTCTTGGTGGTTTAAATCAAGTTATTAAGTTAGATCCATGTCCAAGGAACCTATATCTAAAATTTCAAGTGCTTAGACCCAGAATTGGCGGAGGAGTTTGGTAGAGTTCTGAAAGGTCAAATAGTTGAACTTTGACCCTTTAACATCCAAATTCCAGGCCGAAAACGGATTACAAAGATTTTTTTCTCAATCTCAGTACTCTGTATATCAAATTTCGAGTCTGTAGACTTAAAATTGACAGAGTGATTATGTAGGAAAATATACACAGACACACACACAGATACACAGACATACAGACAGACACGTTCACTTTTATAGATATACTAGCATTTCAGCCCGACGTTGACCGGGTGTTTGGAGGTGTATGTTGAGCAAAAAAAAGCTGTCAATTTTTTTAACTTTGACCTCTATTATGACCCCTTAACATTTATTGTTTTAGACTCAAATCAAGTTATTAAGTTAGATCCCTGTCCAAAGAACCTATATCTAAAATTTCAAGTGCGTAGACCGAAAATTGGCGGAGGAGTTTGGTAAAATTCTCAAAGGTCAAATCGTTGAACTTTGACCCCTTAACAGCCAAATTTCTGGCCGAAAATAGCCTATAAATATGTTCCCAAATCTCAGTACCCTGCATATCAAATTTCGAGTCTTGACAGTTATTGCGTAGGAAAATGTACACAGACGCACACACACAGACACGTTCAGTTTTATATATATAATAGATAGATGACTCTTTTTTTCTCTATTTCAAATATTTTACGGAGATAGTATTTGGAACATTAATTATAGATAAGTGTACCATTGAACAACGTACGCAAGTTGTGAAATTGTTTTAACCAAAAGCAGATAATGCTTTGGCAACAACATTATCTCTCGCAATGGCAATGTCAAATGGCCACCACGTTCTCCAGACTTTACTAGCCCCGATTTTTTTTTTCTGATGGGGATATCTGAAAGAAAGTGTCTACGTTAACAAACCCCAAAGCCTGGCAAAAATTTAAGGAAAAGATAAGAAACGAAATAAAGGAGTTAAATCGCAATCCAGAGATTTTGCAATGTGCTATGAATAATATGTTGGAAAACGCAAAGAGAAACGAAAAACATTCTCAATTTCTTAGTTCGATTGTGTTAAAATTATAGAAGGATTTTATCGATAATAAAGAATCTATTTAAGTTTTAAATCGATCAGTGACTTTTTGGACACCTTGTATTATTTATGCTATTATAAATAGAGATTTTTTATCTTGCTGTCTAAAGCGAAAATTATATTATTCATTCTATTATTAATGGAGATTTGTATGCGGCGGAAGTCTAAACTACACTATTACTTTTATTACTAGTGGCAACATAAGGCGTATTGGGAAAAAATGTTATTTTAATGTACTTTTATTAGAAATGTAGATGAGAAACTATATCTTTTCAAATGAAATTGAAAGATATAATAATGAAACTAAATTGCATTCTAACGGTTTATTCTTTTTAATAATTCAAATTACGAACATAAGCGGTGATGCTTTTTTTTTGTTATTTATATCATAATACTAGCAAGAATAGCCGACGTTGCTCGGCATTGAATAAGGATTAACTAATGTTTCACACTCCTATATTTTTAATGTCATCTGCTTCTCGAATGCACTTGTAATGTTAGGCTGTATAATGCGTTAACTTTGGTCAAAATCGCATGTCCCTTTCTTTATCGGATTTTTTTTTCGATTATCGATTATCGTTACTTATCGAAGACATCCTGATACAAAACCTATGTAAGAACATTTCCGGGTACATAAAGTACCTTCGTGTGATATTTCATAAAATCATTAAAGCCATTTCGGAGTCAATAGGAAACGGACTCACACACACACACACACAAAAGCAAAGTTCCTTTTATATAATAGTAGAGAAAACATACACACTAATATGTCAGAAATGGAAAGGGGGAGTAAGTGAGAGAGAAAAAGACAGACAAAGGGATATAAGACTGGAAGTAGAAGTAAACAATATTCTTTTACGTTCTATATTTTCTAAGAGACATAAGCACAAACAGAATAAAACTGTACGATGGTCGTACGGTGTGTTAACTATGTTTTCAAACTTATATAACTTGAACAACTATGTTTGGAACATTAATGTAAAAAAGACACATAAACATCGCCTTCGGGACAAGATCAAAGTGTAGTATCTGTTCCGGCAGATACTGCACTTAAGATAATTTGTACCAGTCAATGGAGGGGAAACCCTCTATACTGGAACAATTATTATTTTTGGTAACCAGAGTGACCCCTTTTAGGGGAGCTGGTTTTTACCTCACATTAAAAACGGCCTTGTGCCTAATTTGCTCAGTGGGGGAGCAAATAAACACCATCTGTTCCGGCAGATACTGCACTTAAGATAATTTGTACCAGTCAATGGAGGGGAAACCCTCTATACTGGGACAATTATTATTTTTGGTAACCAGAGTGACCCCTTTTAGGGGAGCTGGTTTTTACCTCACATTAAAAACGGCCTTGTGCCTAATTTGCTCAGTGGGGGAGCAAATAAATACCATCTGTTCCGGCAGATGCTGCAAGCTATGACTAGCTATGACTAGCAAAGACCAGATGTGGGGGCAACCCCACATGCCTGACCATTAACCAGCTCCCATTTCCCACCTCTCGGGAGCTGGTCCCCTTTTTCCCTTCCCCCTCCCTTCACTCCTCACATTAAAAATCGGCCTTGTGCCTAATTTGCTCAGTGGGGGAGCAAATAAATACCATCTGTTCCGGCAGATACTGCAAGCTATGACTAGCAAAGACCAGATGTGGGGGCAACCCCACATGCCTGACCATTAACCAGCTCCCATTTCCCACCTCTCGGGAGCTGGTCCCCTTTTTCCCTTCCCCCTCCCTTCACTCCTCACATTAAAAATCGGCCTTGTGCCTAATTTGCTCGGTGGGGGAGCAAATAAATACCATCTGTTCCGGCAGATACTGCAAGCAAAGACCATATGTGGGGGCAACTCCACATATAAGACCTTGGTCAATGTAGGGGCAACCCTTCATACCAATTGTCACTATCCAGCTCCCCTACTCCCCGGGGAGTTGGTCCCCATTTCCCCTTCACTCCTCACTTTAAAAATCGGCCTTGTGCCTAATTTGCTCAGTGGGGGAGCAAATAAATACCTAAAAGTGTAGTATCTGTTCTTCAGATGCTGCACTTCCATTTCTTGTTCTCTGTCAGTGGAGGAGAAATCCTTCACGACTGAGTTAAAAAAACGACCCTGGTGTCTAAGTCTGTACCGTGGGAAGGCATTGTAAATAGGAACATCGCCTAATATAAATGATTAATGAATGTGTACCTGTCACCAGTTCTGATCTTAGATCGACGTAGTATTTTTTGTTTTGTTTATGAAAATCGTTCAGGAGAAGGCATGAAGCCACTTTATGTAAATAGCTAAAAATAATACTTATAAGGCAAAGAAAAAGCCGAAGGTAAGTGTTGGGTTGAATAGATTATGACCCAGAAAAAGCAATTCTTCCCTCTTTGTCAGGAACATCGCTTATGGAATATGAGGACACAAGGAGAATAGAAAATATGAAGTTCCATTACATTGTTAAGCTTAGGGTTAGGGTTAGGGTTAGGCTTAGGGTTAGGGTTAGGCTTAGGCTAAGGGTTAGCGTTTTGGAAAAAATCTAGAAGTCATTTTTTATTTAAGATTCAAATCATGCTGGAGATCACTGCAATAATGCTATTTAAGAATAGGTTCCGAAATTTATGTGAACTTGTTTTTTACTGTTTAGTCAGATTAAGTTACTTTATGAAATAAGCACTAATATTACACATTCTTTATCTCTCGCTCTCTCTCTCTCTCTCTCTCTCAATCTCTCTCTCGCTGCTTCTATCTCTCTCTCTCTCTCTCTTTAAAACACACACGTATATATATGTGTGTGTGTAATACTTCTAAGATAAATATATATATATATATATATATATGGGTGTGTGTGTTTTAAAGAGAGAGAGAGAAGCATATATATATCTATATATATGCCTCTCTCTCTCTCTCTCTCTCTCTCTCTCTCTATATATATATATATATATATATATATATATATATATATATATATATATATATATATATATATATATATATATATATGGGGGTGCGAAAAAGCGGGCAGGAGAGTATGCCTATCACGTATGGAATTAATCGTATGCTAATAGGCTATTTGCATATGACAAATTCGCCGAGGTCATATATTTATAGTAAGACACGGTCCTTGCCATAATATAGTAAATGATAAGCTTATATCAGATACCGATACAAAAGTATACTTGTACATTGGACAAACTAACTATATATATACATACATATATATATATATATATATATATATGTATAAGTGCGAACTTTTTTGCCGCCACTGTATGTGTGCATGTGTGTTTATGTGTGTTTGTGTGTGTGTGTATGCCTTTGCTATCTGATTTATTTTTTGCTAATGATGACATCATCACTGAATCCCATATCTCACCCTCTTTTTGTCCGTTTCTTCCACTTTTACACTTTGTCTGCATACGTAGTTGTGTTCGCGTATATAAACAGTTTGGTGCAATATTTTTGATATAATGAAAATGTATGGTTTAACAAAGGGGGAGATTCTACTCATAGACAATAGCAATATGAACTGACCAATCAAATAGAGCTATGTTCTGTTAGCAACCTATAAGAAAGCATAATCGCTCCATTAATATGTTGGATAATTTAGAATTCCTGAACATAATGTTTCGTGTCCACACTTTGTTTTTTCTCTGCAAACTTTTAAAGTTCAAGATCTGTACAGCTACACACTGGAAACTCATTTTCATCGCCAAGATTTGTACAATGCTACCCATCGGAAAGTCTTCTGAAATATTTATTTATATATATAATCTGTTATGTTTATATGTTTATGTATTTTTATTTACAGCATTAACTCCTAAACTAATTAATATGCGGTTTCATGCAAATGGGTTAAAGAGGTGGAAGCTGTGGGAAAAATTCAGATTCAACCGATTTTTATAATTTTTTTACAAAATGCATAACAGATATCAATTAATAAATATTACAAAACTTTCAATTATCTGAGTTTTAAAACCTCTCATTTAAACTTCAAATATTTCCGATGTAAGGTAGTAATTGGAAACGAATTAAGCAAATCTTCTCTGCATTTCAATTTCATCTCAAGACTTCTTAATATAACGTTGCAGTTACAAATAAAAGAAAGAAAGAAAGATCCAGGTCAGCATTTTTCTTCGTTTTTTTTTTTTTGTTTGTTTTTTTTTTTTTTTTTTTTTGACAAATGTTTTTATTCACGTTACTCTTCCGGCTCAACACCAATAAAAAAAAATCTTTCGCTGCTGCATGTGCATCTAGACTAGAAACCGTTTTGTTGTTCCTCCGACCGATTTTAACTATCATGATGGGGCATACAAGTGGTGCAAAAAATGCGACGAGTAGTCTAGTTTTATAACGAGAAAAGCATGATACATAAACTATAGTTTTTTTTTCAAGAAAATAACGAGTAACGCCAACGGTTTAATAACGAAAACATCTTGACATCTTCTTGAACTTTTGTAACAGACTTGATTGGTCAGATGCCAGGAAGTGCCTCACGCATGAACAGCACATATGGGCGGATTAAAATATGTGACAAGCAGAGAAATTAAGAGAAGAGAAATGATATGTTCAATGTTACAACTAAATGCTAGTTGTTGTAGACGTAAATACGCGTGTCTATCAAAAAGTCAGCTGCATATGAAACATAGAATGTTTACTTAATAAGAAGTTCAACTTATTTTCGCTAAGGAGCACACCTAAGACATATGCTAAAATCAGATAAATAAACAAGTAGATATTTTCCGCGAAGTGAAATTTTTGACATTACATTTTCACGCCAAACAAGGCACATTGTCACTTTGATGTAGGGAACTACTATCAGGGACATAAGTTGCAGAGAGACAATCTAGGGAGTTGAGCAGCAAGATATCTGTTAACATTACACATGAACTTCTGCATGTAAGTACAGTCGGGGGAGAAAGAACCCCGGAAGAGAATTTCAAAGTCTAGCAGTTCTAGAGAAGAAACTATTCGAGTAGAAGGCTTTCTAACATCTGGAGATCTCTTCTGTGTAGAGGTGGGATTTTGCTGTTTGTCAGCTTTGTCTAGGAGTATTTACGTCGAGGTATACAAAGGCTTGTAGATTGTCGGAGCATCTACAATAAAATACTTGTTAAATAGGCAGAGAGATGCAACATTTCGTCTATGGGGCAGAGGTTGAAGCTAGATGCCAGTTCTGGGCCTATTAGGTTGGCGACTCTCTTTTAAACGCTTTCCAGGAGTGAGTAACTAGCAGCAAATGCACCAATCCAAATGTGAAAAAAATCCATACATGGGCGAATGGTAGTCTTGTACAGGTACAGGATACTTTTAGGTGTAAGTAACTTTCTAAGACGGTAGAGAGAGCCCGTTTCTTGCCACAGTGTTCGTATATATATATATATATATATATATATATATATATATATATATATATATATATATTTCTCTAATAAAAAATCAATATATGCATATATATATATATATATATATATATAATTTGTAAGCAAGTACAAATATTGCAAGTATATTTAAATCGTATTCATATCATTTATATACAGTATATAGTCTTACACGTGTTTCATTGAATCGTAGAGCATTTTTTTGTCTTATGGATTTATATGGATCTCTGATGAGCATTTGACATACCATTCAACGAAACATGTGTAAGACCATATATCAAACAAAATAACATGAATGCGATTTAAATATACTTGGTCCATTTTAATTGTTTACAAATGATATATATGCTCTGAAATTGCAATCCCATTTCATTGATCTTAAATAGATCTAGCAATTTAAAAAATGTTTTATTGTATGTATACATTAAAAGTATATATATATATATATATATATATATATATTAACATCTAATTATAGAAATATATCTAAATATGTAAATATGAATATAGTTAGGTCGATAAAAATTAAATGCATCAAACTAGAAAAAGAGGAAAGGAGAAAGGGATTAAGCGTCACTGTCAGGTCACATTCACCATGTAATTTCCATAGGTCTCGTTAGTATATGTCACTCTTTAAAGTGAAAGCCTTCGATTGTCCTGGGAATTGCGTTTCTGCAAGTACTGAAAGTATACAGTTCCATCTTTTGGCGACCCTCTTGGATTCCATTGCTCGCCATCCGATTCTGAATTCTTCAAATATTTCAAGACTCCTACACAAGATCCCTCTCGACAAAAACAAAAATGTTTCCGTTAAGAATTTTTTTTTTTTTAACATCTTACGTTTTTGTCCGCTGGAAGTTCTTTTTTAAACGTCACAAAAGCATCCTTTAAAGAATGTTTTTTCTCTTTTTTTTCTTCTTCGCTTAATTGTGACTTCGAGCTTTATTTTTAACCCAGTCACGTGATTAACGTTCATGACAGATTTATTTTGCCGTTTTCGCTATATTCTTGCCTATTCACAAAGTCAATTTTTAATGCAGGGAAATTAAGCTACCCAAAAGGGACACTCAGGACGGGAGCAGAGATATCTACATAGTCTTGTTAGCACTGCTTCATGAATGCCTCACCCCAGGCAATAGAAAACTGAAACCTCAACTTTGTTAATGAAATATGACAGCTTTAACTTCATTAGTAACCTATATCTCATCGGGCATCTTCGACATTTTTTTTTCTAATTTCCTTGTTTATTTTTCTGTGAATAGGTCATTCTAGCAAATGCCAGACAGTCACCAGCTTTTTACAGATCATTTTAAACATTCTTAGTTTTATTAAGTACAAGTTTTTTTTATTGATCTCTCTTGCACTTGGATCACTGGGTTTATTCGCCGAATTATTTTTATACGTCTAGTGATTTATCTCTCTTGTTTTATAATCCTTATTTTTATTTAAATAGGGCATTCTTCCAAATAACCCAAAATCACCTACTGTTTAGAGATTCCGAGCGAATAGGCGTTTAAAAATTGTGGTCGTTCTTATAATGGACTTACTTTTTTAATAATAATAATAATATTATTATTATTATTATTATTATTATTATTATTATTATTATTATTATTATTATAATAATAATAATAATAATAATAATAATAATAATAAAATCTTATTATTTCACTCACTAGGAGTGCTCACACAAGTTATCATCAGAGATTACTGACTAACAACAACCGATGGTATTATTTGGAATCTGAGTGACAAGTCTCCCCACATTACCAGTACTTTTCACTTCTTTTGATAACATTTGCAAATGCATTTGCGTTTGGAATCTGGTTAATGTTTACAGTCCTCGATTATTCCATTCTCTTTAACCCCTCGACTATTTCGTTTGGTGCCAACCGATGCTCGCAATATTTTTTTTTGTGAGAGGGAGGACGGGAAGAGGAATGGTCAACGTCTGGTTGTTGCTGTGTCTTGTCTTTCTTTGTATACTCCTCAATCCTTCACGATATTTGTATTGTGTTTTCCCCCGTTTATTTACCTGCCGCTCGTACAGATTTTTTCCCCATGTTGAGTGGTTTCTAGAATCAATGATTTTTTTTTATTATTATCTTGTCTCTTTTCGTGACCGATTTCTCCTAGTTTTTTCCCCCAATATTTCCGAACTGGTACTGGTGTTCCTACAATTATCGGTCTTATAGAGATTTACTTCATGTTCCATACTATTTTTAGTTCTCTGGAAAATAATATTTGTTTCGTTTTTCTATCTCCTTGTTCTTCACTCTGTGAATTGCTGGAACGATGAAATCTATCGCTTGGTTTCTCGTTATTATTATTATTATTATTATTATTATTAACTAGAATGTTTCATTGAAGCAGACATGATCTTTGTAGATTTCTCCAAAGCATTCGACTCCGTACATAGAGGAAAAATGGCCAGCATATTAAAAGCGTATGGCATTCCAAATGAAGTCATTAATGCTATCATGATGCTATGGTCAGGTCGCCAGATGGAGACACTAAATTTTTTGACATCCACACCGGGGTTCTACAAGGAGATACTCTTGCCCCTTTTCTTTTCATTGTCTGTCTTGACTTTGTACTTCGCACCTCTGTTGATATACACAACACGCTAGGCTTCACCCTAAATGAATCCAGAAACAGACGCCATCAATCAGCATACATAACGCAGATTACGCAGACAATATTGCTTTGTTCGCGAACAACACTACTGATGCGCAAACACTGTTACATAAGCTAGAAAAGTCTGCAAATGACATTGGTTTCCACATTAATGCGGATAAGACAAATTTTATTACTTTCAATGTGAAAGGAGAGATCAGGGCTCTGGTTGGATCAACACTGAAAGAAGTCGTTTACGTGTCTGGGCAGCAACATAGTTTCCACAGAGAGAGATATCGAAATTCGCATCTCCAAAGCATGGGCCGCATTGCAAACTGAAATAGCAGTTCTTCACGGCTGTGGTAGAGTCTGTCCTTGTTTACGGTGCTACAACCTGGACACTCACCAAAAGATTGGACAGAAAACTAGACGGCACATACACATTAAACATATCTTGGCAAAATTATCCCACGAAGCAGCAACTTTATGGCAACCTACCTGCCATATCTAATACCATCAGGGAAAGACGTCTATGATTCGTTGGTCACTGTCTGAGGAACAACCATGAATTGGTGAGTGATGTACTGCTATGGACTATGCTAACGGACGTTGAAGCAAAGGACGACCTAGATCCACGTACACCCAGTACATAGCACACGACGCCAACTGTGAACCCAAAGATCTGAGGCGGCTGATGGAAGACAGGAAACTCTGGAGAGGAAGAGTCACATTGTTCGGGGCAAGGAGCCCGTCCTGATGATGATGATGATGATGATGATGATGATGATGATGATGATTTTTCACACACGTCATTATGAAAGAATTCTCTTTAAAAACAAATTGTGGTGGTCACTAAAGTCTGAGTGTCAATAAATCTCCCCAGATGTTCAGTACACACAGCCTCTTTCAATAATATTTGCAAATTAGTTTTTGTTATTGCAATAGCCGTTTACTGTTGACTTTTCGATTGTTGCGGCCATTGGTCTTTACTATTTCTACTTATTTGGTGTGACATTTGTTTATGGCTACACTAAAAAAAAAAAAGAAAAAAAGAAAGCGAGAGCGGAAGATTGTAACTTACAATTCTTCTGTTTCTGTTTTCATGAAAGTATTTTGTGTTTCTTTGTGTTTTTCATCTGAAGAAGTTTCTACATGTTCGGCTAGCATCTGTGGATTATGTGTATTCGTCTCCGCATTCAATGGTTTTCCTTAATATTTCAGCTGTTTTTATTATCGGTTGTGTCTTCCAACCCATTCTTCTGATTCCAATCTCTTTCATTATTTTTTCGACGTTTTTCGGTATTGTTCCTAGTGCTTCTACTATTATTGGTGTTCAATTCTCCATATTCTCCTTGCATTTTCCATGTTTTGTTTCTGGCGGGTTCGGTTATAATGTTTATTTTATTTTCCTCTTTACATTTTAGTAGAATTGGCTTTCATTGTTTTCAGACATCATGTTTTACTTACAAATCTCAGATTTTAATCTGTATCGTCTTAATTCTCTCTCTATTAGTTACACTTCTCCTTTTGTATTATCTTCTAGTCGGTTTTATCTTGTTTGACGCGTTAACTTCTTTTTTAATTTCTTTTATCTGGTTTTCCAGTTTCAATTCAAGGTTTTGTCAATCCATTTTCTTTCCCCGTCTTTTCCCACTTTAAACTTCATACTTATTGCTTAGCAACCGTGTAAATTAAATTGTTTAAGTCTTTAATCGTATCCGTTTGGATGTATGGGAGGATATTTTTCATCTTCTCTGTTTCTGCTTTTAATGTCTTTCATTCTTGGTTCCTTAAGGATGTGAACTTTATTGTTTTTCTTCGTTGTATGATGTTTTCTACTTCAGCTACTTCATTAGCATTAACTTCCGTTGTTTCATAGATCTCAGTCTCCATGTTTTTGTCTGAGTTTTGCAGGCCTTCTACATCTACAGTTTTATGAATGAAGGAAGATTTTAGTCTCTTCCATTATTTGTCATTTGTTGTATTTCTATTAGTTCGAGATTTTAAAGCCAATCTCTTTTGAGAATAAGTTTTGCTGGGTCAAAAATTATTTGTTTTGTTTTATGGTAGTCACTGAGCATGTCCCACAACTCTTTTATCTTTTTTCCGATATCCTCCTTCTTTCGCGTAACTTTTGTAATAGCATCCCATTACCAGTCTATTCTCTTTTGTTGTATATTTCCTTTTTGGTCTATGTTAGTAAATTTTATTCTCTTGTGTTTGATCTGTATCATTTTGGTACCTGAAATTAGAGAAAGGTACTTATCTCTTCTGTATCTGTGCTATTCTTGTTTCTGAAATTAGAAAACCAACCAACGTTCACAGGATGAGGGCGAGTCATCCATGCTGGAATTCAAGGAAGCGTCTGTCGATCATGACTCAGGTCGTTCTTCTGGGTCCCACGTTGCGTATTATTTATTAAATACATTTTCATATTGCAGTGTTTGTAGCAACGCCGAGCCTCGAATTGTTTTACATGTGCTTCTTTCACGGAGATGGTGTTTCGCTTTCTGATAAATGTGAGACAAGGTGCACTTTCACACGTGCATAAAGGACATGAACAGATGTGAACATTCAAACACACAAAAAAACAACTTAGTATAAATTTCTTTTTAGGAAAGTTGTTGTATATGTAACATTACGTAGTTATTATATATCTAGCGCTACATAGTTATTATATATGTAACGTTACGTAGTTATTACATATGTAACATTACGTAGTTATTATATATGTAACATTACGTAGTTATTATATATGTAACGTTACGAAGTTATTATATATTTAACGTTACGTAGTTATTATATATGTAACATTACGTAGTTATTATATATGTAACATTACGTAGTTATTATATATGTAACGTTACGAATTTATTATATATTTAACGTTACGTAGTTATTATATATGTAACGTTACGTAGTTATTATATATGTAATGTTATGTAGTTATTATATATGTAACATTATGTAGTAATTATATATGTAACGTTACGTAGTTATTATATATGTAATGTTACATAGTTATTATATATGTAACATTACGTAGTTATTATATATGTAACGTTACGTAGCGTTACATTTTACTTTAGCAATCCATAAAAATAAATAATAAAACTAAAAAGTAAATCCGGGTCGGCATTTTTTCTTTTAACAAAAATCATTTATTACTGTTACTCTCCCGTCTTGACACCACTTAAAAGGTCTCTCACTTCCACATGTCCGTTTAACCTGGCGATTTCTCTTTCTTCCGACCGCACGCTGCTCATAACCTGCCCATTATCGCCTTCACTTTACACGTCCGTCTCTTTCGATGTCGATTTTTTTTTCTAGACCACGTTGTGTCCTTTTCTTCCTTTTAGTTTCGCGCCAACTTGCGCGGTGCTTCGTATATCCTTGGAAGCCAGTCATCTCACAGCTGCTGCTGATATTTTCCCACGCTTTCATATACGCCCCACATCCAAGTTCTCTCCCATTCTCTCTCCTTTGATCTTGAGCACATGGTACAATGGGAAAAGGAGTGGTTGGTTACTTTTAATGCATCTAAAACCAAACTTCTATCTTTACATCACCAACGTTCTGATCCCCATCTGGTATCAATTGAAATGAATGGCTCTCATCTTGGGGAGGCCTCATGTTTTGACAAGCTTCTGGACTTGACCTTTACACCTGATCTTAATGGAACGCGTACATCAAATCTGTTGCCAAGGCCGATGTAAACATGGTGGGATCCTTCTATCGATCTAGTAGATATCTCACTGCTGATGCAATTCTCTATCTATATAAGAGCCAGGTACGTCCAAGGATGGAGTACTGTTGCCACATCTGGGCAGGAGCTGCTAGAAACGACTTGTCCTGCCTTGATAGAGTTCAAAATATACTTCGTAGCCTCGTAATCCTTTTTTCTTCCTGCAACCTCTATCTAACAGGAGAGATGTTGCGAGTTTGTCTCTGCTGTATAGTTATTTTAATGGCAAGTTTTCGACTGAGCTTCAATCTATGCCCCCCTCGCAAAACTTTCACAAGAAACACTCGTCTAGCTGAAAACACTATCAATAATTCCCACTCTTTATCTGTGTCTAAACCTAAACGTAGATTCCATGAACAAAGCTTCTGTCTTAGAACTGCACGCTTGTGGAATTGTCTTCCGTTTTTCTGTTTTCCAGCTGTCTATAATATGGTTGTTTTCCAGCTGTCTATAATATGGTTGTCTTCAAGTCCAACGTAAACAAGTTCTTGATGAGCCGTTCCACTTAAGTTAACAAATTTACTGAATTTCCATTACTAGCGATTACTATAGTGTTTATTCACTACTGTAAACTCTAAAGCCTTATCCTTGATTTGTCTCTATGCCTTGATAAGTGGTTATGCCTATGTAAAAAAATAGAATTAATACGTTTAATCATAGTTATTAGTGATTTAAAATTAAGGGCTACTTTATTAACACAGACACAAAAAAGTAACGTATTAATTAAGTTTGTAACTCTACTTCCGGTTTAGCAAAAGATTCAACGATAGGTTCCCCTCCCACATTTTCCTGGGAAGTATTTATTATGTGTAGCCTACTCTTAATTAAATGTCACATACTACAAAACTCCATAAAAAAATTGTTTGGTTGCCTACGACTGATTACAGAATTCATCACTACTCAACACTTACACAAGAGTCTCAAGAGAATGTTCACCAAAACCGATTCCATATATTTAAAAATATCTATTATATCGTCGACATTTATCACTACTTTCCGCAACTAAATATTATAACTGACCCAACGGTATTGGTTAACGTTTCAATCAACAATAAAACAGGCATTATTTAGATGCTAAGAAATCAATTTTAGTAACAAAATATATACTAACCTCGTGTCTAGGATGTCTCCGAAGTAAATAATTAAAATGACTCAGTCACGTGATGGACAGAGGGGATAAAAGAATGAAGGTTGTCTGTTTTTTTTCTTTTCCCCCTTCGTCGTATTCACAAAAACTAATTCCATGCATTCAAAAATATCCATTATATCGCCGATGTTTATTAATACTTCTCCAGCTCAAGTATGCTGACTGACCCAACAGGGTCGGTTATTATTATTATTATTATTATTATTATTATTATTATTATTATTATTGTTGTTGTTGTTTTAATAGAATTTACTTCTTTTGTATTTTAAAACAAGCATAACATTATTTCCTGTTTCTTAACACTTCCGTTTTCCTCTTGAAGTTTTTTTTCTTTGCATTTTTATCATATTTTTCTTTCGATTTTTCTCTTCGTTTTTCCTTTTATGCATACTTTTTTGCGCTTTTCAACTTTTTATTTTCTGTTTGCATTCATCATCATCATCATCATCATCATCATAATCTTTTCTTTTTTTTTTTTTTTTTTGCTTTCCCTTTCTTTTTCTCTGTTCGTTACATCTCATCTATTCCCCTTTTTGTTTCTCTTAATTCCTCATTACTCCCATGCGCGGCGATTCTTCTCCTTCTCCTCATCTGCCTGATGCTTTTTATACTGGCACTCTACTACTACTACTACTTCTAGTAGTAGTAGTAGTAGTAGTAGTAGTAGTAATAGTAGTAGTAGTGTAGTACTTAAATTTTTATCTGTCTCGTTACTACTACTAAAACTACTACTACAATAATAATAATAATAATTATTATTATTATTATTATTATTATTATTATTATTATTATTATTATTCTCCCCTACGTCTTCCCTTCTTCCCTTCTATTCTAAAGCTAACTTTCCACAAACTTGTTTATTCCAAGGATTTCTCTATCGATTCTGCTGCTTCTTTTAACGCGACGACTTCCATTCTGCTGAATATCTTTCAATAAAAAAACAGGAAGTGATAAGCATATTCAATAACAAAAAACCGTTTCCGGTCTCCCAACCCCCTAAATATTTGCAAACTAAAGATCAAAAAATGCTTCCTGTCAAAATATTTTGCAGCCTGAAAATATTTCTCTCTATCTTATTTTTCTCTACGAATTACGTATGTACAAATTACGTCCGTAAAATTATATGTGTACAATTACGTGTGTATAAATTACGTACGTGTGTACAATTCCGTGTGTACAATTTGCGTGTGTACAATTACGTATGTACAATTCCGTGTGTACAAATTGCGTGTGTACAATTACGTGTGTACAATTGCGTGTGTACAAATTACGTGTGTACAATTGTGTGTGTACAAATTGCGCCTGTAAAATTATGTGTGTACAATTGCGTGTGTACAAATTACGTGTGTTCAATTACGTGTGTACAGTTGTGTGTGTACAAATTACGTCTGTATAATTACGGTTGTACAATTGCGTGTGAACAAATTACGTGTGTACAATTACGTGTGTACAATTACGTGTGCACAAATTACTCTTTTTGTTTTATTTTACTTCAGTCGAAGTTCTCAGAAATCAAGGGGCCCACAACCTGGGGCTAACACTTGAACTCTATATGAGATACATAGATATTCGAATGTTCCATTAAAGTTCTTTATCTCTTAAACAATGAGTTAGTAAAGAAATTGAGAACATAGTTTTTCTCTCCCCAAGTAACCATTTTCATATATTGTATTATATCTTTCATTTTGGTCACTTGGTCTTACTGGATTCCAGGTCAAGAATTTATCTAGTCTGGTGAAGTATCCAGCTTCGTGCTGTTACTTGAGATAATATTACTTGGAGAAGTTGCACCATTCCTCGTAAAAGCTTATGTGAGTTAACCATAGTGGGGAGATCTTATTTGGGCTGCGAATAATATGCTATTAAAATATTTAGTCAGGGTTTAATTTTACAGAAAAATACCCTCATGCCAGGTTGTTCTGGCAAACCCCTGTACAGAGAGACCTTAGACACTCAAGGATAGTGTCTAGTAGGCATCCAAGTTCTCTCCAGTAGGCATCCAAGTTATCTCCAGTAGACATCCAACGTGTTTACAATTACGTGTGTACAATTGCTGTATATTTATCTAATAAGGGGGAACGTCGTGTGATTGCCTAGTGGTCCAGTCTATTTGTTCATATGCCGTTGTGTTGTGTGTGTGCGTGTGTGTGTATGTGTGTGTGTGTGGTACATATATTTTTGATACATACTTTCATGATTCGCGTTGTTGGTCCATCTGAATTCATCTCGTGTCTTGGAAGGAGACTGGTACCTGTTTTGGGACGAAGATTTATTCACTGCAAACAATGAATTGGTTTTATAGTTTTTTATTCACCTTCCAGATGTCGACCGCAGAAGGATGGAAGTGAATCTCTGGCCTGCGTGGTACCCCCAGTGAAGGGGAGGGAACGACTGTTAAGCCATTTGTCGCCTTCTATGTCTAAAACCAATCTCCTTGATTCAGCTAACCTGATCACGTGGCTCACATGCATTTGATCAGCTGACCCTCACTTCCTGTAAACGTGTCTACAATATAATTTACATACCTCCCTCTCTTTCTCAATCCATTCTCTAACACAATTACATGTGTACAAATTACGTGTGTGCAATTACATGTGTACAAATTACGTGTGTACAAATAACGCTAAACTTCTTTCACTGAAATGTCTAGTTGTTTATCAAAGCACAGCTGACCCTTTGGGTCAGTATTTGTTATATATGGTTGAATATCAAATTTCTTCATTTTAACATAAGTTGATAATCATATTTTTATAAGAATCCTTATGGACTTCACAAAGTCAGAATCTATTGATGACAAAATAGACTATCTCTAATCCTTTTCTAGATCTTTCTTTCCTTTCTCTTTTTCTTTTCATTTTTTGTCATCTTTTCCTCGATCTCTTTCTATCTCTCATTGTCTTGTAACCTTTTCTGTGTTAATTATCTGTTTATATTAGTTAAAAAACAAACAAAGATATCCACAAAGTTTAAATAAATGGTGATAATATAGTTGGAACTTTCTCTCTTATCTCATCTTTTTTTCTTGCCATTGTTCTCTCCTTCTGTAACAAAGTGCATATGGAAAATATCAACAGCAGTGGAAAATGGCTGGCTTGTGAATGGATTAGCAGCAGTAGCAAAAACAGCGGATATGAAAATTAGGAAGTGTGCGCGAGAAGGAAAAAGGAGAGAAAAATACACCACTTGCTGAGGACAGAAGCAAATGGGCAGGGGAGAGAATGTACGTGTGAAGTCGAGGACGAGAATAGGGCGGCTGGGCCCAGCATACGGTCGGAAAGAAGAAAAACGCCGCCAGGCTAAAATGAACAGCAAGAGACTTTTACAGTGGTGCCGAAAGTAACAGTACTAAATGCTTTTTTTATTTATTTGTTTGTATGTAACGACTACGTTACAGTTCTTCATCTTCCTTTTCTCATTGTCGCTTCTTCGTTTCTCTAGTCACCTCTCGGTTGATCATTTTGTTTCTTTTCCTTATTTACAAGAATCATTTTGTTGTTTTATTATTTGCCTGTATTTGATGGCATTCAACATCCTCCCTTCTAACATCGAAAACATTCATATTCTAATGAAATCATGCACGTCGACAAACAAACAAGCAAGATTACATAAAAGCGTCATTATCATATAAATCTGTTCGTATGCTAAAACTATTTGATGCCTCCTTTCAGTCTCAAGAGACAATAAACATCCACTGCAATGGTAGCTGCAGGTGTTATTGTGAGGCTGATGTTGCGTAATCCCTAACTACATTTCCTGAATTGGCACTACTCAAATCCGGTCACAAGGATAGGGCCAAAACTGACTCGAAACAATGCCGAGATAAGCGGAGAACTTGGAATTCCCAAATAGTCACCCATTTTAGAACTGACCAGGTTCAATGTTGCTTAACTTCGGTGATCTGACGGATATTGGTGTGTCAACGTGATTACACCGTATAATAACTAACAGTTATCATTGTTTTTAACAGTCAAATAATAGTACACAGCTTAACATGCAAATAATAATAACAATTATATCATTAATAATAATAGCTACTAGTTAATCACTAATAACGCAACTAATAATAAATATTAGTATTATTAATAAAGTAATAAGTATTAGTAAATAACTAATAACGCAAATAATAATAACTATTAGTATCATTAATTATAATAATAATAATAATAATAATAATAATAATAATAATAATAATAATAAACAAGAACAGGCACGACCAAGTGGGGAGGGCAATACACTGGGAATTATGCAAACAACTGCATTTCGACGTACAGACAAATGGTACAAACATAAGCCGGCAACAGTACTCGAAAAGAAGAATCACAAAATTCTATGGGAAATAAACATATAAACTGACAAACCCATCCAAGCAAGAAGACCGGATGCCGTAATAATTAACAAGAAAGAAAAGTCCTGTCAAATCGTAGACTTTGCCGTTCTTTTGTGCTCGTGAATTTATTTTTCTACCTAGTCACCACCATTTTTAATGCACTTTTCCCAGCCCTTTTTGAATCCTCAGTCAGAGTGCCTTTATAACTTACGTCTCTGTCCCCGCCCTGAAATCGAGGAACCTATCTCCTAACTGTACTGATATCAACTATCTCGGCTTTGTAAACGTTCAATAGGCTACAATGACTGCTGATCGGTTCATTTATTCCTGCAATGCGGAATTCAACGACGCGTCTCGTCTTTTCATGTGCGTCCATGGCAGGTATTGTCTTTTAGACTCTCACACCGTCAATATCTGCAACAGAGAGATTAAACTTTCACATCATGAATGCATACGTTCAGTCATCATAACAATGCAATTTGCAATCTCTTCTAATTCTTTCAAACGCAATAAAAAATATGAGGTATTACTTTTGGAATGTCCCTCGTAGATTGGCTATACCTTTGATGGATGATAACGGAGGAAAACTAACAGAATGGCGATGATAACTAAGCAGTCTAATCTATTTCCTACTACTGTGGCGTAAGCAAATATTCTCTCTTTTTTCTTTCTCCCCCTCTTTCTTTCTCCCCCTCTTTTTGTCTATGTATCTTTCTGTCTCTCAACTTATCAATTTTTTCTCTCTGTGAAAGGTAGGACATGCTATGAAATATTTTATAAAGTTATTTAAGTCACACAAAATACAAGTATTACTATTCATTCTTCAGGCTTTGTTGCGATTTATTTCGTTAAATAGTCAACAAACATTGACAATTGCAGCAATGGCGGCTAACCAATCATTATCATCGATATAATCAGCATAAATTATCTATACTTATATCACCTAACATTATAAAGTAGTAAGGGTTTATTTATCGATCTGTTCTAATGACCTTATAACACGTCTTTTTAGTATAATAGAAACTACGTAGCCATATTTTATGATCATAAGTGCTTATCTCAAACCAAAAAATGGGTATTATATCAATGTAAGTCTTAAGTCAGTTGTCGCCAATGTTGGTACTTTGCAGGCCGGTAATAGTCAAGACAAAAACAGTAGTATAATTAAATAAAAGTGCATTAACACGTGTATATTACAGAAGTACACGTCATGATTCTGTGGACATAGCTGCAACAAATCGCTAACAAGATGTTTGGATGTAAATGTATTTGCTGTCTCCATTTATTCCAAAAAATATAGATTTTGCTTAACGTATAATTACTAGTAATATTACTAATAAAGTAGAAAAAGACATAGAGGAAAATTGATATGCACTGAACTGGCAAGAGAAGTCAAAAGTTTTGTGAAAGATGAAGAAAATTAAGATTACACTTATAGTAATAGGAACGCTAGGAACAATACCGAAAAACTTTGAAAAAAATGAAAGAAATTGGAATCGATGGGATAACTTAAAATATATAGTAGATAACATTAATAAAAAACCGCTGAAATATCGAGGAAACACCTTGAATGCGGAAACTAATACACTTGATCTACAGGCACTAGCTGCACATAAAGAAATTGCCACAGAAACAAAACACCAAAAAAATACATAGAATCATGAAAACTGAAACTGTAAAATTTTAAGTTTGCGCCCCCTTTTTTAGTGTCACCATAAACCGATGCCACGCCCAATAACAGGACGGTCAGAAAAGATATAAAAACCGAGGAGGGAGGGTACTAACCAGACCTCGACTGAATGAGTCCGAAGAGGATTGGAACCGTTGGAAGGCTTATTGCCACCCAAATTTCAGTGACGACCAATTGTCGCTACGAACGAGAAATCAATGTTAAATGGCTACTGCAAAGTTTATCATAAAATCTGGTGAGTACTTGAGGTCTGGAGAGACTTGTTGTCACTTAGACTTCAGGGAACACCACAGGTTGTCCCCAAAGACAAATGTTTGATGCGGGCCTGTGTGAAATCTCCAAGTTAGTAATAATGACGGTAATGATAATACTAAACTGAAACCGTATAAATGTAATTTAACTGCCCCTCCCCCAAATATTATTGTGACGGCATGAACTGACACGAAACCAAATTGTCGAAAAAAGTTGCGGAGCATGAAAAGATTGAGGAGAGGAATAACACTAATCAGACATGTGTTTGATAAGTGCGAGGTGGACTGAGAATTTGGGGAGTCTTATTGCCATCAAAATCCCAGTGAATACCAATAGTCATTATTAAGTCAATGGAAAGCAGCTGTTGCGGAGATGCAAATTCGTTGAAAGAGGTTGCGAATACTGAAGATAGGATAGACTTGCTGTCACCTAGACTTTAGGGAACACTAGCGGTTGGTGTCAGTGACCAATCTCTGATGATAAACTGCGTGAGAACTCTTAGTGAGTAACAATGATTATTAAGTGAAGGGGAAGAAGAAATGGTAGAAATTGAAGGAGAAGAAAATGACGAGCATAACATGATTAAGAAGAAGAAGAAGAAGAAGAAGAAGAAGAAGAAGAAGAAAGATTAGGAAAAAGGAGTAAGACAAAACAAAAAGATGGAAAAGAAGCACAATAAAAAGAACTCTGAGAGCACAACAAGAAAACGAACAAGAAGAAAGATGAAGAAAGAAAGAAAGAAAGCAATAAGGTGAGGAAAAAGAACGGAGGAAATAGAAAGGAATAATTACAATAAGAAATAAAAGAAGGCGAATTAAGGATAAAAGGGAAAAAGAAGAAAAAGAATGCCGAAGAACGAAAAAAAAAGGGGGAAAGAATAGCAAAAACAAAAACAACAAAACTAAAAAAAAATGCGAATATTTAAAAAGAAAGCAAAAAAAAAAGCTAAAAGGAAAAGAATTGCCGTAAAAGTGCAAGAGAATATCCTATTAAAACAACAAAAAAAAATGTAGAAAGCGGAAAGACGCCATCACTGCCAAACTGATAAGTTTAATGGCGACATTGGCTGATATATTGGTTGAAATGGTGGTTGTCATAACACACTTATATAAACATACGTCGTTTCTGTGCGAGTGGAATTGCACCTGGTAAAGTGCAGCTGCTCAATGCGAAGTTATTGGCTCAGCTTGAGCAATGCGAATAACATACATTTTCATTGTTTTGCAGGTTTTTTACCATTTGCGTCTCAGAAAAGACATTTTTTCCTTGATGTCACTACTTATCACCACTCGAGGATAAGAGTTAATGAATGTAAGATGGCAGTTTAGGAATCGTTAATGGTGTAAATTGGATATAATTTGATTCTCTATGGCGATGGCACAGCAAAAACTTGTTTTCATTGGATTTGAAGGCAACCATGTTGTAACCGGGGAAACAGGTGAACTTGACAATCTTCCACAGGCGAGCAGTTCTGGGAACGAAGCTTTGTTCACGGAATCTGCGTTTATATTAAGGCATGGACAGAGATTTGAGGAAATTGATGATTATGGTTGTAGGTAGTCGAGTGTTTTTTGTGAAAGTTTTGCTAAAGAGGGCATAGATTGGAGTTCAGTCGAGAACTTTCCATGAAAATAATGATAGAGCAGAGACAGGCACGCAACGTATCCTATGTGGGAAAGAGTTTGCAGCAATAAAAAAAGGCATCATCAACAAGGTTTCGTAGCAATCTTATTTCTGCTGCTGTTGTGTGCCTTGGTGAACAAGTTTTTCCTCAGTCTCTTTTTATTAACATCACTTCCTATATTTTTCTTCTGCTCGTCAAATATTTCCTCTTTTTATCTCTTATAGATGACGATAGAATCACATTTTTAGCTTTATGATTCTTAGCTAATTCGTAAATAATAAACCTATTGAAAGTTTTATAATTCTTAGCTAATTCGTAAATAATAAACCTATTGAAAGTTTTATAATTCTTAGCTAATTCGTAAATAATAAACCTATTGAAAGTTTTATAATTCTTAGCTAATTCGTAAATAATAAACCTATTGAAAGTTTTATAATTCTTAGCTAATTCGTAAATAATAAACCTATTGAAAGTTTTATAATTCTTAGCTAATTCGTAAATAATAAACCTATTGAAAGTTTTATAATTCTTAGCTAATTCGTAAATAATAAACCTATTGAAAGTTTTATAATTCTTAGCTAATTCGTAAATAATAAACCTATTGAAAGTTTTATAATTCTTAGCTAATTCGTAAATAATAAACCTATTGAAAGTTTTATAATTCTTAGCTAATTCGTAAATAATAAACCTATTGAAAGTTTTATAATTCTTAGCTAATTCGTAAATAATAAACCTATTGAAAGTTTTATAATTCTTAGCTAATTCGTAAATAATAAACCTATTGAAAGTTTTATAATTCTTAGCTAATTCATAAATAATAAACCTATTGAAAGTTTTATAATTCTTAGCTAATTCGTAAATAATAAACCTATTGAAAGTTTTATAATTCTTAGCTAATTCGTAAATAATAAACCTATTGAAAGTTTTATAATTCTTAGCTAATTCGTAAATAATAAACCTATTGAAAGTTTTATAATTCTTAGCTAATTCGTAAATAATAAACCTATTGAAAGTTTTATAATTCTTAGCTAATTCGTAAATAATAAACCTATTGAAAGTTTTATAATTCTTAGCTAATTCATAAAAAATAAACCTATTGAAAGTTTTATAATTCTTAGCTAATTCATAAATAATAAACCTATTGAAAGTTTTATAATTCTTAGCTAATTCATAAATAATAAACCTATTGAAAGTTTTATAATTCTTAGCTAATTCGTAAATAATAAACCTATTGAAAGTTTTATAATTCTTAGCTAATTCGTAAATAATAAACCTATTGAAAGTTTTATAATTCTTAGCTAATTCATAAATAATAAACCTATTGAAAGTTTTATAATTCTTAGCTAATTCGTAAATAATAAACCTATTGAAAGTTTTATAATTCTTAGCTAATTCATAAATAATAAACCTATTGAAAGTTTTATAATTCTTAGCTAATTCATAAATAATAAACCTATTGAAAGTTTTATAATTCTTAGCTAATTCATAAATAATAAACCTATTGAAAGTTTTATAATTCTTAGCTAATTCGTAAATAATAAACCTATTGAAAGTTTTATAATTCTTAGCTAATTCATAAATAATAAACCTATTGAAAGTTTTATAATTCTTAGCTAATTCGTAAATAATAAACCTATTGAAAGTTTTATAATTCTTAGCTAATTCATAAATAATAAACCTATTGAAAGTTTTATAATTCTTAGCTAATTCGTAAATAATAAACCTATTGAAAGTTTTATAATTCTTAGCTAATTCGTAAATAATAAACCTATTGAAAGTTTTATAATTCTTAGCTAATTCGTAAATAATAAACCTATTGAAAGTTTTATAATTCTTAGCTAATTCATAAATAATAAACCTATTGAAAGTTTTATAATTCTTAGCTAATTCATAAATAATAAACCTATTGAAAGTTTTATAATTCTTAGCTAATTCATAAATAATAAACCTATTGAAAGTTTTATAATTCTTAGCTAATTCATAAATAATAAACCTATTGAAAGTTTTATAATTCTTAGCTAATTCATAAATAATAAACCTATTGAAAGTTTTATAATTCTTAGCTAATTCATAAATAATAAACCTATTGAAAGTTTTATAATTCTTAGCTAATTCGTAAATAATAAACCTATTGAAAGTTTTATAATTCTTAGCTAATTCGTAAATAATAAACCTATTGAAAGTTTTATAATTCTTAGCTAATTCGTAAATAATAAACCTATTGAAAGTTTTATAATTCTTAGCTAATTCATAAATAATAAACCTATTGAAAGTTTTATAATTCTTAGCTAATTCATAAATAATAAACCTATTGAAAGTTTTATAATTCTTAGCTAATTCGTAAATAATAAACCTATTGAAAGTTTTATAATTCTTAGCTAATTCGTAAATAATAAACCTATTGAAAGTTTTATAATTCTTAGCTAATTCATAAATAATAAACCTATTGAAAGTTTTATAATTCTTAGCTAATTCGTAAATAATAAACCTATTGAAAGTTTTATAATTCTTAGCTAATTCGTAAATAATAAACCTATGTAAAGTTTTATAATTCTTAGCTAATTCATAAATAATAAACCTATTGAAAGTTTTATAATTCTTAGCTAATTCGTAAATAATAAACCTATTGAAAGTTTTATAATTCTTAGCTAATTCATAAATAATAAACCTATTGAAAGTTTTATAATTCTTAGCTAATTCATAAATAATAAACCTATTGAAAGTTTTATAATTCTTAGCTAATTCATAAATAATAAACCTATTGAAAGTTTTATAATTCTTAGCTAATTCGTAAATAATAAACCTATTGAAAGTTTTATAATTCTTAGCTAATTCGTAAATAATAAACCTATTGAAAGTTTTATAATTCTTAGCTAATTCGTAAATAATAAACCTATTGAAAGTTTTATAATTCTTAGCTAATTCATAAATAATAAACCTATTGAAAGTTTTATAATTCTTAGCTAATTCGCAAATAATAAACCTATTGAAAGTTTATAATTCTTAGCTAATTCGTAAATAATAAACCTATTGAAAGTTTTATAATTCTTAGCTAATTCGTAAATAATAAACCTATTGAAAGTTTTATAATTCTTAGCTAATTCGTAAATAATAAACCTATTGAAAGTTTTATAATTCTTAGCTAATTCATAAATAATAAACCTATTGAAAGTTTTATAATTCTTAGCTAATTCGTAAATAATAAACCTATTGAAAGTTTTATAATTCTTAGCTAATTCGTAAATAATAAACCTATTGAAAGTTTTATAATTCTTAGCTAATTCGTAAATAATAAACCTATTGAAAGTTTTATAATTCTTAGCTAATTCGTAAATAATAAACCTATTGAAAGTTTTATAATTCTTAGCTAATTCATAAATAATAAACCTATTGAAAGTTTTATAATTCTTAGCTAATTCGTAAATAATAAACCTATTGAAAGTTTTATAATTCTTAGCTAATTCGTAAATAATAAACCTATTGAAAGTTTTATAATTCTTAGCTAATTCGTAAATAATAAACCTATTGAAAGTTTTATAATTCTTAGCTAATTCGTAAATAATAAACCTATTGAAAGTTTTATAATTCTTAGCTAATTCATAAATAATAAACCTATTGAAAGTTTTATAATTCTTTGCTAATTCGTAAATAATAAACCTATTGAAAGTTTTATAATTCTTAGCTAATTCGTAAATAATAAACCTATTGAAAGTTTTATAATTCTTAGCTAATTCGTAAATAATAAACCTATTGAAAGTTTTATAATTCTTAGCTAATTCATAAATAATAAACCTATTGAAAGTTTTATAATTCTTAGCTAATTCGTAAATAATAAACCTATTGAAAGTTTTATAATTCTAAGCTAATTCGTAAATAATAAACCTATTGAAAGTTTTATAATTCTTAGCTAATTCGTAAATAATAAACCTATTGAAAGTTTTATAATTCTTAGCTAATTCGTAAATAATAAACCTATTGAAAGTTTTATAATTCTTAGCTAATTCGTAAATAATAAACCTATTGAAAGTTTTATAATTCTTAGCTAATTCATAAATAATAAACCTATTGAAAGTTTTATAATTCTTAGCTAATTCGTAAATAATAAACCTATTGAAAGTTTTATAATTCTTAGCTAATTCGTAAATAATAAACCTATTGAAAGTTTTATAATTCTTAGCTAATTCATAAATAATAAACCTATTGAAAGTTTTATAATTCTTAGCTAATTCATAAATAATAAACCTATTGAAAGTTTTATAATTCTTAGCTAATTCGTAAATAATAAACCTATTGAAAGTTTTATAATTCTTAGCTAATTCATAAATAATAAACCTATTGAAAGTTTTATAATTCTTAGCTAATTCATAAATAATAAACCTATTGAAAGTTTTATAATTCTTAGCTAATTCGTAAATAATAAACCTATTGAAAGTTTTATAATTCTTAGCTAATTCGTAAATAATAAACCTATTGAAAGTTTTATAATTCTTAGCTAATTCATAAATAATAAACCTATTGAAAGTTTTATAATTCTTAGCTAATTCGTAAATAATAAACCTATTGAAAGTTTTATAATTCTTAGCTAATTCGTAAATAATAAACCTATTGAAAGTTTTATAATTCTTAGCTAATTCGTAAATAATAAACCTATTGAAAGTTTTATAATTCTTAGCTAATTCATAAATAATAAACCTATTGAAAGTTTTATAATTCTTAGCTAATTCGTAAATAATAAACCTATTGAAAGTTTTATAATTCTAAGCTAATTCGTAAATAATAAACCTATTGAAAGTTTTATAATTCTTAGCTAATTCGTAAATAATAAACCTATTGAAAGTTTTATAATTCTTAGCTAATTCGTAAATAATAAACCTATTGAAAGTTTTATAATTCTTAGCTAATTCGTAAATAATAAACCTATTGAAAGTTTTATAATTCTTAGCTAATTCATAAATAATAAACCTATTGAAAGTTTTATAATTCTTAGCTAATTCGTGAATAATAAACCTATTGAAAGTTTTATAATTCTTAGCTAATTCGTAAATAATAAACCTATTGAAAGTTTTATAATTCTTAGCTAATTCGTAAATAATAAACCTATTGAAAGTTTTATAATTCAGGCACAAGAAATTACATCCGATGACTTGATGACCACATAGTACAATAAACTTTGCTTTATATTATTTTATTATTGGAATCCTTTGAGATGAGTAAGTTGTATATTTATTTATTTACGGACTGTAATCCCCATCTCCATAGTTGTTTCTACGACATTTCAGCCAAACTATTCCTCTGGCCTTCGTCAGGTGGTTAACCGCGAAAAGATAGGAATGCTGAGTCTCTTAACTGTATCCTAAGTAATTACTGCTTTCCATAGTTGTAAAATAAGGACCCGAGGAATAGTTGGCCAAAACGTTGTGAAACACCAACCAAAAAAATGATGATAACAGACCACAAATAAGTAAATAAATGAATTTTGTTTTGCCTGATTATTTATAAGATTGTAGTGATCTATTTCACAACGTAATAGCTAAATGATATTCAATTCGGTTCATAACGTAATAGCTAAATAATATTCAATTCCGTTCCCAACGTAATAGCTAAATGGTATTTTATTCGGTTCACAACGTAATAGTTAAATGATATTCAATTTTGTTCACAACGTAATAGTTAAATGATATTCTATTTTGTTCAAAACGTAATAGTTAAATGATATTCAATTTGTTAAAAACGTAATAGTTAAATGATATTCAATTTTGTTAAAAACGTAATAGTTAAATGATATTCAATTTTGTTAACAACGTAATAGTTAAACGATATTCAATTTTGTTAAAAACGTAATAGTTAAATGATATTCAATTTTGTTAAAAACGAATTAGTTAAATGATATTACAATTTTGTTAAAAACGTAATAGTTAAATGATATTCAATTTTGTTAAAAACGTAATAGTTAAATGATATTCAATTTTGTTAAAAACGTAATAGTTAAATGATATTCAATTTTATTAAAAACGTAATAGTTAAATGATATTCAATTTTGTTAAAAACGTAATAGTTAAATGATATTTAATTTTGTTCACAACGTAATAGTTAAATGATATTCAATTTTGTTCACAACGTAATAGTTAAATGATATTCAATTTTGTTTACAACGTAATAGTTAAATGATATTCAATTTTGTTCACAACGTAATAGCTAAATGATATTCAATTTTGTTAGAAATGTAATAGTTAATTGATATTCAATTTTTTTAAGTGTAATAGCTAAATGATATTCAATTTTGTTCACAACGTAATAGTTAAATGAGATTCAATTTTGTTCACAACGTAATAGCAAAATGGTATTTAATTCAGTTCACAGCGTAATAGCTAAATGATATTCAAGTTTGTTCTCAACGTAATAGTTAAATGATATTCAATTTTGTTCACAACGTAATAGCTAAATGGTATTTAATTCAGTTCACAGCGTAATAGTTAAATGATATTCAATTTAGTTCACAATATAATAGCAAAATGATATTAAATTTTGTTCACAACGTAATAGCAAAATGATATTCAATTTTGTTCATAACGTAATAGCAAAATGATATTCAATTTTGTTCACAACGTAATAGCTAAATGATATTCAATTTAATTCACAACGTAATAGCTAAATGGTATTTTATTCGGTTCACAACGTAATAGCTAAATGATATTCAATTTAGTTCACAATGTAATAGTTAAATGATATTCAATTTTGTTCACAACGTAATTGCTAAATGATATTCACTTTTGTTCACAACGTAATAGTTAAATGATATTCAATTTTGTTGACTATGTAATAGTTAAATGATATTCAATTATGTTCACAACGGAATAGATAAATGATATTCAATTTTGTTCACTATGTAATAGCTAAATGATATTCAATTTTGTTCACAACTTAATGTCTAAAGGATTCTCAATTCGGTTCACAGCGTAATAGTTAAATGATATTCAATTTTGTTCACAACTTAGTAAGTAAATAATATTCAATTCGGTTCACAACGTAATAGCTAAATGATATTCAAATCGGTTATAACGTAATAGCTAAATGATATTCAAATCGGTTCACAACGTAATAGTTAAATGATATTCAAATCGGGTCACAACGTAATAGCTAAATGATATTCAAATCGGGTCACAACATAATAGCTAAATGATATTCAAATCGGTTCACAACGTAATAGCTAAATGATATTCAATTCGGTTCACAACGTAATAGCTAAATGATATTCAAATCGGGTCACAACGTAATAGCTAAATGATATTCAAATCGGTTCACAACGTAATAGCTAAATGATATTCAATTCGGTTCACAACGTAATAGCTAAATGATATTCAAATCGGTTCACAACGTAATAGCTAAATGATATTCATTTTTGTTTATAACGTGAAGACCAAATAATAGAGACGTAATTACATTTAAATTTTAAAAGTTTATTTAGGTATAGCTAAAAATCAAAAGACGGAACAGGCACGAAAGTAAAGATTTTCAGGCAAGTATCCGGGATCACCTCTAAAAGTTAATCTCATCTTATCCGTGTTTTAAAGTCATTCATTGTTATTACATTTTACTGCTCATCCACCTTTTTCTGATGACATAATGATATACGAAATAATAACGCCGACAGATAGTTCTCGTTAGAGTGCCGGTTGAGCATCGGAGTCAGTATTAAAATGTGTGACTATTTTGAAATACCGGGTGTTGTATGTCCTCTTCACTTATCTCATCATTATTTTCAGTTGTCCTGGACTTTTCCTTGCTACTGGAATCAAGCCGTACCGATGAGAGAAAGGAATGATCAGAGATTGCACAATCCTTGTTCCATAATTCAGCACGTGTCATCAATCACTCCTCCAGTATCATCGGACGGTCGTTGTTCGGAAGATGAACGTCTATGTCATAATAAAAATATGCTCAGAGCATTAGGTTTATGCATGATCTATATACATATATATGTACTATCTACAAGTACTTTAACGGTGAATGCTCTGACGAACTGCAAGCACTTGTGCCCCCTCGACATAAATACCCCCGACAAACTCGACAAGCAGCTAAATCCCACCCCTTCACAGTAGAGATCCCTAGATGTAAGAGAGCCTTTTACTCCAGTAGTTTCTTCCCCAGAACAGCTAGACTTTGGAATTCCCTTCCGGGTTCCTGCTTCCCCGACTGTACTGACATGCAGAAGTTCAAGTGCAACGTGAACCGACATCTTGCTGCCCAACTTCCTACACAGTACCCCTGATACTTATGTCCATAATAGTAGCCCCTTACAACAAAGTTGTTTGGGATGAAAATGTAATAAAAAAAAAGGATCTGATATAAAATGGTGTTTCACAAAGAAACCTGACCAACTGTACAAAATCTTGGGAACAAGAAAAATATCATAAACGGCCGGTATTTCTTTTTGTGTACGACTAATTAAGGCACGACAAATGTACGACAAAGCGTGACAACAGCTCTTGCAGATTTTCTAGTCGTGTGATGGTTAGGCAAGACAAATTTAGAAACAAACAAATTTAGGCACGTCAACAAATATTGCCACCATATGGGGCCTTTGTTTTATAGTCGCTCCTTTTCGCCGTCACTGTGGCAATCGATTTTCTCAGTTGTTGGACTAAATTGAATAAAACTGGTCTCATGTATTTATAGAGAATGGACTTAGGAGAAATAGACTAATGTTATCTTAACTAATTGTTTACTTCTTTACTTTCACACATTGAAATTTAAGATATTTATTTCGGAGTTATGTGCCCTGCTTTTAACCTCCTGTCTCCTACGTTATAATCTCTAGGAAAAATGCGATTTTAATCGATTTTCTGTAAAAATTACTTTTAACTAGAAATCAATATCTACTTGATGATTTTTCGTAATTCTTGGATATTTTACTATTTTCCACATGACAATTAAGTACGTAATATTGTTTTCGCTTAAAACAACATATATTAAAAACACCGATCAGTCAACTACAGCTTAACAAACACTAATCTTTCTAGCGGATAAAACAGCATATCAATCCGTCTGAATTAATATCGGTTGCTGCTTGTTATTCTTCAGATAAGAACCCCTGGTTGGTCGAATAATGTGCCTAAATATCACATGAATAGAGAATCAGCAGCAGCAGTTGTTCTCGATTTGTCGTACCTTATTTTGTCATACATAATTAGCAAGGCCCCATTAAGGAAGAGACCGTGTATCACTACTCTTAGTCTTAAAGAACTTAAACCTAAAGTCGTCCAAACCTTATCATTTCTAATGAAGCTTTCGTCACGCCAACGTAAGTTTCCTTCCTCATATGCCGCCACTCTTCCGTTTAATGGAAATTGTTTTGCTCTTTCTCTCGACTTCTCATACGGTTTCATTATTTCTTAGTCTTTTTTATGACTTGAACGTTGTGGCCATTTATTACTAGTTGCTTCGAACAGCCTTTCAGTTCTGGCGCGAAATGCCATGGCTAAAAGTACAGAAAAACGTTGGTGAAATTCTCGTTTCATATTTCAAATCTTGCGACGACGCGTCAACGGATGATCGATGCTCGTCGCTTTCAACTGATAACATTTCGAGAATTAAGGTGATTCTCATTCATTTATTGTGTAAGTTTATACTTAGTCAGAGTTACAGTGACACAAGAAATGTTACTGAACATGGGAACACTGATTCGAGTTTAATTATATTTGTTTCTTTTTTACGAGTGCTTCGTTTCTTATCAAGGCTTATATGCGACTCGAGGAAAGGGTCTAATGAGTTTCTGAGGTAGACGATGAGAAAACACTTTGAGAAAGTTGATCATTGATCAGAATTTAGTTATTTGATAGAACGACTCAACAAGAATTTGTTTACATTAGACTTGAAAATAATCATGTTCCCGTAAGATCACCGGAGTTAAGCAACGGTGAGTCTGTACTAAATTGGTGACAATTTAGAAATACCAGATGCCTTATGTGCTCTCTTCTTATCTCGGCATTGTCTTTAGTCGTCTTGTACTTCTCCTAACCACAGGGAGTAAGCAGTGCCGACTCAAGGAGGGTTGAGTTAGATTTGCGCAACCTTTGATTCACAATTACACGTGCAGAGATATCTATCATCATTGAAGACATAGTGGATGCAATATATATATATATATATATTATATATATATATATATATATATATATATATATATATAGTAAGTTATAAATGAAGTAGTCATATATATATATATATATATATATATATATATATATATATATATATATACGCGCGTGCCCTTTATAGGTGTGCTGTGCATATATGAGTCTTTCTTTTATAGTCGCTCCTTTGCGCCGTCACCGTAACAATCTTAGCTGTTGGACTAAAATGAATAACACTCTTCTCGTGTAGAAAAACACAGAGGTGACGTTCGCTGGATTTTCTTCAAGATTTTATTTATAGGGAATTGACTTTGGATAGATAGACTAATGTTGTCTTAACTAATTGTTTGCTTCTATTACTTTACTTTCTCAAATTGAAATGAGTGACAGAAAATGAAGGTAACATTTCGCTAGGATTATTCTACATTATTAACCTTGTCTCGATCGCATAGCTTCCCAAGGGAAAGTTATCTGCAAAATCTTTATCTCTGCGCTCGAAAACTTAACATCATTCTTTGTTCTCTCTTTGTTTTGTCTGTTATACTTTACCTCTGCTCCCTGCGTCAATTTTAGGTCATAACTATTTCATTCTACTCTAGAAACAAATCTGTTTTACATGTCTCGGTTTGACCCTTGTACATACTTCATACTAGCTAACTAAATCGCCATTGTACAAACTTCATACTAGCTAGCTAAATCGCCATTGCTGAACAATTGTGTTAAAAAAAATGTATTTTTAGGTATACAGAGAGAGAAAAGAAAATTATTGACATTAGTTGCAGTTAAAGAAAGTTGTTCGTATTATTTAGATCCATCGGACTACTATTCTAATCTTAGGTGTCATTATCATAACGTTTCGGTCGATGTAACCTCCGACCTTTTTTCAGGTGTATTTTGTCGAACTCGGGAATTCGGACGGAATTTCCGCCTCTTTCGATAAATTTTGCCAATAAATTTTCGTTATCGAAACAACTGTTATCTTTGACGGCTTGCAGGCAGAGATAATCGGTTTTCACTGGAATTTGGGTGGCTATTATTATTATTATTATTATTGCTATTGTTATTATTATTATTATTATTATTATTGTTGTTGTTGTTGTTGTCATCATCATAATGATCATCATCATTATTATGTGATATTCCTAGTTCATATTTTTTATTGTTTAGTCCATTAAATATTTAACTCCATAAAAGTCAAAACTCTTAGTTTTATGGGCTGCAGACGTGCGTAGCCCTCCGAAGTTTTTAAGTGTGTTTTTAAGTACGTCACTAAAATAACCATGCATTATCTAACATTAGAACACATTCATATAAAGGCGCATATTAGATAATCATACACTGACAAGCACCTGCACGCTCACTAAAAATGCATAGATACAATAAAAATATAAATGCACCTTCAAACGTAAACCCAATAAATAACTACGAATAGCATATACACATATACTTTTCTTTGTTTCTTTAATTTTTTTTTTATTTCAACATTCCATGAAATCAGGAACTTAAGATGGTGGGGTTAGATGGTGAGAGGTAAATTACATGTCTATGTCCCCTGGCCCACCCGACACACCAAACGTTTCCCTTTCATTTTCTTTTATTTCCCTAAACCTCCTTCTTCCCAGAACCTATCATCCACTCACCATCTCTACGTGATTGCTTCTATACAGGCCCCCTACGCTGGATTAGTAAGGTCAAGGTCATCCATTTCAACCAATTGAATAAATGTTAATTATGTGATGCCAACACCCCTACTCCTAAGGCCTGGTCTCCTCTTTTTTCTTCTTTCTTTTTTGGGCGAGATGATCGTGACCTATTTCACAGGTACAAGAGCAAGCAGAGTGTCGGCTTTGAGTAAAATATTTCTTTATTTTTAAATTACAAAAAGAAAGCGGGGAAAGCCCGGCTTTTATGACACTTGTATGATAGAAAAAAGAAGCCATCACTAAGACGGGATTCGAAATTAGTAGGACGACAAGTAAGGGGACATACCTGGAATTTGTTTACAAACAAACACATAAAAATCACTTGGACAAGTGCACGGCCTGAGGGCTAGGATTAAATAATAACGTTGATATATATATATATATATATATATATATATATATATATATATATATGTGTGTGTGTGTGTGTGTGTGTGTGTGTGTGTGTGTGTGTGTGTGTGTGTGTGGCAGTAGAGTTTAGTTTCCTAGAAGTACATCCAATGAAACAACATGTATCTACCAAAAAGTGGTCAATGAGTGGACAGAGCAGGTATATTAAATTTATTTATACAAACATTGATGGCTACATATGTGCATACATGTTTCTGTTATCAACCATGCTGGGGAGATTACGTCTTCAGGCCATGATTATCTTCGAAAACTCTTCGAAGATAATTCATGGCCTGAAGACGTAATCTCTCCAGCACGAGTGATTATAGAAACATGTATGCACATATGTAGCCATCAAAGTTTGTATAAATAAATGTAATATATATATATATATATATATATATATATATATAACTACTTAATTTACTCACATAAAATTAATATACGAAAGTATAGATTTATGCGTAAACTTTAAGTCTTTACTTCAAAAGTGCTCAATACGTAGGTAGAGCTAGTTAGTAATTTATAAAATATATATGGCGATTAAGCTACACTGAATATTCGGCGTTTCATCCACTCTAGGACTCCTTAGGCTTATGCGCGAATTCTGTAGTTGTTTATCGTTTTTATATGCTCCTCCTAAACGATAAACAACCACAGAATTCGCGCATAAGCCTGAGGAGTCCTAGAGTGGATGAAACACCGAATATTCAGTGTAGCTTAATCGCCATATATATTTTATAAATTACTATTATCATATATATATATGTGTATATATATATATATATATATATATATATACATATATATATATAATAATAATCACACGCCACAAAATAAGCCTAAATGTATGTTAATGTCTGCAGATTTTTTACAAAGAAATCACTGCGCATCAAGGCCCGAAGGCCATCCAAGGATAAGGGTTAATAAATGTAAAGCAATCATTGAGATAACAGCTTAGTGATCGATGGTGGCGGAAGTTGAGTAGAATTTGATTATTTATGGGTCGAGACATCAAAAACTTGTTTACATTGAACTTGAAGACGACCATGTTGTAGTCAGCTGGAAAGCATGCCAGCGAAATCGAGTTCAACAGATGGGCAGTTCTAGTAGATAAGCTTTGTTCATGGAATCTGCGTTCAGATTTTTTTTTTTTTTTACACAGTGATCACCACTTATCAAGGCCCGGAAGCCACTCAGGGATAAGGGTTATTGCAAGTACATTACGTTAGTGTGGAGATTTGATGAAGTGTTTACTTAAGGGGGCGGTTCATTAGGAATTTGTTAACGTTGGACTTGAACACATCCAAGTTGTACTCCGGTGGGAAGCAGGCAGACGGAACAGAATCCCACAGGCGTGCAGTTCTAAGAAATAAGCTTTGTTCATGGAATCCGCGTTTTGATTTAGGCACAGATATAGAGTGGGGGAAATTTTTCACAGTGGATTCAGCTAGACGGGTGTTTTTCGTGAAAGATTGGCGAGGGGGGACCAGAGATTGGAGTTCAGACGAGCACCTGCCATGGAAATAACGATAAAACAAGGATAGGCTCGCAACGTCTCTTCTGTGGGAGAGAGGTTGCAGGGTAGAGAAAAGGGCATCCCCCACTAAGCCACGGAGTCTATTTTGTACTCTGTCAAGGCAGGATAGGCTGTTTTTAGCGGCTCCTACCCAGATATGGCAACAGTATTCCATCCTTGGACGTACTTGGCTTTTATATAGATAGAGAATTGCATCAGTATTGAGATATCTTTTGGAGCGGTAGAAGGATCCCACCATCTTTCCAGCGACCCTGGCAACAGACTTGATGTACGTGTTCCATTTCAGATCAGGAGTAAAGGTCAAACCCAGAAGCTTGTCAAAACACGGGGCCTCACCCAGACGAGAGCCATCCATCACAATTGATGCCAGATGGGGATCAGAGCGTTGATGATGTAAGAATAGGAGTTTGGTTTTGGATGCATTAAAGGTAACCATGGATTGGATGCATTAAGATGATTTGAGAAATTGTTGTGGTTCTGTAGGCGTCGAGAAGAAAGGCACAACATGGTAATTAGTGGAAACAAAATATATTGAAGAGAAAAACAAAGACAACAAATGAAGTGTATGAGTATACGTCAGTTCGACTGCCAAATGTAATTTATTTGTGCATAACTTCAAAACAACGTTGAGAGACATATTCTCCCAGTCTTTACAGTAAGCGGAAGAGTCCATTATTAGAAGTAGGGTGAATACACTGCACCAGAAATGACTGTAGAGATGGAATATTTTTATGAACTTATTCGACGTCATTATAAATTCCCACAAAATGAATCGAGATTAACAAACCGTATACAAAAAAAAATGAAACGATTTGCTGCTATTTTATTAGGATCACCATTTTATTTCCGTGGAATTTTCTAGGATCATGCCATGTTGCTTCATACTAAATCAACGTTAAACATTTTCTTCGAAATCTGTTTATCTGGAGTTTAAATAATGTTTATGCGTTTCTCACGTAACCGAATCTTGACATTTTGTAAGCAACTGAATATGTAGACTTTTGAAGCAATAAATTTTCGCAGAATAATGTTACTTATAAATATTCAAGCGGCAAGTTGCAAGTGGCAACAGAAAATTTAAGACATGTAAACCAAAAACTTTCTGGGTTTGTAAATAAGAAGAAATGCATCGTAAATAAGCCCAAGTGGTACAGTTGCTTGTACGGATGGTTTTTAAATGAAAGAAAATGCTACAGCAATAATCCTTATAAAATATAAGTTTAGACCTCTCAGGAGGTCGCCCTGTTGAATGCAGAGTTGACCTGTAACTGATCGCATATAAGCGCTTGTGAAGATATTAGCAGTAGTCGAAGGATGGATACTTAGCGAAGGTATTAGCAGCAGTAGCAGCTGTTGTTTTGAGCGCGTATGCAAATTGACAAGTGTGCGCGGGCTAGATCCAGAAAAAAGAAAAAAAAGGAGAGAAAATGCAGCACGTGGTGAGGAGCGGAAAGAAAAACGCCTGTCAGCGTTAATAGCGGCGAGAGACTTTTAAGCTAGTGTCGAGACGGCGGGGTTTTGTGAATTTCATGGCAGACGAAATGAACACTTAGAAAAAAAACTGACAATGGCATTATTTAGAAAGTAATGGCAATAAAGTTTAACTTATTCTTTTAAACTTGTTACAGTTTTGAAGAATGGCAAACAACGTTGAGCCTGGCCAGTACCAGATGGGTGAACATTTGGGAAGGCTAGGTGCTATATGTACCGCGCCGAGTCGTAGAAATTTACAGGTCGGTATCTGGGGGCGCATTAATTCACTGGGAGCGATAAACACGTCTTCGTTAAGAGATGCATATAGGAAAAGGAAATCTGATGTAAAAACCTGCGGTCTACCCTATAATCTATCCTGTGGCAGTCCTCTGCACCGACAAAGGTTAGCAGTCATATCAAAAAGTGCGGTTGGGTCTACACAAAGCCTTCCCCGCTATAAATATATCATCTGCGTGGATTTCTGAAGCAACTTAGTTGTTGTGCCGAAAGCACATACGTCAAAATCAACGGGAAAGAGTCCACTATATGCATATATATATAGAAATATATATATATATATATATATATATATATATATATATATATATATATATATAAAGGTTAATTATTTACTTGAAACATACTAGGTCTGTATATACCAATCATAATGCATTAAAAAATCTTTCGCATAAAGTTTTTTACAAGTTTTTTTTTTAAGGTAAACATCTGAAGAGCACGTGACTAAATATGCAGAAACAACATAATTTTACAGACTTGTTAGTCACACTACAAAACAATATTGTAATGGGTATCTTTTGAAAAGTAATCAATAACCAACTGAGAAACTTGATATTTCGAACTTGGAGAATTATTATACAACACTATATATATATATATATATATATATATATATATGTATATATATAAATATATATATATATATATATATATATATATATGAGAGAGAGTGAGAGATATTGATATATATATATATATATATATGCTTGTTTATATATTTGATTTTTTTTCTGATATGACATTTATATTAAAACCCCACATTTTCTATTTTAAAATTATTAAAACGAATCACAATGTACGTAGTTTAAATTCAATTAAATTTAGCATTTGCATAAACTGATTTGCCCTAGAAAATGCACAAAATATAATTCAACTCTATAAAATTGAAAAAGAAACAACAAACCTTGAGTTAAATCGTTAAACACCAACCGGGGATCATCAGCTGTTTATCACGTTGCTATTTCGAATATATATGGATAGGATGTTTTTATGCAAACATTATTAGCTACATATTCGCATACATATTTTTGCAGTTTCCTGTTTCAGAGACATTGTTTCGTCAGGCTATGAACTCCACTTGAGGTGCAAACTGAAGAATATTAAAATTTTTGTATACAGAATGTTTTGTATACAATTTAAACTAAAGAGAAGAGAACCAGTGTCAGTAGAAAATGTGAGGAAGATAAAAAAAAAAAAAGGCAGAAATGGAGGGAGATTGAAAGGATTTGTAGTGTGTTGGTCACTTATAAGTTTGGAACATGTGTTTTAAATTTCTATTATTTATATTTATTTTGTTTTATTTTTACATACTGGGGGCGGATTTACTCGGGCGTGAAATACGCTTAAATATAATATTTGAATTTGTCCAGATTTCGTATATAATCTTACAGAGTCGTGATTTTAAAAGTAAAAAAAGGCGCCATCAGCTAGAATCGAAACAGTAGCATTAAAGTGCTATTACCACTGCACTAACGTGGTACGCATATAAACTGATTAAACATTAAAAATGAACTAAGATGAATGTACAAACTGTTTGAAGATTTCTTCAATTTTGACATATTTTTGACCTCTTATTTTAACCGGCTAAAGACGGACTGTAAAAAATCTAATCATTTGAGACCCCGAGCGCTGATCTGCAGATTTGGTTTCCGGGGAGATGGAGTTTGAAAATATGGAGACCGACAGACAGACGGACAGACAGGCAGATCGACAGATAGACATATAGCAGTTTATATATTAGATTATTAAGAATTTTAAACTCTGATCGCAGCAATATTTAATGTCGACTGATGTGTGAATAACAATCCGATATTATCACCAACGCACAACCATAAACATTAAGACATATACCAACACAACCATAAATATTAAGGCATATACTAACACACAACCATAAACATAAAGACATATACCAACACACAACCATAAATATTAAGGCATATACCAAAACACAACCATAAACATTAAGGCATATACAAACACACAACTATAAACATTTAAGTATATACTAAAACACAACCATAAACATTAAGGCATATACAAACACACAACCATAAACATTAAGGCATAAACAAAACACAACCATAAACATTAAGGCATATACAAACACACAACTATAAACATTAAGGCATATACAAACACACATCCATACATATTAAGGCATATACCAAAACACAACCATAAACAATAAGGCATATACCAACACACAACCATAAACATTAAGGCATATACAAACACACAATCATAAACATTAAGGCATATACCAAAACACAACCATAAACATTAAGGCATATACCAACACACAACCATAAATATTAAGGCATATACCAAAACAAAACCATAAACATTAAGGCATATACAAACACACATCTATAAACATTAAGGCATATACCAACACACGACCATAAACATTAAGACATATACCAAAACACAACCATAAACATAAAGGCATATACAAACACACAACCATAAACATTAAGGCATATACAAAGACACAACCATAAACATTAAGGCATATACTAACACACAACCATAAACATTAAGGCATATACCAACACACATCTATAAACATTAAGGCATATCCCAACACACTACCATAAACATTAAGGCATATACCAAAACACAACCATAAACATTAAGGCATATACAAACACACAACCATACACATTAAGGCATATACAACACACAACCATAAACATTAAGGCATATACAAACGCATAACCATAAATATTAAGGCATATACAAACACACAACCATAAACATTTAGGCATATACAACACACTACCATAAACATTAAGGCATATACAACACATAACCATAATCATTAAGGCATATACAACACATAACTATAAACATTAAGGCATATACCAACATACATCTATAAATATTAAGGCATATCCCAACACACTACCATAAACATCAAGGCATATACCAAAACACAACCTTAAACATTAAGGCATATACAACACATAACCATAAACATTAAGGCATATACAACACATAACCATAAATATTAAGGCATATACCAAAACACAACCATAAACATTAAGGCATATACCAAAACACAACTATAAACATTAAGGCATATACAAACACACAACCATAAACATTAAGGCATATACAACACATAACCATAAACATTAAAGCATATACAAACACACAACTATAAACATTAAGGCATATACCAACACATAACCATAAACATTAAGGCATATACCAACACACAACCATAAAGATTAAGGCATATACAACACACAACCATAAACATTAAGGCATATACAACACATAACCATAAACATTAAGGCATATACAACAAACAACCATAAACATTAAGGCATATACAACACATAACCATAAACATTAAGGCATATACAAACACACAACCATAAACATTAAGGCATATACAACACACAACCATAAACATTAAGGCATATACAACACATAACCATAAACATAAAGGCATATACCAACACATAACTATAAACATTAAGGCATATACAACACACAACCATAAACATTAAGGCATATACAACACACAACCATAAACATTAAGGCATATACAACACATAACCATAAACATTAAGGCATATACAAACACACAACCATAAACATTAAGGCATATACAACACACAACCATAAATGTTAAGGCATATGCAACAAATAAGCATAAACATTAAGGCATATACCAACACATTACCATAAACATTAAGGCATATACAACACACAACCATAAACATTAAGGCATATACAACACACAACCATAAACATTAAGGCATATACAACACACAACCATAAACATTAAGGCATATACAACACATAACCATAAACATAAAGGCATATACAACACATAACCATAAACATTAAGGCATATACAACACACAATCATAAACATTAAGGCATATACAACACATAACCATAAACATTAAGGCATATACAACACATAACCATAAACATTAAGGCATATACAAACACACGACCATAAACATTAAGGCATATACAACACACAACCATAAACATTAAGGCATATACAACACATAACAATAAACATTAAGGCATATACAAACACATAACCATAAACATTAAGACATATACCAACACATAACCATAAACATTAAGGCATATACAACACACAACCATAAACATTAAGGCATATACAACACACAACCATAAACATTAAGGCATATACAACACATAACCATAAACATTAAGGCATATACAACACACAACCATAAACATTAAGGCATATACAACACACAACCATAAACATTAAGGCATATACAACACATAACCATAAACATTAAGGCATATACAACACACAACCATGAACATTAAGGCATATACAACACACAACCATAAACATTAAGGCGTATACAACACATAACCATAAATATTAAGGCATATACAACACACAACCATAAACATTAAGGCATATACAATACATAACCATAAACATTAAGGCATATACAACACACAACCATAAACATTAAGGCATATAAAAACACACAACCATAAACATTAAGGCATATACAACACACAACCATAAACATTAAGGCATATACAACACACAACCATAAACATTAAGGCATATACAACACACAACCATAAACATTAAGGCATATACAACACATAACCATAAACATTAAGGCATATACAACACACAACCATGAACATTAAGGCATATACAACACACAACCATAAACATTAAGGCATATACAACACATAACCATAAACATTAAGGCATATACAACACACAACCATAAACATTAAGGCATATACAACACACAACCATGAACATTAAGGAATATACAACACACAACCATAAACATTAAGGCATATACAACACACAACTATAAACATTAAGGCATATACAACACATAACCATAAACATTAAGGCATATACCAAAACACAACCATAAACATTAAGGCATATACAACACACTACCATAAACATTAAGGCATATACCAACACACAACTATAAACATTAAGGCATATACCAACACATAACAATATACATTAAGGCATATACAAACACACAACCATAAACATTAAGGCATATACAACACATAACCATAAACATTAAGGCATATACAACACACAACCATAAACATTAAGGCATATACAACACATAACCATAAACATAAAGGCATATACAACACATAACCATAAACATTAAGGCATATACAACACACAATCATAAACATTAAGGCATATACAACACATAACCATAAACATTAAGGCATATACAACACATAACCATACACATTAAGGCATATACAAACACACGACCATAAACATTAAGGCATATACAACACACAACCATAAACATTAAGGCATATACAACACATAACCATAAACATTAAGGCATATACAAACACATAACCATAAACATTAAGGCATATACCAACACATAACCATAAACATTAAGGCATATACAACACACAACCATAAACATTAAGGCATATAAAAACACACAACCATAAACATTAAGGCATATACAATACACAACCATAAACATTAAGGCATATACAACACACAACCATAAACATTAAGGCATATACAACACACAACCATAAACATTAAGGCATATACAACACATAACCATAAACATTAAGGCATATACAACACACAACCATGAACATTAAGGCATATAAAACACACAACCATAAACATTAAGGCATATACAACACATAACCATAAACATTAAGGCATATACAACACACAACCATAAACATTAAGGCATATACAACACACAACCATGAACATTAAGGAATATACAACACACAACCATAAACATTAAGGCATATACAACACACAACCATAAACATTAAGGCATATACAACACATAACCATAAACATTAAGTCATATACAACACACAACCATAAACATTAAGGCATATACAACACACAACCATAAACATTAAGGCATATACAACACATAACCATAAACATTAAGGCATATACAACACACAACCATAAACATTAAGGCATATACAACACACAACCATAAACATTAAGGCATATACAACACATAACAATAAACATTAAGGCATATACAACACACAACCATAAACATTAAGGCATATACAACACATAACCATAAACATTAAGGCATATACAACACACAACCATAAACATTAAGGCATATAAAAACACACAACCATAAACATTAAGGCATATACAACACACAACCATAAACATTAAGGCATATACAACACACAACCAAAAACATTAAGGCATATACAACACACAACCATAAACATTAAGGCATATACAACACACAACCATAAACATTAAGGCATATACAACACACAACCATGAACATTAAGGCATATACAACACACAACCATAAACATTAAGGCATATACAACACATAACCATAAACATTAAGGCATATACAACACACAACCATAAACATTAAGGCATATACAACACACAACCATAAATATTAAGGCATATACAACACATAACCATAAACATTAAGGCATATACCAAAACACAACTATAAACATTAAGGCATATACAACACACTACCATAAACATTAAGGCATATACCAACACACAACTATAAACATTAAGGCATATACCAACACATAACCATAAACATTAAGGCATATACAAACACACAACCATAAACATTAAGGCATATACAACACATAACCATAAACATTAAGGCATATACAACACACAACCATAAACATTAAGGCATATACAACACATAACCATAAACATAAAGGCATATACAACACATAACCATAAACATTAAGGCATATACAACACACAATCATAAACATTAAGGCATATACAACACATAACCATAAACATTAAGGCATATACAACACATAACCATAAACATTAAGGCATATACAAACACACGACCATAAACATTAAGGCATATACAACACACAACCATAAACATTAAGGCATATACAACACATAACCATAAACATTAAGGCATATACAAACACATAACCATAAACATTAAGGCATATACCAACACATAACCATAAACATTAAGGCATATACAACACACAACCATAAACATTAAGGCATATACAACACACAACCATAAACATAAAGGCATATACAACACATAACCATAAACATTAAGGCATATACAACACACAACCATAAACATTAAGGCATATACAACACACAACCATAAACATTAAGGCATATACAACACATAACCATAAACATTAAGGCATATAAAAACACACAACCATAAACATTAAGGCATATACAACACACAACCATAAACATTAAGGCATATACAACACATAACCATAAACATTAAGGCATATACAACACACAACCATAAACATTAAGGCATATACAACACATAACCATAAACATTAAGGCATATACAACACACAACCATAAACATTAAGGCATATAAAAACACACAACCATAAACATTAAGGCATATACAACACACAACCATAAACATTAAGGCATATACAACACACAACCATAAACATTAAGGCATATACAACACACAACCATAAACATTAAGGCATATACAACACATAACCATAAACATTAAGGCATATACAACACACAACCATGAACATTAAGGCATATAGAACACACAACCATAAACATTAAGGCATATACAACACATAACCATAAACATTAAGGCATATACAACACACAACCATAAACATTAAGGCATATACAACACACAACCATGAACATTAAGGCATATACAACACACAACCATAAACATTAAGGCATATACAACACACAACCATAAACATTAAGGCATATACAACACACAACCATAAACATTAAGGCATATACAACACACAACCATAAACATTAAGGCATATACAACACACAACCATAAACATTAAGGCATATACAACACACAACCATAAACATTAAGGCATATACAACACACAACCATAAACATTAAGGCATATACAACACACAACCATAAACATTAAGGCATATACAACACATAACCATAAACATTAAGGCATATACAACACACAACCATAAACATTAAGGCATATACAACACATAACCATAAACATTAAGGCATATACAACACAACCATAAACATTAAGGCAGATAAAAACACACAACCATAAACATTAAGGCATATACAACACACAACCATAAACATTAAGGCATATACAACACACAACCATAAACATTAAGGCATATACAACACACAACCATAAACATTAAGGCATATACAACACACAACCATAAACATTAAGGCATATACAACACACAACCATGAACATTAAGGCATATACAACACACAACCATAAACATTAAGGCATATACAACACATAACCATAAACATTAAGGCATATACAACACACAACCATAAACATTAAGGCATATACAACACACAACCATAAACATTAAGGCATATACAACACATAACCATAAACATTAAGGCATATACCAAAACACAACCATAAACATTAAGGCATATACAACACACTACCATAAACATTAAGGCATATACCAACACACAACCATAAACATTAAGGCATATACAACACATAACCATAAACATTAAGGCATATACAACACACAACCATAAACATTAAGGCATATACAACACATAACCATAAACATTAAGGCATATACAAACACATAACCATAAACATTAAGGCATATACCAACACATAACCATAAACATTAAGGCATATACAACACACAACCATAAACATTAAGGCATATACAACACACAACCATAAACATTAAGGCATATACAACACATAAGCATAAACATTAAGGCATATACAACACGCAACCATAAACATTAAGGCATATACAACACATAACCATAAACATTAAAGCATATACCAACATACATCCATAAACACACAACTATTCATTTATTGAACACTTTTTTGATAAACACAACAATTTCGGCGGGTATACATCTAGGGAACTAAAACTATAATATCATTATATATATATATATATATATATATATATATATATATATATATACATATATATATATAAGAGAGAGGTGAAGATATATGTGGAGTTTATATATAGATAGACATCATCAACGCTCTGATCCCCATCTGGCATCAATTGTGATGGATGGTTCTCGTCTGGGTGAGGCCCCGTGTTTTGACAAGCTTCTGGGTTTGACCTGTACTCCTGATCTGAAATGATGTACATCAAGTCTGTTGCCAGAGTCGCTGGAAAGATGGTGGGATCCTTCTACCGCTCCAAAAGATATCTCACTACTGATGCAATTCTCTATCTATATAAAAGCCAAGTACGTCCAAGGATGGAATACTGTTGCCATATCTGGGCAGGAGCCGCTAAAAACAGCCTATCCAGTCTTTACAGAGTACAAAATGGACTCCGTGGCTTAGTGGGGGATGCCCTTTTCTCTACCCTGCAACCTCTCTCCAACAGAAGAGATGTTGCGAGCCTATCCTTGTTTTATCGTTATTTCCATGGCAGGTGCTCGTCTGAACTACAATCTCTGGTCCCCCCTCGACAATCTTTCACGAAAAACACCCGTCTAGCTGAATCCACTGTGAAAAATTTCCCCCACTCTATATCTGTGCCTAAATCAAAACGCGGATTCTATGAACATAGCTTCTTTCTTAGAACTACACGCCTGTGGGACTCTGTTCCGTCTGCCTGCTTCCCACCGGACTACAACTTGGATGTCTTCAAGTCCAATGTTAACAAATTCCTAATGAACCGCCCCCTTAAGTAAACACTTCATCAAATCACCACACTAACGTAATGTACTTGCAATAACCCTTAGACCTGAGTTGCTTCCGGGCCTTGATAAGTGGTAATCCCTGTGTAAAAAAAAAATGTGTGTGGGTATGTGTGTGCGTGTCTGTGTGTGTCGGTGTATTTGTGGAGAGAGATACACACAGAAAGACAGACAGACAGAGAGAGACGGAGAGACTGAGAGAGACAGATTATGTAAGCATGAAACATTGGTGTGTTTGGGTTAAAACAATCATTATTAAAAATTGTGATCGTTCTATTCCCTTGAGAATTTATGATAAGCCGTCAAACTATGCGTAATGCGATGTTCCAGCCGCTGCCGTTAAACACTATATAACTAAGCTTATTATATGTCCTCTTTATTTAGCGAATCAACCCTGGTGTTCTGATCCCCTTATTCATCCCACACCTCTTATAATCCCACAGACTCCCTGCCTTCCTTGAATCTCTTATACCACTCAAAATCTCATGCTCGATTCATGCAAGATGGTCCAAAAGAAACATCCCATACATTTCCGTGGCATTTTTCCAAGTTTAAAACACACTTTTATTGCATATAATTTTTCTAAAGTCCGGATAGTATACAATAAGCTGTAATGAGAAAATATAGAGTTTTAATTATCTTCTTTCTCAGGTTAATTAATGATCGCCTAGGGATTGAGTACCATGCATCACAAAGGTAACTTTGCAACTGGGTTAATATCTTCCAATCAGCAGTACTTATGATTTTCTACATTGAAGATTGCGTAAGCATGAACACTAAGGTTTGTAATGTTGATTTTAAATATTAGATGTTACATGTACACATACACACACACACACACACACACACACACACATATATATATATATATATATATATATATATACTCGGGTTTTTTTATATTCAAAAGTAATGGACTAATGAATTCAACGAGGTTGTTAGATAGTGCTCAATAAAAACAGCTAATAATACTTGTTTATTGTTATATAAACATGCTCACATCCCGCTGCTACAAATAGCCACTTGTTTCAATCAAACAACAGATATCATCAGGCAGCGACTTGACTATTCAAAAGTTCAATGAATAATCAATTATAATTATTCATTGAACTTTTGAATAATGAAGTCGCTGCCTGATGATATCTGTTGTTTGATTGAAACAAGTGGCTATTTGTAGCAGCGGGATGTGAGCATGTTTATATAACAATAAACAAGTATATATATATATATATATATATATATATATATATATATATATAGAGAGAGAGAGAGAGAGAGAGAGAGAGAGACAATAAGAATAGAAAATGAAGTCACAAAAACTATATATTGGTAAATGTAGAATGGTTCATTTACTCAATAAAGGTATACCAACATTTAGTTTGGGGATAAAGGGGACTCTTTATGCCAAGGTATTTCGAAGCCTAATGCTACTCATCAGCAGAGCAGAGAAGATGCTAGGTAACATAATGGGGATGCGATGTCTAGTGTGGGAACAAAGTAAATCAATAAAATATAGATGATGTTGGGGTAGTTATATCGAATTCTAAGATAAAGGAAAAAGGTGTATAGGGTCTCTATCATAGTCTTAAATGTAGGTATTATATGTCTTAAGGCTCAGGGAGAGGTATAGTGTGGATGGGCGGTAATTCTATTTGATCCGTATGTAAGTTGGATACTATCTATGCAGGGTATTTTATTGACAGATTCAACCGAGATGACAACACACACACACACACACACACACACACATATATATATATATATATATATATATATATATATATATAGACGCACTCACATATCTGAACGTGTTTGTGCGTATATATTTAGTACTCCCTTGCACACGCATGTCAAGCCGAGAAATTCGGTTAAATAATCATTGTTGTTTTCTTCCTTGTACCTTTATATGTCTACTTGCATTAGAGTGACGGGATGCGTAGTACATTGAGATTGGTAAAATAAGCAGCCGAGTTGTTACCCTCAACGACCTCTTCTGCTCTCAAACGCTATTAACACAAATGCAAGTGTCTGCACCGGAAGGTTGCGTCCACCCTAAAGAACTCAGCGCACAATGGCCAGTTTGAAGTCGGCTTCGTTTTCATACTTTTTACGTTGTGTATAAAAAAGGCCGTCTTGGCAAACTTGAATAGAGCCATTGTTCTATGCCTTTCACCTTTCATCATATAACCTTCACCTTTAACCTCTCAACTTTCACAAATGTCCACTTGGTTCGCTCGATGGAAAGCAAGGTACGAGGTGCTTCCAATAAGACTTTTTTCGTATGGACACTTCTATTGATAGTATACGCATATAATTCGAAGTAATCTCCTCCGGTTGCAATGAATTTGTTGTACCGTTTCGACAACTTTTGGAAATCGCTATGGAAGTCCTCATAGCCTTAGTTATTTCTTCACTTGACATCGACATCCTCTAAGGTTTTCCTTCGGCTTAGGGAATAAACAAATGTCCATGTTGATAAAATAGTCTGCGATCTTCTCTGAGCACCTTTGGAACAAACTTAGCGCAAGCCTTCCGCATCTTCAAATCATAGCGAATAATTTTGTGTACCGTTTCCACACTGACATCGAACTGTACACTTATTTTCGCTATAGACACATGACTGTCCTTATTCATAAAACTCTTCATTTGGCTAATCAACACTGGTGTCCTGATCTCCTTATTCCTTCCACCTCTTATCATCCCTCACAGACTTTCTTTTCTTCCTTGTATTTCTTATACTTATCTGATGCACATCTGCTTATTATTATTATTATTATTATTATTATTATTATTATTATTATTATTATTATTATTATTATCATTATTATTATTATTATTTTTATTCTTATTCTTATTCTTATTATTCTTATTATTATTATTATTATTATTATTATTATTATTTCTTATGCTTATCTGATGCTCGATTCATGGAAGATTGTCCAAAAGCAGTCTGAAGCATTCCATACATTTCCGTGGCATTTTTCCAAGTTTAAAATGCAATTTATTGCATATCGTTCTTCTAAAGTGTCCTCACATCATGGTGGTATTTTTGAAATTGACTAGCTATGACAATCAGGCTTAAGTAGGGTGTATTCTAATTCTAACTAGCTGTTCATCTGAACCTGAAATTATAAAAAATAATCAATCATCTTATAATTCGTGTAGTAATAACATGCCGGATTTTCAAGAATCTACGCCAATTTTAACAGAAAGAATCTGTGATTTAAAGAAAGCATCTTAAAATTTATTTAAGCATTACCGATTTTATCCGTTGAACGTTTAAAGCTTTTAATATAATTTCGTTACATTTTTATCGAAATTATATTTGGTTTGGGTACTTGTACGGATTATCAACCATTTAGAATTATTTCACGCTGAATCGAGTAATTTTTGAAAAAGTGTTTATGTTCTAAGATTTTATATTTTTAAATATTTATTCATGGTGTTTGGTTTGCTATTTTTGTATAGAAAAAAATTGTTGTTTCTTGTTTTTGACTTTAAAGAACATGACTGAGTTTTGCGAAAACAAAATACAAAACAACATTAATAGTATTTATTTGCTTCCCCACGAAATCAAAATGTAACACAAGGTCGTTTTTAATGTGGAGAAAAACCAGCTCCCCAGGAAGGGACACTCTGGATGCTGGCAAAAATAAAAATCGCATTCGTATAAAAGTGTTTTTCCTTTATTGACTAAAGACAATTTGAATAAAATGCAGCATCAGAACAGATACTATACTGTGATTTTTAATATTTGGTGCATTTGTAGTCAGACAATAAGACCGTCTGAACTGGCACCACCAGGAAATAATATCTTGTGTCTTTTTTAAACTTTTAACAACTGTGATTTTTTTTTTTTAATTTTCAAACTCGACATAATAATCTTATTTGTACCTATTTACTATGCCTCCCCACGGGCCAAGGAATCTTATTTGTAGTCAACTTTATACTCCGATGGACAAAAGAAGAAAAATTGGTATTTTTTTACAATAGGGGTGCAACCAAGGATTGCTATTTTTATTTACTTTTTATATTTGCGTTTAAATTTTGACTAAATCTAAACATTATCGGAAATGAATTTCAACTTTTCAGAACTAACTATGATTGATCGTTTCGGTTTCAATTCTTTTTTAGTTTTACATAAAATCATAAGACGCTGCTGTGAAGTGTGAAACATTAAATAAAGAGATATAAAATAAAACATATTCCTTTTTCAAATTTGCAAAATAGATCCACAAATGCGCACACACAGACATAGACATATATACATGCACACATGCACACACGTACACCCACATGTATGTATATGCATATACATATGTTATATTTAAAAATATATAACTATTTCATTTCTTGTGAGACTAGCTAATTATCATAGACAAAATGATTTTAAAAAATCGTAAAACAAAAAAGAACTAATACAAAATACGTAATACTGGCTATATAAACAAAAATAATAAGAATTAAAATAGAGAAATTAAAATTTAAATAAATACCACATAGAAATTCTCTATCAACTTTGAATAAATAAATTTATTTATTTCTTCCATTAACAGCTGAGATATTTTCGGTGTCCTTGTACATACTTTCATACTAAAGATTTTAAACACCTGCTACTTGAGAAAAAGGATTTTCCTCGAAATATGTTATTAAAAACTGTTCACACACATCGCTATGTAGAAGTTTAACTTTTCAAGTATATTCTGACAAAATGTTCATTAAATATATACGTGTGTATACATATTTATATATATATTGATTTAAATATATCACACGTTTTTGTCTTTCTTTCCTCCACACAGACAACGTTCGATTCTTTGCATTTTGATAGCTTAATAAAAAATTTGGTAAGTGCGAGTTTTCGCCGAAATATATTGATAAACATTATTATTATAATTATTATTATTATTATTATTATTATTATTATTATTATTATTATTATATTAAGGTGTTTATTCTTTGCATTAGATGGCTTTCTAAACGTATTTTTATATATATGTTTCTATTTAATTTCCAATTCACCAACGTTTTTCTAAAACAGGAAACTAATCAAATATATATATATATATATATATATATATATATATATATATATATATATATATATATATATTGACACGTGTTTCGTCGTCTACGACTCGTCAGAGTTGCTGAATCTAGCGAGATTCGAAATCAGGACCCCACAGTAATGAGCCTGACCTCCTTTCGAATCTCACTAGATTCCGCCACTGATGAATCGTAGACGACGAAACACGTATCCGTGGATAAATATATTTTAGAAATATTATATATACCGTCCCCCCCCCATGTAGGGGTACCCAATTGGTTAAAGGGAAAATTATTCCCAACCCACAGTAAACATTTAATAAAACATGTTAAAACCCTTTGAAAAAGAATTAAAAACATATTTAATCTGAAAAGGAAACACTTGATAGGTATATATATATATATATATATATATATATATATATATATATATAGATAGATAGATAGATAGATAGATAGATAGTCTTAAAAGTCTTGGAGTAAAAAAAATGTAAAAATTACAATAAAAAATGCAGTTTAAATTCCCGGAAAAAAAGAAACTAATTTTAATCTATCGCAGATTTAGCCCTTGCATAAGCCGACTTCTAAAACGTCTACAATTACAAAACAGAAATTAATTATATTAGAATGAATAAAGAAGAAAAAACTTAAATACGAATATTAAATAGAAATCGAGGATCGTCAGCTGCCTACCATGTAGCTGTTTCGAAGATTTAAAAACCTGACAGCAGTAAAATACATGGCTCTCCAGTGGAAAATACAACTTCTCCAATGTTGATACAATAAAATTACTATTTACACTAATCTAAAAAAAAAATGAAATATTATATATATATATATATATATATATATATATATATATATATATATATATATATATATATATATATATACATATAAGTAGGCGTATTAATAAGATTATAAGATCTATTCTGCGAAATGTTAATTAGCATATACATTTTATGAGCTTAAGTGGCTTTGGTACCAGATAGGCAAATAGATAAAAGAAAGGAAACCTAGCCATATAAAACTTAAAACACAATATACAGTTTGAGGAAGATTTGAATAGAAAATGTAAAAATTTAAATAAAGAATGCAGTTTAAATTTCCGAAAAAAAAAAAAACTAAATTAAACCTACCGCAGACTTAGCTCTTGTATAAGCCGACCTCTAAAAGAAAGTCTACAATTACAAAACATATATATATATATATGTGTGTGTGTGTGTGTGTGTGTGTGTGTGTGTGTGTGTGTGTGTGTGTGTGTGTGTGTGAGTGTGTGTGTGTGTGTGTGTAGATACATGTTTTATATATATATATATGCTGTGATGATGATTGCAACGTATTCTCAGACGAGTGCCACTCCCTCAGACACTTAAAGTCCATGAGCCCAAATACCTGAGGGAGTATCTATACAAAGATGATGTTACAGTCTTAGCTTTGTACGACAGCTAAGTCTCTCTTTCGGTTCAAAATGTTCAGATCCAGCAATAAGCAAGAGCAAGATAGCCAGCAACAAATTAAACTGCAGACCAGCTTAATGCGGGTACTAGTCTCCCGCTTTATGTATTTTTTAATCAGAGACTTCCTTCTCCTAGAAAGGTTGCCTTCACCACGGCTTACTAGAGCTCTCTCCACCCCAAGACATATATACATACACAGAAATATACACGTTGCTATATATATATATATATATATATATATATATATATATATATATATATATATATATATATATATATATATATTATAAAGAAGTGAACCATCACGTAAATTCAATCAACTAAAAAATGGAAAACGGGGTGAGGAAAAGAAAAATATATATATAATGGGGCAAGTTATATGTACAATTCAATAAAATAAATAAGTCGATTAAAAACGATCGTTAAAATACACCCAAAGCGCTTTTCGTTCAGACTAACATTTTCAAGGGTCATAAGCCTGAAAATTATTATTATTTTTTTAGAATATTTGGTAGTGGTATGGAATAAGAGCGGAGAGGAGGTTAAGAAAAAAAAAACCCTGACTACCCAAATAATTCTAATTGAAGCCGGAGGTTTCTCTGCTTGCACAAAGTAGGGGGGGTTAGCAATGATGGCAAGTGCTTCGAGGACAGACAGGTGGAACTTTGTGCGTCCTCGGTACAAAACAGAAAAACACTCCGGAGAGAAAACAAGACCCACTCCTTTTTTTTGGGGGGGGGTGCAAAAGAATCCCACAACCAGGAAACTAAATCTTATTAGAAACTTTACCCATCGGGCACTTGCTATTTGTTCCCCACCTTTTATTGATGTGGAAATTGAAAACATTAAAAGGATTTTTATTACGAATGGATATCCACCTCCATTAGTTAACTTAGTTATTAATAAAAAAAATTCAATCCTTTTCTGAGCTACCAAAATACGGTCCATGTAGATTTCCGGTATACCTTAAGTTACCCTGGATTGGACTTGAAGGCCAACTTATTTGCGATAAGATTTCCTCTCTGGTGTCTTCTAATTTTGGTGCTCTATCGCTCCGTATTGCCTTTTCCACAAAAACCGCCTTTCCCTCATTTCGTAAGGATGTCTCGCCTATCTCTCAAACAAGTAATATTATTTATAAATTTCAATGTCGGTGTGGTGCCGTCTATATAGGCAAGACGACCCAGCGTCTTCAGGTCAGAATCGCCCAACATGTTCCCCGTTTCATCAGAGATCATCAACCTACTACCAGAAAATCTCCACTGATAGAATCGTCCATCGGCCAACACTTAGTCGATAAAAAGGAGTGCTTGTTTTCTCTCCGAACTGTTTTTCTGTTTTGTACCGAGGACGCACAAAGTTCCACCTGTCTGTCCTCGAAGCACTTGCCATCATTGCTAACCCCCCTACTTTGTGCAAGCAGAGAAACCTCCGGCTTCAATTAGAATTATTTGGGTAGTCAGGGTTTTTTTTTTTCTTAACCTCCTCTCCGCTCTTACTCCATACCACTACCAAATATTCTAAAAAAAAAAAAATAATAATAATTTTCAGACTTATGACGCTTAAAAATGTTAGTCTGAACGAAAAGCGCTTTGGGTGTATTTTAACGATCATTTTTAATCGACTTATTTATTTTATTGAATTGTACATATAACTTGCCCCATTATATATATATTTTTCTTTTCCTCACCCCGTTTTCCATTTTTTAGTTGATTGAATTTACGCGATGGTTCACTTCTTTATAATTATTCTAAAATTTTGCCAATCGAATAATATATATATATATATATATATATATATATATATACATATATATATATATATATATATATATATATATACCGCACCTCTTGAAAAAGCCCGGATAATTCGTGCGAAACGTCGAGCCTCCGGTCTTCCGCTTCCTTTTCATATCATAACGTCGGATTATCCATTTTACAATTCATATATATATATATATATATATATATATATATATACTAGCAGAAGTACCCGTCGTTGTCTGGATTAAAAAAACAGCCGACAGAAAACGGACTGTGATTGATGAAAGTATGATAGGTTATGAAAAGAAGGAGTTGTAAAGAGATAGGTTTTGATACTCAAAAATTTTACCCTAAGCAAAATATGATGAAAGTAAAGATAATTTTCGCGAAAATATATTGTCTATATCAACTTTGTTTCTATTCGTAGCCAAGAGTGACCAACAAAATGATGTTTCCTTACAAAGAGAAAATTTTATATATATAATAATATAAATATACAAGAAATGAATGTTACGATAGTCAATAAAAGTTACTTTATGGTAGAAAAGTTTATTGGTTTGTATTTTTAAGTAGGTATTAATAAAAAAAAAATTAATTCACGAACCGGTTTAAAAAAAATCAAAATGGCAACGACTTGGAAATCGAGAGCCCCGTTTTCAATTTGAAGGAGGGACACCTGAGCATTCTGTGTTAACAATTTAAGAGAGTTCCGTCGACGTAAGGAATATTTATAAACATATTTTCATGTTTTCCGTTATTTTGTGCTTGAGGAATATTCGATTATGGCATGTGTAGTTTATATAAAAATTCATTTAAGTAGTTATCACCTCAAATTTCGTTTTAATTTCGGTTCGCTGAAAATATTTCAAGTAAAGAGCATTAAAAACTATTTCAAAACAAAAAAAAACACGAACTGAACTTTTATTGACTATGGTAATATTTATTTCTTGTATATTTATTTTTTCGGGTAGTCGTTTGTTGGCTTCTCTGATAAACACTCTTAATAAATAATATCGACGAAATATCGAAAAACAAAGAAAAAAAAACAGTTTTGAAAAATAATAAAGATTTACTTACTTTAGTAAAATAATCCGAAACAGCAAAATGGGATATTAAAAAAGTAAACACGTAATTACTTTAGATTTTTTTAAAGTAAAGAATCGATATAAATATGAATAAGAAGAAAATGGCGCCCTTTTCAAGCAGAACAGCTTCGTTTCAGTTTTACAGTACTGAACCGTGTAGTATTGCGCCGTCGGATTCAGAGTTGTATTATTGTAATGCAAAGAACACGCAGAAAGGGTTGTAATCAACTGAATTCCTTCTAGAGCACTGACAAAAAAGTTTAAACAGATATATAAATAAAATTAAAAAGGTTATGTAAATGTTTTTAAAAAGACACTTAATCACGTGAGCAGGATTTTTCTTTTTTTTGACACGATAACAAGTAACTTTCCTATTTTTTATTATTTATTTATTTATCTATTTTCAAAAGAGTGCCACGTGCAAGTGGAGAAGGAAAAAACAGAGTTATGCAAAATTTGTGTCGAGAATTGTCTAAAGTTCCAACTTTTTTTTTGCTATCACTTTAATAAGAACGTGAATTTATGAGGTGAATTTATTCGACACAATATGATTCAACTAAAAAAATAAATAAAACGTGAATTAAGATTAAAGTTAAGGTGTTATTGTGGGCCCACACCCCTTTTAAAAAACCTTGTTAAACTTTGTGACATATTTACATTCTATGGAGGTCAGGCGCGAACGAACACTCAATAATTTTATTATACCATATTTCTTCAAACTGAAACATAATTATCAAAGTATACTTACGCAAATAGATATGAAAAGTCTTTGTTAAAGTTGGTGCCATATTTCCATGGAGTACAGGCGCGAACGTAGACCCACAATTTTATCATACCATCCCTATTTAAGTTGAAACATACTTATCAAAGTATTCTTATGTACATCTATATCAAAAACCCTTGTAAACGGTTTTTTTTTTCATTTTTTTTTCATACTTTGGGGGCCATGCGTAAACGCAGACCCCACAATTTTTATGAGTCGCCGTTCTGCCAGATCAAACATACCCATTCCTGATCCTCGATACATCTTCTATCATTATATGCAATCAGTTTTTTTTTAAAATAGTCAACCCTATTCATGACCAGACACACACACACACACACACACACACACACACACAAACACACGCACGCAAACGTTCAGCTTTATATTATAGATATACATATATATACTCACACACTCACGTAAACACACACACATGTACACACACACACACACACACATATATATATATATATATATATATATATATATATATTCATGTTAATTACGCGCTCTCCTCGATGCAAAGAGACAATGCCTGTCACTTAATATTTTTAGAATTCTAGACATCTTTTTTACTAGAGAGTGACCACTTATGAAGACAATAGAGGAGAAGGTTTAGCCATCAGAACAACGGTGTAGTAATCGCTTTTAGTGGGAACTTCGTATATTTTTTTTATTTAAGGGGACGACCTAGCAAGAATTTGTTTACATTGGACTTGAAGACAACCGTATTGTAGTCAGATTGAAAGCATGTTAGGAGAACAGAGTTCCATAGGTGAGCTGTTCTAGAAAATAAGCTTTGTTCAGGGAATCCACGTTTAGATTTCGGCACAGCTATAGGGAGGGAAGTTTTGTGTAGTGATTGTAGGTAGAGTAATTTTTTTTTTTTTGCAAGTTTACAAGGGGAGACCATAGATTGGAGCTCAGACGAGCTGTCGTAATGAAAATAACGATCAAACCGAATTGATAACAGAAAGATGCGTATATGTTTATCTTTGCTCGGTATGAACAACTGTGGTGTGGATATGCCACAAATGAAACCAATCCAACGAATTTTTTTTCATGTCACAAATGTTATTGTAAGATATACGTTTTCATTTTTCTTTTTTCTGTCGTGACAAACGATACTTTTTCAACCGTGCCCGGTCAATATTTTACGGCTATTTAATAGTACGTGTCAGACCGCAAGGATATATGTTCCCGGCATATTTATATAATATACTCGTCAATAAAGAACTATTTTGAATCCGGTTCCTTTGTGACCTCCGCAGCAATCTGACCTGGGCGGGGAAACTGTTTCCATCAGAGCAAATAATGTCCATCAAATAAAATATCAGTTATTTCCTCCAATAACATAGAGTAAACATATGATTAATTGGAAGTTTAAAAGATATGTCGACACGAACAAGCGACAGAGTCTTGCGTCATGTAATTATCAATGAATAAAGGGGCAGATAACTCTAAGAGTAGAATTGATAATTGTCACTCTTAACAACATATTTTTACTTACTAGATACCACTCATCAAGGCCCAAAAGCCACTCAAGCACAAAGGTTAATGTTTTGTGTAAATTAGATAGTAAAATTAACTCTGTGAAGATAGGAACTTGTTTACATTGGATTGAAACTATCATGTTGTAGTGGCTTAGGAAGCAGCCTTGTGGGATTGCATTCAACTTGCGACAATTATTGGAAAGAAACTTTGTTCATTAAAATTTTACTAATCTATATATATATACACAGAGAAAGAAAAGGAAATTCCTGTCACATGCAGCTGGACGAGATGTTGCTGTAAATGTTGTACGGGGAATCAGGGATTTGAGCTCGGTTGAGCATCTATCATAAAAATAACGGTAGAGTGGAAAAAGACTAGCAACCTTTCTTCCGTGGGGATTGGAAAAAGTATTTCTTCACTAGATTCCGACATCAGTAGAAAAACGTTCCCTAACTGAAATTAGTAACAAATAATTCCTTTGCTTAATTATTTGAAACTTATTAGCGTTTAAAAAAATATAATTTATATAATAATACCTTAGTACTTTTCACGTACATACGTACGTGTGTCACGGTTGCCAGATTATACATTATCCGATCGGGGGATACTATTTATTAAAAAGGATGATAGAAAAGATACCATACTTAAAACATTAAATTAGATACGATAATTTAATGTTCATAGCATATAAATACCTTCTACGCTTCTTTTGTTTAATAAATAGAATCTCCCGATCACCGAAGATGCAATGGGAAAAAAATATTGCAAAAGTAAAAAAATAATTTCGCCTTTGAGCCGTATGTGAAACTAAAATATACCGTCTTAGACTTCTGGCTAGGATCAAAGGGTGGTATCTGTCGAGGCTAAAGATGGCATAATGATATCGTGGGGTTTTCGTTCGCGCTAGGCGTCCATACAATGGAAATATGTCACAGACACCTATAAGGATATTGGAGATAACCAGTTATATTCTGACACTACATTAACCAGATTATTTAGATAAATACTTTTACAGTTTTAATAAAAGGGCTACAATAATATCGCAAGGTCTCCATTCATGCTGAATGTCTACAGAATGTCCAGCAGAAATATACATATAAAATGTGCTGCTGTTGAATTTTCGAACGTCCCGCTAGTTTCATATTAAAATCGTTTTAGTGGGGCAGGTTATCTCAATATTCCATAAGAATCTTTCACTTAGTGATACATAGTATGTGAAAAATTGTTACACTATTTTTTAAGAAAGCCAAACGATATAAGTTGGGGTTTTGTCTTCTTTTAATATAAATGAGTTTTTACCTTATAGCATCTCTTTCAAAGAAAAGAAATAATAATAGTAATTTTTAAATGAAAGGGGCTTATTCTTAGTAGCATTAAATGTCACGCGAATCTGGTTTTCCTGATTGCTGGAAAACTGCTTATGTGGTGCCAGTCTACAAGAATTCTGGCGAAAGAACTGACCCATTAAATTATCGCCCCATTAGTCCCCGCTCACTCTTTTCGCCAAAATATTTGAGTCCATAATTAACCAAGCTCTAATACACCTCCTCATAGATTATAAACTTCAGTTTGACCAACAGTATAGGTTCAGGCAAGCCCGTTCTACTTCAGATATCCTAACTGTAATCTCTGAACATATATGCCATGCGCTATGATGGCCCAATTCCTATACGGACTTTAGGTCGTTTTCTAATTGATCTGCCATTGATCTTGCCAGTGTGCATCTGTTTTTACCTTTTTCTCTGTTATAGATAATGAGATATCGGTAAATTTATCAATCTCAGACACAAGTATAACAGGGGGGTCACTTGTGAATATTAGGAATCATAGATCTTCGAATATCGACCCCTGAGGCACTTCCGCATTAATATTATACTATTTAGATGTACGCCCATCAAGGACAATTTGAATTTTCTCTCTTCTAAGAGGATATAATTATATTTAGCATTCGTACAGTAATACCGTATTATTTATATTCCATTAGGGACCCTTCATGCCAGACTTTCTCAAGGGCTTAGGATATTTAGTTTAAAGCCCTGTGTTTACCAGTTTGATTGGCACTTTTCTGGATGTGGATGGTTCAATGTTCAGTGAGGCTGATACAAAGAATGCAATTGATAATTACTGAAGATCTCAACCCAGTAATGGCTTGACGACCGATGGCATGCAAACACCGTTAATTAAATAAAGGGTTATATTTGAAAGTCTGTGCAGTTTCTCGACAGAAGAATTTTCGAGTTCAGCGAGATACACTTGAAGAAGGTTGGAGATTACATCCGCCAAAATGCTGTGCAAATAACACTAAAGATGAGAACAGTAGTCCGAAAAATCCAAATAATACGTTTTTTTCTCTCCGTCATTAAACATATTACTTGATAAATCAGTATGGTTACATACGATTACACACGTGTTAACAGGCAGACACCTGAGACCCAACACGTTGCAGGCTCCGTCGAAAAAGAAACCAAAACAAAACATTACTCGACTCACTTTTTTTGGTTGAAACAACGACATTTATTTCCGAATAAAACGTAATCCTCTCCTCTAACATGATCGCGAACCTCTGTCTGCGCGCACGCGTTCTTCATTTTATATATTTTTCTTTTCTTATTTGGCAGGGCATCACTTTGCACACGATTCGGCATTTGCATACTGCCGCCCCAAGCGCCTCTGCACTCTGTTATATTATGAATCAACAGAATTGGGGGGGCGCGATCGTAAAATACGCTAAATATAATAATTAGATATTTTAATTTGCCCAAATTTCGTATATATTGTTATAAAGTCGTGATTTCAAAAGTAAAAAAAAGTATTTGCGTGCCATCAGCTAGAGCCGAAAACAAAACTATATCATTCAAAGCTGGTGATGTTACCACTGTACCAACGTGACACACATATGAACTGATTAAAAATAAACTAAGATAATGTACAAAATGTATAACGATTTTTTTTTAAATTTTGGTCCTTTTTGATCCCTTGAAAACTATTTTAACCGGCTAAAGACGTATAAAAGAATGGTTTATAAAAGATCCAATCAGTTAAGGCCCCTAGCACCGCTCTGGGGCTTTAAGTTTCGGTAGAGACAGAGTTTGAAAATACGGAGACAGACAGACAAACATAGTGAGTTTTATTAGATTTGACTAGCAGGGAGGCCCGGCTTTGCCTGGTTGTAAAATACACTTAAATATGAGATTTTAATTTTCCCAGATTTCGTATATATTATCATAGAGTCGTTATCACAAAATAAAACAATATATATTCGTGTGCCATCAGCTTGAATCGAAACTGAAACTGTGGCATTTAAAGCTGGTAACGTTACCACTGTATCAGCGTGACAGTCGAACGAACTGATTAAAATTCAAAGATAAACTAAATGAATTTACAAAATGTATAACGATTTTTTTTTAATTTTGGCCCCTTTTTGACCCCTTAAAACTATTTTAAAGACTCATAAAAGAACGGTCCGTAAAAAATCCAATAATTTGAGGCCTCTAGCACTGCTCTGCGACTTTTAGTTTCGGAGAGATGGAAGTTAAATATGGATACAGACAGGCATATACCCTTTAAATAAATTACATTTGATTAACAATTTTTAATGATCTGATTTCGAAAACTTATTATCTTATAATTATTTTAATATTTCAAAGTTATCTACCATTTATTCTGTAGTTGAATGGGGACAAAAATGGATGGTCACATTCAATGCTGCCAAGACTTCAATAATTACTAGAAACCTTCACTACCACCAGTAGCATTTGCCAAGAACACATTACCCGAAAGTACTTCCTTTAAACTCTTCGGCCTAACGTTTATAGGGAGCATGAACTGGAATAGATACATTGAAAGCATTGGCAAGGCGGCTGCAAAGAAGGTGGGCTCTCTCTACTGTGCTAGAAAACTACTTATGCCTGAAAGTATCCTGTACCTCTATAAGGCTACCATTCGCCCATGTATGGAGTACTGTTGTCACATTTGAGCTGGTGCATCTGCTACTAGTCTCTCGCTCCTAGACAAGGTTCAAAAGAGAGTCGCCAACCTGATAGGTCCTGAACTGAATCTAAGCTTCAGCCTCTGTCCCATCGACGAAATGTTGCATACCTCTGCCTGTTCTACAAGCACGTTATTGGTGAATGTCCTGACGAACTACAAGCACGTGTACCCCCTTGACGTGAATACCCCCGACAAACCTGACAAGCAACTAAATCCCACCCCTTCACAGTAGAAACCCCCTATGTGTAAGAAAGCATTCTACTCCAATAGTTTCTTACCCAGAACTGCTAGACTTTTGAACTCCCTTTCCGGGATTCTGCTTTTCCAACTGTCCTGACATGCAGAAGTTCAAGTGCAATGTGAACAGACATCTTTCTACTCATCTCCTCTCATAATACCCCTGCAACTTATGTCCCCGATAGTAACCTCCTACTTCAAAGTGGCACTGTGCTTTGTGTGGGGTAAAAATTGAATTTAAAAAAATACTCATGGCACTTAAATAGAAGGGTTTTTAATGCCTACAAATACTTTCGATTTGTCGAGAGACATTGTTTCACAATGGTGACAAAGTTGAAATGTGATATCAGAGTGTAAAGAGCCTTAAAAACGGTGTTACATAAAATGTTGTTATTGCTTCCTATGTTTACTTGATCAAAATACATTTTACTGATGTTGAGTCGGGTAGGGGCAGATTTTGTTTCCCTTTTCATGCGGGCGAAACTCATTCGGGTATTTGATAGTCTAGTGCAATTATGCTAACAGGTGCCTGGAGCTTGGAAGCCAGGTGACATCAAACAGAACAAACACAAATCTACAACTTTAATAATAACAAAGAAGGAAGAGGAAAATTGATGGTGGCGGTTGCTATTTAGAATTGGTTATACTAGCAAAGTAAAAGAAAAAAAAGAAGATGAATAATAATAAGAAGAAGATAAAGAAGAGTAAAGAAGAAGAAGAAGAAGAAGAAAGAAAGAAAGAAAGAAAGAAAAAATAAGTAAACACTTTCTTTTCCGGACGAGCTGTGAACAAATATTTTGCAAATAGATGTGCACTTAATGAAGTAACGTACATGTTCTTAAGCAAACAAACAAGTCAAAACAACTGCTTATACAGAAACACGTGCGAGTAAAAAGAAAACAAGATCTTAGCGGGATTTGAACGCATGTCTTATATTACTCAAATCTGTCATTTAATGAGTGTGGAATTTAACCAACTAATTTCGGATGATTACAGGAATGCTCAACTGAATATATATATATATATATATATATATATATATATACATATATATATATATTCAGTTGAGCATATATATATATATATATATATATATATATATATATATATATATATATATATATATATATATATATATATAACTACTGGATTTACTCACATAAAATTAATATACGAAAGTATAGATTTATGCGTAAACTTTAAGTATTTACTTCAAAAGTGCTCAATACGTAGGTAGAGCTAGTTAGTAAGTTATAAAATGTACATGGCGATTAAGCTCCATATACATTTTATAACTTACTATATATATATATATATATATATATATATATATATATATATATATATATATATATATATAATAAGTTATAAAATGTATATGGAGCTTAATCGCCGTGTACATTTTATAACTTATATATATATATATATATATATATATATATATATATATATATATATATATATATATATATATATATATATATATATAAACAGATGGTTTCGCTGTATCACATTTCTTTCAATGCAACTAGACAAGCAGGTACCGAAATCGAACATCGATCTTCGAGCTGAAAGTTTACGCTTTTAACCCCTACGCTGTCGTCCGGCACGTTCTGAATGAAACGAAAAAATTATGTAAACTCAGTATAAACATTTACACTTACTGGAATGCTCGAAATATTTTTTTAACTCAACAAGCAATACGAATATATTTAAATGATTCTTTCTTTTTTAATTTTCGTCCTTTGAAGATTGTAATGCTGGGTATGGGGCAGCCAAACCAGCTGCCAACATTGCCCCGCTTTCTTATTGAAACCAACCGAGAGCTCTTTTTAGTATCCTCGCTGTTCCCTTATAGAAACATACATTATATATTAAATCATTAAATGTTAAAAAAAAGGAAATATGAATTCTAGTGTTGATAGAATTATATCTTGACCAACGGATCCCAGTGGAAATTCCTCTTTCGATATCCAGTTTTATAATTTACTGTAAAAAAATGAAATTACTTTTTGAATAATAAATGTCTATCATGGTGAATACTGTTAAAAAGCAGTACACAAAACTGTTTTCATATTAGTATACCTGACAGCAAAGCAAGAGAAAAACTACAGTTATGTTTAACATTTCAAAAGTCTGTATATTTGCAGGAACATATGGAGACAAAAACAAAACGTGTATCTGAAAGAGATATGCTACATTCGTGTAAACATATATAGAATATGTTAGCCAACAAATATCGTCCAACATATGTCAGTGTTTCTCTCCAAGGATTGGAGGGTCAATGAGTACACATTATGGTGTTTTTTGTTGTTGTTTTTTTGTTTGTTTGTGTTTTTTTGTGTTTTGTCTTCAGTAAAGGCGTTTGTCAGATCAAGATTGCCCACCGCATAATTTCATCCATTTTGTTTTTCGTCTTTTGCTCTAAATATTTGAATAGACTATTCTATTCAAACGCACATCAAAGGCCTCGATGTTTATATATATATATATATATATATATATATATATATATATATATATATATATATATTACCCTGATTCAATCTAAGGTTAAAATATTAAATATTCGGTTACAATTATGCTTTCAGTTACACATAATAAGTAGGGATACCCAGCATTGCCCGAGTCAAAAATGCAACATATTTCTATCAAAACTTCTATATCACTCTCTTTCTCTGTCGCGTTTTCCCCTCTTTTTCTTCATCCTAGCCTATTCCTCTCTAGTTCGACGTACACACACAGGCAACTCTACATAATAGATATAGCATTGAATTAGTCGGCATTTTCTTTCGAGATTAGTACATAATAACCCTGACACCCCCCCCCCCGACGAAATCCGGCCCAGTTAACCCTCACAGAGTAAAAACAATTTTCTAATTTTTAGATATTATTAATCCAGGCAACTTTGATGTAGAATATGCAAATTTTGTGGGTCATTGTTTTGCAGTTATTTTTTTTTACATTTAGCTAAACATGCAAACATACGTACAAACAGACATTTACGTTTCTATAAGACATTATTTTTAATGCGTTCAAGAATATTTATTAAAAGCTCTGATATTTATTAAATGTGTCACATGTAAGTTTCAAATATTTGTTAAATGTGTTACATGCAAGTCTCAAATATTTGTTAAATGTGTCACATGTAAGTCTCAAATATTTATTAAATGTGTCACTACATGTGACACATTTAACAAATATTTGAGACTTACATGTAACACATTTAACAAATATTTGAGACTTACATGTAACAGCGGTAAAATGCCTCTATGTAATATCAGTTATTTGCATGGAAATCCGCCAGACAAGGTGGGAAGCCATCTAATGTAAAGAGCTAAAGAAAACGTAAGATGATTTTCGCAAAAGCATGAGATTCTTATTGGCCTTAATTTTCAAAAGACCAAGTTTAAAGGTAGGGGGCCAAAATCAGCAAAGAGCCCAGCAAGCATGTTGTTTTTGGAAAGAAGCTACTGGAATAGAAATCTGTATTACAATGAGCTATAGAAGCAGCGAATTCATGTAGACCACTAGACAAACGAATCAAACGAGCTGGAACCAAAGAAGCAAGAAATAGATTAGACAATCCTTCACAACACATGCCATACTAGTATTTATTGAGAAAAAAACTGAGATTGACAGCATTATGTCTGTGAAAAAGAGGTTCCAGAGAAGAAGACAGAGTGTGACCAATCAAATTGAAGATACAGTTCTGCAATTTATCGAGAATCCTCCAAAATATCAGATCGTCATCAGCTCAAAACTGACAACAATATTTCATACTAGCTGCCAACCCAGCGTTTTCCGGTCATACAATACACTTAAACATTATATTTTAATTTATGCAGATTGCCTAATTCGTAAAAAAAATAATGATGATAATGTCGTTCATCCTATTCAGTCTGTGTTTGTTTACAATATCACGTCAGCTGATATTAGTGCTTAGCGATGAATGTGCTGGAAAAGTCACTTTTGATTAATGTTTAGTTTTAAAATATGCGAACAAAGAAATGATTTGCGGCGATTTTAAATGGTATCTCTTCTTTTAATCGTAAATTGAACTCATAAAAAATAGTGAGGTACACCCGGGCTTGAACAGGAAATCATTCTATCTACAGTCGAATGTACTACCACTAAGCTATATCTATTTATATAATAAATCTGTTTTTTTAAAGAAGAAATGATTTGTTGAAATTTTATTATCTCCCTTTGCCGGAGTAACGTGAAGTATTTCCCTGTAAAAAATTAATTTTTTTATCTATAAGAGAGAAAAGTTATTTTTAAGATCGGATATTTTAGACTTTCGATACTTATCGGATGAATTTCCGTACAAAACATATTTGCATACATTAGCTTTGTGTGAAATTTGCAAAAAAAAATAGGCCTAGCTGTTTCAGAACCTGTGAGTTAATAACACACACACAAAATGATTTTTATATAATAGAAGACGGAGATATAATCTAGAGAGGTATAAAATAGTTGGTGTGAAAAGTAGTTTAGAGCGAAAGAAAGAACCGTCTGTAGTTAGTATCGGAATTGACTGTGTCAATATGATCAAATGTGGTTTACGGTCACTTTTAAGAGTTTTGTAATAATTTACGGTGGTTAGAAACAGTTGGGGGCAGTCTTTGGCGTGACAGTTGACGACAATGGCAGTTAAGCACAATTGTGAGTTAGGTTGCACCAAGTCGAGAGAGCTTTGAAAGACCAAGATGAGCTGACATCAGTTGACAAACTCGGCCTTAACAGCAAAATAAAAAAAACTAATATATGTACGTTAGCGCTTAGAGTCTGAACACAAAGAGACATATATTTATAGTTAGTTTCGGGATCGACAATGTGTTTTACGACAGTTTTATGACGGCTGGAAACAGTTTACAACACTTCATGTCATTTACGAGTAAAGGATGGTTTTCAGGTTAAGGCAGTTGAATGCAAGTTGCAAATCGACAGAAAAATTCGGCATCGACAGAAAACTAAGATATGTTAAAGTTTAGAGGATCATTTCCAACGGTGGTGTCAGACAAGCACTCAGTGCCCAACAGATATCTACGGCATATGTCAGAGTTTGTTTTGTTTTATTTTATTTTTATTTTATGTTTATGTACTCGTGTACATCCCCTCGATAGCCACCAACGTGAGAGACGACAACACAGCTAGAAGAAAAGACGAGACGGAAAAAAATCTACGGAAACGGCGTTGGAGTCGGCGGTTAGCAAGCGGGGTAACGTGATTTTGTTGCAAAATAATATTCAAAATTACAAAATGATGCCCTTGTCTTTTAGACATATTATACACCCAGACAATGTTGGCTAAAGCCACTAGTAGGTAATAATATTTAAGAAATACTACTATTTTTATAGAACTAACAGCCGTTAAATTAGAGGAAGCAGTTCATTGAACGTACGAATTCTCGCTAACAGTCTGACAGGTTATCATCCTTTGTGTACTAGCGGGTAAAACTGTTTTCTTTTTCTCCATTCTGTATAAGTCAAGTTTGATAACCGACCTCATCCGCCAGACACATGTTAGGAAACATTAACGTGCTTTAATCTTAGCTCTTCGCCGGTCTTGCAAATACGCTGTAAAACAATACAGTTATCACTTCTCGCCAGCTTTTCCACGCTCTTCCTATCGCCATTTTCGCATAGCTTCGAAGATCTGCGAGTTGGTCCGCCTACCTCTTTTCATCTGTCTTTTCGACAGGCATACTATTGGGATTTCAATATGGCAATGAGCTGTATGTAGAAAGAGAGAGATGGGGGATGGAGATAGAGATGAATGAATCGGATAAGAGCCGTTAATTCAGAAAACATTTTTGCCACAAGATGATACCTCGTCATCATACGTTCATTGTAACATACGAACCCCTCTCACCCGTCTTGCACATTCTTCTTCTTCTTCTTCTTCTTCTTCTTCTTCTTCTTCATTTGAGGCTAAAAGCTACGGAACGGCTGTTCTGCTGAATGAATTCCTTGAAGATGAAGTAAGCATTACCGATGCCAAAATGAATATGCACACACAGCCTGGCCTTATTTATGAATGGAGACGAAAATGGGAACAAAATAAGATGCATTTTTCAATGAACAGATGAAATAACTAAAAGAAAAAAAAAGAAGCAGAAGAAACAAAAGATGATGAAGAAGATACCCGACCTTACATAAAAGGTTAATTAAAAATCTGAGGAGATGTAACCACGAAATAGACATATTAGAATGGATGACTAAAAAGAGAACGACATTGATACAAAAAAGAAACTGAAAAGGGAGTATGGAAGCCGGGTGATAGACAGAACCTATCTACTCCTTAAGCAATTAAGGTTTGCAAACCGGTAATTTGTTTGATTCACCAGCTCTAGGAAGGTTGTCATCCAAGACTGAAGAGGCCTCTCTCCCCTTTGGTTTAGTTTCAGAGTTTTCCTTCTCCTAGACGAATGCTCTGGAAAGATCTACTGGGTCCATCAGCACTGAGAGGGTTTGCTCCGCGCCTGGGTTCTAATCAAGTTATTTCTGCGACCCCGCTTTGTTAATTAATGTTACAGGATTAGTTTGTAGAGGTTATATATCTGCTGAATAGTTACACTCCTCAAAGTGAATTAGGGACATTGCTATTTCATTGTTACTGGATAAAGGGGGTGAGTAGAGCTCATGCAGTGTAAGCAACTATGATTGTAAGAAGGCTTGTTAGAAAGGAGATAATGTGGTTTGAGGCTTTCCCTTTATATATATTTTTATTTTATTCATGTTAGCTTGGGTCTAGGATAACATTAAAGTGTGAGTAGGTCTTAAGAATTGAACTACGAATCACCCCAACATCTACACACGCAGAAGCTTTTTTTCCAAATATAAACAGATGACGGTACTGGAGACGGAGAATCGCAGAATCCTCTGGCACATGAACGTATAAAAAGATAAACTCGTCCATGCAATGAGACCATATAACATAGCAGTCAACAAAAAAAAATCCTGACAAATCGCAAAATTTGTTTGTGCCAAAAGGCCAGGGGGTGTATATCAAGGAGACAGAAAAACGAAGCAAATTCATGGGATGAAAACGATATGGAAAATAAAAACGTGACACCAATGATCGTATGAGCACTAGGAAACTCTCTAAAAAAGAAAACGGGAGGAATTGGAATTAAAGGAGGAGCTGAAACGATGCAGTGGACGGCAATAATAAAAACAGCTAAGATCTCAAGAAAAAAGCCTCGAGTGCGGAAACCAACTCTTATAAACCGCGAAAACTAACCAAAGTTTTAAAAAACCAGAAAGAACACGGCTATATGAGTTTAAGATCCCAAGAGAATTGAAACAGTATAAACTTTTACTTGATCCCCCCTCTCCACGAAAAATGGCACCGGACTCTCATTGTGTCACTTCAAATAGTTGTAAAATATCAAGGAGAATGAAAAGACCGAGCACGGAGGGCTCTAACAAGACATCCACTGGAAAATTGTGGAGATAATTGGAAACTTTAACAAGGAATATCAATCGCTATGTTCAGCAAGGAATCAATGATAAACGTCTGTAGCGATAACGTAAAATCATTTGTAATTTTTTTTTATCGAGAGAAGTGAAGAGTACAAGAAATTTGGAAAACTTGTCACTCGGACTCCAGGGAAGACTACCTGTTAGCAATGAGCTTATTGGTTATGACTTGTGTGAGAACTCTTAGTGAGTACAATAATAATAATAATAATAATAATAATAATAATAATAATAATAATAATAATAATAATGAGTACTGGAAATCTTTGTCTTTTACACTTGCCCCCCCCCCAAAAAAAACTATTGTTAAAATTTATTGGAATTTATTGTTGTCAATTTGCGGTTAGTGATTAACTTGGCATTTCCTCAAAATATACGTATTCTCCAATGTTGGACCGATGTCTGTCCACGCGTTCCTATGCAAAAAAGAAAACTGTCGACGCTATTCTTTTTAATATACTTTTCAAATAGTCATATTTATAAAGCATTGCCTAGCGTCAAATATGTTAGCAAAAGGGTTAGACATTTTCTATTCAAATCAAGTCGGGAATAACTTGAGGAAAACAGCAGAGTTGCTCAAGAATTGCATATGTAAACTTTGCCAACTGATTTTTTTCTTTATTTCATTTAGTGGGAGGGGATCCTATCGCCATACTGTCCCCTAAGCAGGTATATTAATGAATACTTACTATTATTATCATTTTTTTTTTCAATGGAGAGTAGACAATGCATTGTGGATGCGTTGTAGGTAGCTCCCATAACTCTTGCTTCTCCTAAATTATACCTCATCATCGTTTAGAATTAGTGATTTTTCTGACGAAGGGAGAAGGAACAGCTGCATTCTAGGTCGGCACTATTTTTGCGTGAGCAGTCGGCTAAGATGTCGGAAATTGTCTATGTCTATTTCTATCCTAATATGGGTGCTGGAGGTAAACATTTTACTGAGCTAACGTTATCCGCCTGATAGTCAGGAACCTGACTCTTGGATTAACCCCTAAAGAGGTCGTCCTATCAAGAGATGCAATGTACTGGGGCTGCTGTATCGCCATTTGGTGAATAGATTCTCGAACCTGCAATAGCTTCTGGTGGGACTTCTCGGTGCCATGTTAGTGGGTAATTGCAACGTCTTATACTGGTTTACAAAAAATATTTTCCGCTTTTTTCTTCCTTTACTTCCCCTCTCTGCCCTGTTCTAACTAAGTCAGTCGACCTGTTCCACAAATCCAAAACATCCACCATGAAAAGTCTCTAGAAAAATACAAGATTAAGTCTAACTTCCATCTTCGCCTCTGTATCGGTTTTGAGTGACTATTTTTCTAGAGCTTGTGTCTCGATAAAATTACTGGTTAGTTGCAACCATGAACATAATCCTCGTTGTAAGGTCTGACATCCGGCGGGGCTAACCACGTTATACGGGCAGGTGAAGCGCCCTTTAGCCTTGATTGTCATCTAGAGATGGTGCTTCGATAAAACTACAGAGTAAAGAACCTCCACAAATCAACTCATTCTTAGGATGAAAACAAATACAAATGAATTGAATCAGTTTACAGTGGAATGTAAACTGAGAGCGGAATTGGATGGTCATATAAGAGGAATTGGATGAGTATATAAGAAGAATAGGAAAGGTGACACTGAGGTACTGGGAAAAAGGACGTATGTTTGAAATGACGGAAAATAAGCTGATGAATCAGATAAGAACAATACTTGGAAAAGAATGACTTACGCCAGTTGAAATAGAATCGATCAAGAGGAGTATAGTAAACAGCTAATCGCATCGTGCATCAGCCGATGGCATTGACTATGCTGAAATCTTGTTTGAATCTGATTTTATTAAAACACTTTCAGCAATGTCTCAAGTGTGCTTAGAAAAAGAAAGTAGAAATGGCACTATAGGAATTATAGATAATGATATACTTAAAAAGGAGGGAGAAAGCTTAATAATAATGAGATCTCCATGCGAATATAACAGATGAAAAATTTAATGAGAAGTAGTTAAAAGGGAAAGAGTTTTAATTGGATGTTTGTCTGGCCCGCTCATGTGACTCATGTGTAATAATCTCCACATTCAAGGGGTTTCCTTAGTGTTTCAGCTGTTTTCATTATAGTTATTCGTTGTCTCTTTCCAGCCATTCCTCTGATTCAAATTTCTCACATTCTTTTTTCAAAGCTTTTCGGAATTGTTCCTAGTTCTCCTACTATTATAGGTATTATCTTGAGTTTCTCCATCATCCATATCACTTTCAGCTCTCTGGCTAGCTCTGTGTATTTGCTCCGTTTTTCCTTTTTTTATATTCACCCTGTGGTCAGCTGGAACAGTAAAGTCTACGATTTTTTTCTTGTTAATTATTACAACGTCCGGTCTTCTCGCTTGGATGGGTTTATCCATTTGCATGTCCATGTTCCATAGGATTTTGTATTCTCGTTTTCAAGTACAGTTGCCAGTTTACGCTTGTACCATTTGTCTGTGCGTTCGAGAGGCAATTGTTTGCATAATTCCTAGTGTACTACCCCTCTCACTTGGTCGTGTCTGTTCTTGTATTCTTTCTGGGCCAGTTTGCTGCATTCGCTTACTATATGGCTTATCATCTCGTCTCTTTGTCCACAGAGTCTGCATTTGCTGTTTTCTTGTGTTTTGTCGATCTTTGCTTTGATGTGGTTGGTTCTTATCGAGTTATCTTGTGCTGCAGTTATTAAGGATTCAGTTTCTCGGCTTAGGTGTCCTTTTCGCATTCATGTCAAAATGTTTTCGTCATTCTCACCGTTTGCTCTCCTTATGAATCTTCCATGTAGTTGTTTTTCTTCCCAATTTTCTTTTCTCGTCTTATCTTTTATGTTTTCTTTTTTTTTTCGATTTTTTTCAGTGTCTCTCGCTGCCATGATTATCTTTTCAGTGTTTTGCGCTATGTATTTTTTTATTCTTTGTTTGTGTCATACACACAGTCTTCTATAGAAACTAGTCCTCTGTCGCCTTTTCCTTTTCACGTAGAGTCGGTCAATATCATCCTTTGGGTGTAGTGTGTTGTGCATGATCATGAGTTTCTTGGTCTTCTCATCGAGCTGTCTCAGTTCTTCTTTGATCCACCCTATGAACGATCCTGAGTATTTTACTAGTGATACTGCCCATTTATTTATACTTTCATTAGGTTTCTGCTCTATAATTTTGTTTCGAGAAGATTTCTTGTTCTGAGGCATTCCTTTCCAATTCTCTCTTTTATTTCTGTGGCTTTGATGATGTCTGCTTCCAAGACTCAAAAGTATTTATATGCGTCCTGTTACCCTAGGTTGCTTATCTCTGTTTGGTTGGGTAGTTTATTATTATTATTATTATTATTATTATTATTATTATTATTATTATTATTATTATTCACTCATTATAAGTAGTCACACAGGCCAGCATAAAAGATTTATGCTTGAGAACAACTTGTGATGTTCCCTGAAGTATGAGTGACAACAATTCTCCCTAGATTTCCAGTACTCTCCACCTCTTTCGATAATATGTGAAGATGAATTTGCGTTATCGCAATAGCCGCTTACCATTGATTTTTCGTTGGCGTCGGCCAATAAGCCTTCCCAAAATCCCAGTCCTCTTTGCACTCATTCAACGAAGGTCTGGCTAGTGTATCTCTCATCGATCTTTCCATACTCATTGACCGTCCTTATTTATTTGATGTGGCGTCAGTTTATGGTGACATACACGCAAAAGGGGGGGGGGGTAACTTACAATTATACAGCTTTAGTTTTCATGATTCCATGTGATGTTTCGTTTGTGTGTCACATTTGTTGCAGTTTCTGTATTACCGGCTTGCGCCTGCAGCTCATGTGTGTTTATCTCCGAATTCAAGGGTTTTTCAGCAGTTTTCATTATTGTATTGTATCTTCATCAGCCATCCCTCTGATACCAATTTTTCTCTTTCTTTGTCCAAGTTTTTCGGTATTGTTCCTAGCGCGGCTCTTCTTCTTTTTCTTCTTCTTCCTCTTTTTTTCTTCTTCTTCTTCTTCTTCTTCTTCTCTATCTTCTTCTTCTTCTTCTTCTACATATTATTATTATTATCATTATCATTATTATTATTATTATTATTATTATTATTATTATTATTATTATTATTATTGTAAATGAAACGAGTCGTAAGTTTCAAATGAATGAAACCATAGCCTGAGTAAAACGACATTTTAAATGAATAAAATTAGTTTTAAGCAACTTCGTTCCGCATTAACTTCAATGGACTTTGGGAGAGAATGTCGCATACCAGACTGTCAAATGGTACATTTACCCCTTCCCCTCATTTTTACACCTACCCCCATTTGTCTCGCGAGCATTCTTTCTCTCTATCTCTTTCAGACACACACACGCAATACGTTCTCTCTTTTTCGCTTTTCTCTTTCTGTCTATCTCATACACATGCACACAAATGCATGTTACGTCCTGCTTAATGAGATGTGGTTATTTATTTCCATACTACTGCAGAAAGATGTGACACAAGGATCGGAAAGTGGGATTGAAGACCAGCACTCTAGAGTCAGAAGAGGGCCTTGGATTGCAAAATATAGCTGTGCAGCCCAGTCGGCATTCCTTGTAGACGCGTCTCAGGTGATTAACAATTAACTAACCTTTTCTAAATGGGGAAAGGATCTTCTAAAACTGCAAAGAACTGCCAACATACCGCAGTCAACAGTGAAAAAAGCCATTTCATAAATGATCCAGACTATTTTGTGCTTTGGCGCCAAACGAGCAAATATCAGATGTAATCATTTCCTCTCTGAAATAACGTGATTACTAACCTCATTCTTCAATCTACTCCGTCTATTCGTCTCACTCTTTCAGAGACTCTGTAGTGTCTTCTCTCCTTTTTCTCTCCCTCTCCTTTGTACACCTTTCTTTTCCTTTTTTTCCTATACATTTTATATTTTAGTGTATATTTTATAATTCTCCTAAATAGTATTCGTGTATACTCGGTAAACATTAATTTCAATACTATCTATTGCTCTATCACACCTTTCTCTTCATCTGTCTTTCTCTCTCTCTCTCTCTCTCTCTCTCTCTCATTTCTTTCTCTTTCTTACTATATTTTTCTATTTCTCTATTCATATACAGGGTGGAACGATACAATTGTCCCCTAGTGAAGACGACATGATTTCATTTCCGTTTGATGAAAACAAGTTTTTTTTTTACGTTTTAAAAAGAAAGAAAAACATACTTAAGATGAAGTTTTACATCGAAATATATTTATGAATTTCAATATAAATTTCAATATAAATTTAAATATAAATTTCAATATAAATTTCAATATAAACTTCAATATAAATTTCAATATAAATTTCAATATAAATTTCAATATAAACTTCAATATAAATTTCTATATAAATTTCAATATAAACTTCAATATAAATTCCAATATAAATTTCAATATAAATTTCAATATAAAGTTAAAAAAATAAATATCTATTTTATTATTTATTTTGTAATAATGCGTTGTTTTGGCTTCAAACGTATGTAATACATATTTATTTAAAAAGATTTTGTTTTGTTTTTTTTTGTTTTTTTTTTTATTTTTACTACAGATTATCTACTAGTTGGCTAGTTGTGTACAAATCCTTAGAGCAATAGGAACCTTCTGAAAGTGGCACAGTGTTCAACGAGCGAGATAGAAGATGTTCCGCTGTACAACTCATGTTCTCTATTGATCCAAGTTATGAAAACTTGACGATTGCCAGAACTCTCAAAATTCATCGCTGGATTGGCACAAATAACAGAGACGTGCCCAAGGTGATGAAAACAAAGTTTCCAGTCACAGTCATGGTCTTTGGTGTGGTTTCAAGTGACGGCCACATCATGCCAGCTCACATCTTCGAAGTCAGCTTGAACGTCAACACTAAAGTGTACCTAGATGTGCTGAAGAGTGTGGTGACCCCTGGTGTAATAAAGTGGCCGCTTGCAGACCTTGGGTGTAGCAGCAGAACTCGACACCGGAGAAGTTCAAAGAGACCCAGGTTTGGCTTCAGGAGTGCTACGACTTTGTATCCTTCTCTCACTGGCCTCCTTCTCTCTCACCCTGAACCTGTTGGACTATTCGTTTGGTCATACATTGAGAATATCACCAACATGACCTCCTACAACACCAAAGCCAGCGTGATCACCGCCATCCGCCAAGTCTTCGTCGTATCGAGAAGATGATTGAGGCTGAAAGCGGCTATACTGAATAGATGTTTGCTCTATTACATAATCAAGTTACCTGAATTTATTTTTTCAATAAGTTTAAAAATAAAGATGTAGTGTTTTTTTCTTTAAGGCGTCACTTTTATCGTTCCATCCTGTGCATTTTATATCAAAATGTTTATTTTATTACTCTGCCGGATATTATTCATATTCGGTCAGCATAAATTTCAATACTAATATCGTTCTATCTTTTTATCTGTCTTTTTCTGTCTCTGTCTCTCTGTCCTTTCTTTCTCTATCTTTACTATCTTTTTGTCTTTCTCCAATCATATATATTTCTTTCTTTCTATCTATCTATCTATCACTCTATCTATCTATCTATCTATCTATCTATCCCCTCTTTGTAATTACCTCTCGTGTTCACAGTTACATTTATATACAAATGTTTTTCTCGTTCCCATCTCTCGAGATTTATTTACCGGGAAGATGTGACACAAGGTTAGGAAATGGGGATTTGTAAAGCGAGCGGACTTGACAAAGCGCGTTGAAGCCTCCAAAACTGCCTGAGCAGCTATATCAACATTCCCCGCTAGGAGTGTCTCAGGCAATTAGGAATAAAGCAACCTTTTCTCAAAGAGTAAGAAATTAAAGCCTGGGAGTGTAAGCCTCGTATAGTTACACAAAAATACACACCTCAACTAATAGAAAAAAAAAACACTTCAACATTGGCTTAGACGCTGGTGTCTTTGAGGCCGAGAGAATTCCCCATCAGCCGGATCTTCCCCCTCTTTCTCTCTCTCTCTCTCTTTCTCTCGCGCTGTCGCCCCCCCCCATATATATATATATATACATACATTTCCTTTTTCACACACTCAAAAATTGTGTTCTCTCTTACGATATAAGAAAATGAGTATCTAGTCGTCCCAAAGGAGAACCAGAGTAAATTGAATAATTGTAGTCTATGTGTGGAATTTATTTTATAAGAGTATGCATATATGTATATATTACGATAAATGTTACTAAATTATACATGCATACGCCCGATATATATATATATATATATATATATATATATATATATATATATATATATATATATATATATATATATACATAAACTTCAAGATCTTTTTCAAAAATAACTCTGTCCTTTTACAATAGAATTAAATGATAACAAACAAATTCACTTTCTGGACGTCCTTATAGACTCATCTAACAATACTTTCGACACAGCTGTATACAACAAACCAACTAGTACAAAATCCAGCCTCTTAAACTTTAAGAGTGAGTGCCCTCAGCGTTATAAAATTGCCATAATGAAAAATCTTTTAAACCGCGCTAAGATGATTTCTTACGAAAAAAGCACTACTAATAGAAATTAAAAATATCAAACAGGTTCTTATAAATAATTACTTTCCGAATTATATTGTTGATCAACAAATTAATTATTTTTACAGTCCCCTAAAAACCTTAACAGCAATACTAGTCAATCTTCTAACACTAACCCTATAGACTTATTTTATAAAAACCAAATGACACCAAATTTTAGAGTGGAAGAAAAAATAATTAAAAGCATCATACATAGATATACAGCACCTCTAGAGAACAATTCTAAGATTAGATTTATTATATACTATACGAAGTATCGAACCCAGAACCTCATCGTTAAAAATAACTCCTCGCCGGCAACAAAAATGTTGGAGCAAACCAATATTGTGTACAAATTTCAATGCCCCTTAGGAGAGTGTAACTCCGAAAATAAAAACGCATATATTGGACATACAAAAACAACATTGTCCCGTCGATTAACGATGCATTTGAACAGTACTAGCTCAATATACCAGCATTTAACAAATCAACATAGCTGCCCCCCTCTAATCTTAGAAAGGTCCTCGTGGACAACACAAGGATTTTGCAACGAGAAAGTAATTGTAAAAAATTAAAAATACTTGAAGCACTATATAAAAACCCAGTACCCATCTATAAATAGCATTAATTTTGAAAGTAGCAATAATGTGCTGAAATGTTTAGCATAACCAGTATACGACTGGTTTTACTAACATTGCCTTTTATCATCCTAATTTTTAATCGAGTTTTTTTTATCACTCGCAAATGTATATTTTAAGCGACTTTTCATTGACTCTTTTTATCATTCGTAACTATATATTTCACTTCTATTTTTAATTTATCTCCACCTGATGATGATTCAAGAAAGAATCGAAAGCGCTCGTGTGAACCATGGAACATTTGTAAATACCTTCAATCTTGAAGTTAAAAAAATCTTACGAAAGATCAAAAAAATAAAAAAAAGAATCATTAAGCAAGGTATCTCTGTTGTTTTTAATAATGTTTGCCTGAATATACATATATATATATACAAATATATATATATGTGTGTGTGTGTGTGTGTGTTTCGTGGTTCAATTTTAAATTCTGAAAAAACAACATATAGTGACATATATTCGATTTAAGAATTTATCGCTTGACAAAGGAATATATAGAATGGGTTATTTTAATTACCTTAATCCATGGATTTTCAACAATGGCTCATATATATATATATATATATATATATATATATATATATATATAATTTAAAGGAGATTAGAATAATAGTCTAAAGAACTAAGTGTATTTTAATGTAACAGTGAAATTACTAGTTTAATTAAAATACAGGAAATGCTCGTTGTAATTTAGATATATAATAAGCTCGATAGTTAAATGTCCTAGAGCTAATTCAATATTAAGTAAAGTGATTTTCAATTTAAAAATTAAAAAAAAAATTTTAAATTTAAAAATCAAATTTTAATTAAATTAAAAATCAGTTTCATAAGAAGGAACAACAACAAAGTCAATTATCTGTACGATCGTTTCGGAAATCCGTGCTTTTTATTTGTGGTATACATGAAGTTATGTAGAACAATTATATATAGTTTTTTTGGTAAGCACGGTCTCCTCATCAGCAAATTTAGGAGGATTTTTATTGAATTTAAAAGACACCATAAATAAACCTAGCATTAAAATGCTAATACTTTTAATGCTAGGTCGCTAATTGTATCGAAGTCTGAAAAATATTGGATTTATATATATATATATATATATATATATATATATATATATATATATATATATATCGGGTACTTATGCATTTATGCTTCCGTGCTGAAATACTAACGATATTATTTTGAAAGCCATTTTTAGCATGGGGAAGGAAGGTTGTTTTGTAACTATTATGTACTTCCACCAAACAATTTAATAAAACAATATCGTGAAACTTGAATTTAACTTGAAAATACTATTTAAAAATTAGCCCGGTAACATAAATGCATAACTACCATAAATTGTTCTACAAATGAATAACCTCTGTATCCCTCTTCATTTCATTTTCTCTTCCGCTCTCTCTAGATCTATCTGTCTATCTATTTATTTATATGTCTGTATCTATCTCTTTTTCATATTTACAAGGAATTCATACTTAGAGCAACCGCAGAAGTAACCTTTTTATTCTGTCACCGATTATGAACCGTACTCTATCCATTTTTCCCATAACTACTACCCATTGTCTATGCTGGTGTTTATGCATGAATAGACAGCATGGGGACGCTCTTCTTGGTAGGGAAAGTTAGCCATTTATTTTGACTCGGTTAAAAAAAAAAATACCGATCACGTGATCAGTGATATAGATCACGTGATCGGTATTTTGCGCCCCCTGTGTCTTATCCACTAACATTTACTATAAAAATTTACACAAAATAATGCAATGGCTTTATAATTGACTAAGCAGATAGTTATATTTCTTAATAGTCGTCTTCCATCTCTTAAAAGTTATTCGTTTTTTTTTTAACCGAGTCAAAATAAATGGCTAACTGTCCCTACCAAGAGAGCGTCCCCATGCGGGCTATTCATGCATAAACACCAACATAGACAATGGGTGTTTGGTTATGTAATTTCATTGCTTTTCTATGCGAAACGCTTGCCGATAAGATCTACTGTTTTAGCTTGTCGTAGATACAAAATCTCTTAAAGTTTACGGAACTTTGCGTCTACGAGCAGCCAATCCAAGTTGAGAGCGGCCGTCAAGAATTCGAAACAATTTCCAGATGTGTACAATGGGTCGCGCTCTTTTCCTCCGTTAAATCTTCATTTAAGCATTTTCTTTCCTTTCTCTATTTGCAACTTTTTTTTTTTGCTCGGTTTTCCCCTGCTGCTTATCCTGTCTTATCTAACCTTATTCCGTTTCTTAAGCATTTCGTTATATTCCACACGACATTTCCATATTGTATACAATCTATTTTTAGATTAAAGCAAAGCTAAGCGAATAGGCGTGCGTCTTTTAAAGGTTGTTTGCTACTTTAATAAGAAAAAATACGCGCTATAATATCACTTAGTTCTGGGATTTAATTATATTTAAAAAAGACTATACCTTTGTTCTAATTAGCTCTGATTCGTCATATCAGGTAATCCGTAATTATCAAGGTCCTTGTCTATAACTTTCACCCTCTATCACTATGTAAGTTTAACTCTATCGTTTTATTTTATACACTGTGTATAACGTTCGCTTCCATACATCTATTCTTATGCTTATTAGACGATAAATGTTAGAAAACTAAGTCAAAATAATAATTTTAGAGAAAGGTATAAAAATGTCACTTTCTTCATGCATTAGTCCCAAGTTATAATGGGGTCCACGATGATGGATTTTTCTCCATTTGATACGATCACAGGCTTGGTTCGGGTGAAGTCCGATTTTCCCAAGATTTTTTTTTTAATTTCTACGCATCTTATCATAGGCTGACACCTTAGTCGTTTTTCGGCGACTTCCAGTATACAGGTGAATTTCGTGAAGTGTCATTGTTGCAGCTCCCACCTCTCGCAACAAAGGAAAATTGTACAAAATAAAGCTCAGAACACGAATAGCCGATTATTTCGTCAGATTTTAATATCAAGTTTTAATTAAATGTCTTTATACCTGATTAATAGCGTTAATTTCCTTTTATGTGTAAAGAAAAGAATTTAGACATTCGGTGGGAGTTTTATTTAGGTTTATCATAAGGATAAATAGCTAAAACACGAGTTAGTAAGAGTCGAAGTATTCTCTTAACTAATAATTTAATTAAGAATAAATGGGTGGACACAGTGAGCAGAGATAGGAGTACATTTCGTTCTTGGTGATTACCAAAGTTTTCCTTTCAGTTATTGCAGCATGATTGTTGATCTGTCCCGCACCCTTTCTATAACCAGACTGAGCTGAAACGTTCGTTTCTCGGCCAACCCCGTTATCCGTGACGTCATGTGTCTATTTGACTACCGTCTATTTGTTTTTGGTGAGAGAATATTCAAATAGGTGGTTGTATTTTCTTTCGGAAATATGAAAACAAATTTAGTTTTCATACGCTATTGTTCATATAAAAATTACTTGATAACACTTCATTATACAAAAATGAAACTACATAATACAGGGAATTTGAAAATCTCACCGGAGTTATATTACAGATGAAGTTTAAGATCAGGAACACATTTTGATCTAACACCGTTCAATGCGGACTTACAGTCAATAGTTCTTCTAGTTTGCTCGTTTTCTACTTTGACAGAGCACCAAATCGACTACGAAACTAAGTGGGATGATATTTTTTTTATTTTTTATATACTGCCCCTTTTCATAAAAGAGGCACTACTAACCTTTCTCTACTATATCGTTATAGTCCAGGGTTAAGATGCTTGAATTATTTTCAATCTCTGAGTGTCTTTGGTAAGCATTCACACCGAAAACTCCTCTAGCTACAACCATTGTAACTAATTTCCGTTTGTATTATTATTCATCGGACTGCTGTTCTCATCTTGAGTGTGATGTTCACAATGTTTCGGTCGATATAACCTCCGACCTTCTTCAGGTGTATCTTGTCGAACTCGGGAACCCCTTTATTTACTTCAGGGGGGGGAGCGCGCTCTTGTTCCGTTAGCCATGACAGGATAGAGGTCCTAAGTAATTCGCAATTCACAACTGACAGAACCAGAGCACGCTATCCCAGTGAAGTCAATAAAAGGCTCCGCTCGAAATTCCGTCCAAATTCCTGAATTCGACAGAAACATTCCCGAGTTCGACAAGATACACCTGAAGAAGGTCGGAGGTTAGACCAACCAAAACGTTGTGAAAATCACGTTCAAGATAAGAACAGTAGTCCGATTAATCCAAATAATACAAATAACCAATCCTCATCTCAAAAGTTCATAAACGTCATAATTTCCGTTTCTTCCTCTTTGTAGATAAAACTAAACGGAACATCCCTGAGCAAGGTTTCTTTCCAGGAACTATCCGTCTGTGAAACTTCACATCATATCGCTGCTTTCCATTTGAGTACGACATGGTCGTCTTACAGTATAATGTAAAAAAAATTGTTATGGCGTACTTTTAAATAATCACGTTCTGTCCACTTTCGTCTTCAATCTTCGATGTGGATCCACCTGACTAACTCATTAACTATAATATTCGAGTGGCTTTTTAGTCTTTATAAACGTGGGATTCATTCAGTATTTCTTTTTAAGATATACTTATTGCGTTCCAGTTGTTTAAATTTTTACTTTTTCCCATATTTCAGTATTGAACCTTCTTATTTCCCGCCTTTTCTTGTCCATTTCCAGTTTATCTTTCTTTCTTTTGCTCGCATATCAAAATTACCATGAACAAAACATATATATTTTTATTTTGTATTTGTCCATTCTTGGGTATTTAACAGTTTGTGAACCATGCTAAAATTTATCTGTTTTCGGCATATTGCAGCAGTTTATGTAAACAACTTAAAGACGCCGATGCAGCAGATGGAAATTTGCAGTTGTGATTGGGTAAATAGTAAAATTCATTAAGTTAAAACAATTTATTAACGCGATAATTAATTCTAGTATTTTACGATTCCAAAGTAATTTTTAAAAAAAGATTGTTTTCACCCTTACCAACTAACTTCAACCCTAAAGATAAATGTAAAAACTGTTTTCTTTTTATCTCTAACTCTAATCTAACCTCATATATCTTGTTCAAAAACTATATCAATACAAAATTATTTAATTGAAAATAAAAAAAAATATTGAAATAAGAAATTATGATTAAAAAACTTTAAATTTCTCGTATAAAAAATATTATAACAGTTGTGTCATATTTTCTCCGTCCAGAAAATGTTTCCACAAAGTGTTACATACGGTAACTGCTTCTTACCCGCCTCGTTTTGATTTTTATGGCCCAACATTTCCATTTAGCATCATTCGTAAATAACCGGAAGATGCCATCGAAAATTATACCAGTATCGTTTACTGTAATTTTCCTCCCACGAAAATCCCAACCGTCATTTAATCCCTGTTGTGAAAAAAAGATAAGGGTAGCAATCATATTAAAAAAAAAAAACATGGTTGAAATCTCACGTCATGTCCGATTCATATCTTCCAAAACGTATTTCATGCTCTGACGCCCAAATTACCCCGACTCCTTGCGACGACCACCAACAGTCTTTCTCGACAGGTTTTTAATAATCCTATGCATAAAAAAAACAACATTGACATTGTTTTTGCAGAAAGTATATTTTTTTATGTTTCTGAATTTTTAAGTAGAGAATTGATAATCTGTATTATTTAGGTTATTTTGACTACAGTTCCCATCTTGAGTTTTATTCTCACAACGTTTCAACTGTTGTAACTTCCGACAAAAACCGCTCGCATACCATATAAACTACTATGTAAACATTCAAATCAAATTGACGCTCTTCTAGGGGTTGAAGGTTCAATTCTCAGTGCGGGAAATACTAAGAATACAGTTGCGAATTATTTAAGATGATATGATATATCTGTGGATTAAATAAAAGGGGCCTGTTCGGAAATTCGTACAGATTCCAGAGTTCTGGGGAAGGATTCCCGGTTCGAAAAGATAGATCTGAAAATGTTTACATTGGCCGAAACGTTGTTAGAATAACGCTCAACAGAAAATGAGTAATTCGAATAATATTATTTGTATCCATCTATCTATCATTATGTAAAAGTCACTTTGTATGTGTGTGACTTCCTTTCTCATAGGTTCCGAAATGGCTGAGCCTATCTTTTGCCAATTTCACACAAATCTCATTTATATGTCTGGCAGTGTTCTTAGATATATTTTGTACAGGAATTGAGCCGATAAGCATCGATAATCGAAAAATTCCGATCCTAAAAATAGCATTTCTTATAGATAAAAGAGAATAGCTTTTACAGGAACATATTCTACGTTACACCAGCAAGGGAGATAATAAAATATCAGCCAATTATTTCATCTTAAAAAATAAACAGATTTGTTGAATACTGACGATATAGCTATGCGGTGGGGCATTCCACGACGGATTGAATGATCCCCTGTTCAAGTCTGGGTGTACCTCAACTTTTTTATTTTAATTTTTTCTTATTAATGAGTTCAATTTACTATAAAAGAAGAGACACCATTTAAAATCGCCGCAAATCATTTCTTCGTTTGCATATTTTAAAACTAGAGATACCGTGATAGTAACCAGATACTTAAAAAAAAAAACTGCACTAAGAGAATAAAGTAAAATTCTGCTATAATTTGTGGAAATGGTCAATATTAAGAGGGTTGAGCACCAGAGATGATAGTTACGATAAAAATAGATACACTGTTTTGCAATTATAACAGAGCCGCTTACGCTGGGTTAGAAGCAGCAGTCATATGCAAATAACCAAGCCGGTTGCGCGGTGTAACAGCAAAGATAACATTAACACACGTGTTCGGAAAATAGGTAATCGAGACGTAGATGATTTGAAACTTATTCAAGACGTAGAGGATAAGAAATAATTCGGTAAGACTAGAAAATGTCTCGAATCCTCTACGTCTAGAACACGTCTAGAATCAGCTACATCTAGAACACGCCTCGAATCGTCTACGTCTAGAACACGTTTGGAATCATCTACGTCTAGAAAACGTCTAGAATCATCTACGTCTAAAAAAAATGTCGAATAATCTACGTCTAGAACACGTCTCTAATCCTCTACGACTAGAACACGTCTCGAATAATCTAGGTCTAGAACACATCTCGGATGATCTACGTCTAGAACAGGTCTGGTATGATCTACGTCTAGAATACGTCTCGAATCATCTACGTCTAGATCACGTTTCGAATCATCTGCGTCTGGAACACGTCTCTAATCATCTCCGTCTAGAATTCTCCTCTAATCCTCTACGTTTCGAACACGTTTCGAATCATCTACACCTAGAACACGTCTCGAATCATCTACGTCTAGAACACGTCTCTAATCCTCTATGTCTAGAACACTTCTCGAATCCTCTACGTCTAGAACGCGTCTCGAATATTTTACATCTAGAACACGTCTCGATTCATCTATGTCTAGAAAACGTCTTTAATCATCTATGTCTAGAACACGTCTCGAATCATCTACATATAGAAAACGTCTCTAATCATCTACGTCTAAAACGCGTCTCGAATCCTCTATGTCTAGAACAAGTCTCAATCATCTACATCTAGAACACGGCTCAAACCAGCTACGTCTAGAACACGTCCCGAATCACTTACGCCTTGAACACGTCTAGAATAATCTATGTCTAGAACACGTCTCTTATCCTCTACGTCTAGAAATCGTCTCGAATCCTCTACGTCTAGAACACGTCTAGAACCATCTACGTCTAGATCACGTCTCGAATCATTTACGTCTAGAACACGCCTCGAATCATATACGTCTAGAAAACGTCTCGAATCATCTACGTCTAGAACACGTCTCGAATCATCTACGTCTTGAAAACGTCTAGAATCATCTACTTCTAGAACACGTCTCAAATTATCTACGTCAAGAACACGTCTCGAATCCTCTACGTCTAGAAAACTTCTCTAATCCTCGATATTTACAACGCGTCTCGAATCATCTACAACTAGAACACTTCTCTAATCTCCTCCGTCTTGAACACGTCTCTAATTATTTATGTCTAGAACACGGCTCAAATCATCTATGTCTAGAACACGTCTCGACGTCTCGAATTATCTACGTCTAGAACACGCCTCGAATAATTTACGTCTAGAATACGTCTCTAATCATTAACGTCCAGGACTCGTGTCGAATCATCTACGTCTATTACACGTCTATAATCATCTATATCTAGAACACGTCTAAGAACTATCTATATCTAGAATACGTCTCGAATAATCTACGTTTAGAGAACGTCTCGAATCTTCTTCTTCTAGAACACCTTTCGAATCATCTACGTCTAGAACACGTCTTTAATCCTCTACGTTTATCACACGTCTCGAATCATCTACGTCTAGAACCCGTCTCGAATTTTCTACGTCTAGAACACGCCTCTTACCATCTGTGTCTAGGACACGTCTCTAATAATCTATGTCTATAACACGTCTCGAATTATCGACATTTAGAGCACGTCTCTAATCATCTATGTCTAGAACACGACGCGTATAATCTACATCTAGAAAACTTCTTTAATCATCTGCATCTAGAACACGTCTCGAATCATCTACATCTAGAACACGTCTCGAATCATCTATGTCTAGAACACGTCTCGAATCATCTACGTCTAGAACACGTCTCGAATCATCTATGTCTAGAACATGTCTCAAATAATATACGTTTAGAACATGTCTCGAATCCTCTACGCCCAGAACGCGTCTCGAATCATCTACGTCTAGAACACGTCTCGAATCATCTATGTCTAGAACACGTCTCAAATAATCTACGTTTAGAAGATCTCGAATCATCTACGTCTTGAACAGGTCTCGGATCATCTACGTCTAAAACACTTCTCTAATCTTCTAAGTATAGAACACCTCTAATCTTCTACATCTAGTACGCGCCTACGTTTAGAACACGTTCTGAATCATCTATGTATAGAACACGTCTCGCATTATCTATGTATAGAACACTCCTCTTATCTTCTACATTAAGAAGACCTCTCTAATCTTCTACGTCTAGAACAAATCTCGAATCCTCTACGTTTAGAATGCGTCTCGAATCTTCTACATCTAGAACACGTCTCGAATCATTTACGTCTAGAAAACGTCTAGAATCATCTACGTCTAGAGCACGTCTCAAATAATCTACGTTTAGAACACGTCTCGAATCACCTACGTCTAGAACACGTCTCGAATCATTTACGTCTAGAACACATTTCTAATCACTTACGTCTAGAAGGCGTCTCGAATTCTCTACGTCTAGAATACGTCTCGAATCATCTATGTCTAGAACACGTTTCGAATTATCTACGTCTTGAACACATCTCGAATCCTCTACGTCTAGAACACTTCTCTAATCCTCGATGTCTAGAATGCGTCTCGAATCACCTACGTCTAGAACACTTATCTAATATTTTATGTCTAGAACACGTCTGTAATCATCTATGTCTAGAACACGTCTCGAATCATCTATGTCTAGAACACGCCTCGAATCATCTACGTCTAGAACACGTCTCGAATCATCTATGTCTAGAACACGTCTCAAATCATCTATGTCTAGAACATGTCTCAAATAATATACGTTTAGAACATGTCTCGAATCCTCTACGCCCAGAACGCGTCTCGAATCATCTACGTCTAGAACACGTCTCTAATCATCTACCTCTAGAACACGTCTCGAAGCCTCTACGTCTAGAATAAGTCTCGAATCCTTTACGTCTAGAACACGTCTCGAATACTCTACCTATAGAACACGTCTCGAATCGTCTACGTCTAGAATACGTCTCGAATCGTCTACGTCTCGTATACGTTTCGAATCATCTACGTCTCGATTACATATTCTCCGAACACGTGTGTTAATGTTATCTTTGCTGTTACGCCGCGCAACCGGCTTGGTTATTTGCATATGACTGCTGCTCCTTACCCAGCGTAATCGGCTCTGTTATAATTGCAAAAAAGTGTATCTATTTTTATTGTACCTATCATCTCTGGTGCTTAACCGTTTAAATATCGACCATTTTCTACAAATTAATAGCAGAATTTAACTTTATTCTCTTAGTGCAGTTTAAAAAAAAAAGCTTCTGTTTACTATAACGATCCGTTTGCGAGACGTATGTACATTGTACCAGCGTTAACATCGCGGGGCATGTCATTTAGTACAATTTAATCTAATAATTTTTACTAACTACTACGAAATAAACTGCTTAAAAATAATTGCCTCATTTAATTTCGGAATAGAATCATCCCATAAATATAAAGGAGCCATTATAGAAAACCTTAATTTTTTTGCACCAACTCTCGTTTTATGTACGGAAATAATATTTTAGAAGCACCGGCTGACAGTAAACGCACTCTAGTAATAAGGGACAAACTACATAATAAATCGACACATCAAGAACAAGTTAGCGACCATGACTAATCATAACACCTCACATAATAAGAAGAAGAGACGCTGCGAGCCTATCCTTGTTTTATCGTTATTTCCATGGCAGGTGCTCGTCTGGACTCCAATCTCTGGTCCCCCCTCGCCAATCTTTCACGAAAAACACCCGTCTAGCTGAATCCAATGTGAAAAATCTCCCCCACTCTTTATCTGTGCCTAAATCAAAACGTGGATTCCATAAACAAAGTTTCCTTCTTAGAACTGCACGCCTGTGGAACTCTGTTATGTCTAACTGCTTCCCACCTGACTACAACTTGGATGTCTTTAAGTCCAGCGTTAACAAATTCCTAACGAACCGCCCTCTTAATTAGCACTTCATTAAATCTCCGCACTAACGTACTATACTTGCAATAACCCTTATCCCTGAGTGGCTTCCGAGCCTTGATAAGTGGTTACCACCGTGTAAAAAAAATAATAATAAGTTAATGGTTTAACTTATCAAACAGTTTTTAAGTCATTCTCATATTGTATAAATTCAAAGAGTCTATTTTTGGTATTGGTTTCCCCGATATTGCTTTTGTCAGAATTATTTCTATAAATACATTGAGTACTAATGGGGAGACAACGAAAAAGTTGCCAACATCCTACATGAGACGAACTGGGTTCGAACTTATTACACCCGAGTCATCAGTCCGTATCGTTAGCAACTTAATCTCTGTTTAATAACATTCGCCTATTCAACAACATACGTTGATACACTGATTTCTAAAAAGTTAATGCTTTTTATAGAGCTTTCGTATTGATTAATGTTTATGTGCAAATGCGGCTTCCACATTAAACATGGCGTTCGTATTTTCAAATGCTCATGAAAAATCGTGACAAGTCTATTGTTGGCATTGGTTTCCCCGATATTTTTTCTAACCAGAATTCTTTTTAGAAAGACATAGAATACTTACACTAGAAGGTTGCCAACATCCTAAGTGAAAGTGATTTTTGCGGAACGAACTGGATTCGAACTTGGTACACCTAGGTCATCAGTCCGTGTCGTTAACCACTTAACCACCGTTAAGTAAAATTTGACTCTTCAACAACATACGTTCATACACTGATTTCCACGCTTCTTTAAAAATCCGTTGTTTTAGAGTTTTCGAATTGATTGTTTATGCAAATGCGTCATCTACATTTCGTATTTATAAATGTTCATGAAAAATGGTGATATTTTCAAATCCTCTATTTCACACAACTTCGATTTACGATCGGCCAAAATGTATTTGTGGAATCTTTTTATGGTTTCCTGGACAATTGCTGAATTTGTGGACCTGGAGGTTCAGTACCATTTCTACCTGTATGGCCGCGTTTAAACTCAACATATGACCTTTATTTTACTATGAAGGTCACCACTTATCAAAATCGTGAGGTCACTGTAGGATAAAGGTGAAGTACGGTGAGGCAATAGGATCAGTTATGGTGGAACTTGTGTAGATCATACATTATTTAAGAGACCGACTCAATAGGAATCTATTCACATTAGATTCGAAAAGACCATGTTATAGTAAGTCAGGAAACAGTCACACGGTATTGGGTTCCTGGGAAAGAAACTGCTCATAGAATTTTCGTTTAGTTCTAGTCTTCGATAGGGTGTGAAGGAAGCTTTTGGCGAGTATTTTTGCTAATGTTTTACAGGAGGGAACCACAGATTGGAGCTCTGTCGAGTACCTATTTTATAAGTAGTGATAGTACTGAAATATACACGCAACGTCTCTTATATGAAAAAGATAAAGTAGTGAGACGAAGCCATTGTTTCATACGGATGGTTTCCAAAGTCATCATTTTAATTGAACAGTATTTTCTTCATCAGAAAGTAATGCTTTATCAACACATTAATTTAAGATTTTTCCATTATTTTGAAAATCTGCAACAATAGCTTCACTTAAATAACTGTAATTTTTAAACATATAATCTTATTTGGCTCAATTGCTTTTAATTTGCTATTTGAAGGTTAATACTTTATAGAAACCACGTGGAATTTTTATCATTAGCGTCATCTATGTGTCAGGCCCGGGAATCATTGTGCGATGTGTTACTAACAGCCGTAGTACCGACAACACATATTTCTTCTAGTGTAATCAAATACACTGCAACAAAATCACGTTGACACACTAGTTGTTAGATCACTGGAGGTTACTTTGTTAATCTGATAAATACCAGATAGGAGACCATCTGGCCATATTAGGTGTTGCACGCGGGAAAACGGGTACACATTCCTGTAAAAAAATCTGAACAAACTAACGACATCTCTCCTGATCAGGATATATATACAACTGGAGGTAGTTTGAAAATGTAATAATCCCTAGAAACTTCTTCTTTCAGAGGAAACTGATAACCAACCCAAGCTTAGAGCCGCCCTAGGTATCAAGTAATCAAATACATTAATCGTATATTTCGTAGAGAGTGTTGCACAGAGATTTTGTAATTGTAAAAGTTATTAATCGCTTTCCATTGCTTTCACGAGTCAAATGCTCGTTTTGAATTTGTCTCGAAATTGCGTTGTCCAAATTGTTCCACATCAAATTTTTTTCCATCAGAGAAAAATATGCATGTCCAGCTGGCATTTCTAATCTGCGTATGAGTTGCGATGATGATAACTTTAACTGGTCAATTTGACCATTTTAATTATCGATTCACCATGATTTACTAAGAAATGGAAATATTGTCTCTTATTTTTCGTTTCTTGTGATTTCTGTCTTTTGTTGTAGCCCGTAACCATTTGTGAATGACGAATTTACCTTTTTTAGTTAAAACGCTGGTGGAGACTTTTATTACTTTGCGTTCCATGTCTTTGTTGTGTACTTCTATTAATCCCAAATAAGGAATATATCCACTTAAATGTAAGAGGCCACAAATTTAAAGGGGGGGGGCATTGCAGGTTGAGAGTTCTGCAGAAAGATCTGTGTTCATATTACATTTTGATTTCTCCACGTTTGTAGAATTGGGGAAAAAGGAAACAGGGAGGAAATTCCAAATGTAATCGGTCCAAATTAAGAAGCGTTTGAAGTAGAACATTTATCACCATATAACGAAGAGGTATTTTTCTATTAGTCAATTTAATTAATATGGTATTTACGTGGTTTGTGTATCGGTACATTAAATTCGTCTGGACATATTTCGTGGAAGTATTTGTAAAAAAATCACGAAAATTAAATGTTCAATAGAGATTGAACTCGAGAGTTCTAGGTCAAATTATCTCTAGAATATGATCTTGGGTTAGACTGCATTTGATAGTGAACACTTAATGTGGCTGAAAATAACCCTGGATTAGTTGCCGACATCTAACCAACTGAGAACTGGAATACAATGTTGTTATAATCACATGAGGCTAAAAAATCAACCCAATAATCTGCGAAAGCGGAACACCAGCAGCTTGAAAGGCCTTTCCGTATAAAATAAAAATGTAAATGATCACATGCTTCAAAGATACTCAAAGAAGAAGAAAAATTAGTCTTGTTTCTGTAAAGAATACGTGTATGTTTGGGCGGAGATATGTACTCTCTGAGATACAATATAGACTCACACAACAAGATTTCGATTGATTTCATGACGGTATATTCAGTTGTTTCCGTCGTCTGTTTACTGTTGCTAACAGATCAAACTGTCTAAAGACACTATCTTCCTTAATAGTTCTATTTCCTTTTCCTTTTGCTAAACTTAATCATATTCTGCAAATCCAAACGCAAAAGTATTTTTCCAAAGAAACAAACCAAACACCGTGAATAAATATTTGAAGATATAAACAATTTGAAGCGTAAAATATTTTTACTGAAATAACCTTATTGGGCATTAATTTATTCGAAAAGGGTTGAAATGACAGAAAACGAAAACGCCTAACCTATAAATGTTTAAATGGAGTACCGTTGTCTTATCTGAATAGGAGCTGTTCAACGCGCCTTATCCAGCCTTGATAGAATTCAAAACCGACTTCGAAACCTAGTAAGTGATGCGTTTCCTTTCTTTCCTGCAATCCACATAAGATACATTATGAGCCTTCTCTGTTCTATCGTTAATTTTATGGAAAATACTCGACTGAACTCCAATCTATAGTCCCCCTTTTCCAAACTTTCACAAAAAAAAATTCCACTAGCTACAATTAATATATACGATTTCACCCACTCTGTAACTGTGCCTAAATCAAAACGCAAAACAAAGCTTCTTTCATAGAAATGCCCGTCTATGAAACACTGTTGTGCTGGCTTGCTTCCCTGTATAATACAACCGTAGCCTTAAAATTCTATGTAAATAAGCTATCGTTGAGCCGTCCCGATAAATAATCCAAATTTACCAAATTTACACCATAAACGATTACCACATTACCACCTTACATTCATTTATCCGTACCCTCGAGTCACTTTCGGCCTTGATAAATGGATACTCCCAAATAATAAAAAAAAACTTAAAACATAAAACTTTTTTACAAAAATTACCAGATCGACACTAATTAACACCTTTGGGTCGTGAACGGGAAACAAGCAAACTACTCCACCGTCAGAACTGCAGAGGATTATGGCTGATTACTGGTGCGAAATGTCAACTTAGCAAAACATGTTCGATTCCATATAACCGTTTTCTGTAGAAATGTTGGCAACCTTCACAAAGCACATGAGTTATCAGGAAAACCAATGCTCCGTGAAACAAAGCCAAGCGAGTCAAAATATCAGAAATGGATAAGTTAAGAAATACGGCTTTACACTCTTTGAACAGAATTTTGTTGAATTTAATTATAACGCTAAAAATGTGTATGAATGTGCTATAAATATGTGTATGAATGTGCTATAAAAATGTGTATGAATGAGCTATAAAAATGTGTATGAATGTGCTATAAATATGTGTATGAATGTGCTATAAAAATGTGTATGAATGAGCTATAAATATGTGTATAAAGGTGCTATAAAATGTGTATGAATGTGCTATAAAATGTGTATGAATGTGCTATTCTTTTTTTTTCATTTTTCTTAAACTTTTTCTTCTAGGGGATGGGACATCCAACCAGATGTCTGACATTTACCCCTATTTTAGTGAGTCAAACCAAGAGATCTTTTCAGGATTCTAGCCGTCCCTTTCAGTGCAATCGTTTGTATTTCACTTGCACTTGGTTCACCGGGTATGCTTGCTATGTACTTTTTAAAGTTCTTTTTCATAAGCCCAGTTGCTCCTATGATGACTGGTATAATTGAAACGTCTTTTAATTTCCAATTTCGTTTCATATCATACATAAGTCCTTGATACTTTGTTATCTTTTCCCTCTCAACTCTGTTAAGCCCTGTATCATTGGGTATACTGACCTCTATTACGGTCGCTTTTTTTGTTTTCTCTGTCCCAAATCACTATATCTGGTTTAACAGCTGCGTTTTCTAGATATGTAGCAGTAGGGATTATGTAGTCATAGTGAATAGTGTAGTTGTCATTCCCAACTGTTCGTTCGGGTATATGTTCCCAGGATTTTTTACTACACTGAATGTTGAGTTTCTTACATATCTTCCAGTGAAGGTATTTGCAAACTCCGTTATGGCGATCTGTATAATAACCATCTCCAAGTAGGACTTTGCAACCAGAAATCAGGTGGCCCACACTCTCAACCTCAGTGCTACAGAACCTGCATTTAGTATTGTTGCTTAGACCACACATCTTTTGGAAGGCGTTTGTCATGAGGCCCTGGTCTTGTGCAGCCAATATCAACCTCTCTTGGTCGTAATGGAGGGATCCTCTTTTGAGCCAGTCCAGGGAACCATCCCTATCAATATATTCTTGGGATAGTTCAGTCGGTAGGTATTTTGCCCGTTTATGGTTGCTCCATTCTTCTGTTTTAACACTATGGAACTGGCTAGTGTATTTTTTCCGACTTTTCTGGGCTATGTCAGTGGCAGGCTTGTTTGGGTTCTCAGTATCATTTGTAAGGCAATCTTTTCCAAAATGAGTGGCAAGTTGTGTTATAGATGTTGTACTACTTGCTCGATTCTGATAATGGTCTTTAATTTTCATAAGCTTGGGGTTACAGGAACTTATTATGTACTGACCTATGCTGACGATTGTGGCTCTGTGTTGATGATTGACTTCCGAGAGTCCCATACCTCCTTCTCGCCTGGGTAGGTACAAACGAGGCATGCACTGATTTCGATAAATAACTCGGTACAAGGTTAACATTTTCCTTGTCTTTGTGTCAAGCCAATTTATGTCTTTCTGAAGCCAGTCAATAATGCCAAAACTATATGTTAGTACTGGCATGGCAAGTTGGTTAATTGCCGTAATTTTGTTCTTGTTTGTGATTTCAGTTTTGCAGATTTTTCTTATCCGGCGTAAATATTCTTGGCTTAGTTTCTCTCTCATCTTTGAATGCTGGATGGACTCGTTTTCATCAATGCCGAGGTATTTGTATGTTTCCTGTTCATCCAGTTCTCTGATTACACTATTTTCATCGTGCTGTATATTCTCAGTAGATATCTTCTTGCCAGCTTTCAGAGTACACATAGCACACTTATCCAACCCGAGCTTCATTTTGATGTCATTAGAAAAAGTGTGGACAATTTTCAGTAGATTATCTAAATCCTTATCCGAGCTAGCATAAAGCTTAAGATCATCCATGAAAAATAAATGGTTTATTAACTTGGAGGATTCTCTTTGGCGGCTGTAGCTTAGATTATAAGCACCTTGGTAGTTCTTTAGAAGCTTACTTAGAGGATCAATTGCCAAGCAAAGTAGTAGAGGAGATAAACTGTCTCCTTGGAAGATTCCTTTTTTTATTCTTATATTTGGGATGGATATCCTTCCCCCGTTATGGTTAAAGGTAATGGATGTTTGCCACTCCTTCATTTGGGCAGCTAAAATGTCTCGTATGGTCGGGTGGATTTTATATAATTAAAGGCATTTTAGTATCCACGAATGGGGTACACTATCAAATGCTTTCTGATAATCTATCCATGCCATATGTGCTATAAGTATATGTATGAATGTGCTATAAGTATGTGTATGAATGTGCTATAAATATGTGTATGAATGTGTTATAAATATGTGTATGAATGTGCTATAAATATGTGTATGAATGTGCTATAAATATGTGTATGAATGTGCGATAAATATGTGTATGAATTCGCTATAAAAATGTGTATGAATGTGCTATAAATATGTGTATGAATATGCTATAAAATGTGTGTGAATGTGCTATAAATATGTGTATGAATGTGCTATAAATATGTGTATGAATTCGCTATAAAAATGTGTATGAATGTGCTATAAATATGTGTATGAATATGCTATAAAATGTGTATGAATGTGCTATAAATATGTGTATGAATGTGCTATTAATATGTGTATGAATTCGCTATAAAAATGTGTATGAATGTGCTATAAATATGTGTATGAATATGCTATAAAATGTGTATGAATGTGCTATAAATATGTGTATGAATGTGCTATAAATATGTGTATGAATGTGCTATTAAAACTTGTGTGAATGTGCGATAAAAATGTGTGCGTTTCTTAAATATGTTTCCAAATAAAATTCTTTGTTGTAATTCAGGTACTCAGATTTCGTAAATGAGACTTCATTTTTGAAAAATTGCCTTTGCGCAAACAAAAGCTAGAAACCCGCGAAATTCCTTGTAATAGATACAAATAGCACCGCCACATCCTTCTTGGTAGAATAGTAACGGATGCGACAATGGAAGAAAGATTGTTACTTCTGGTATTCGTTATTAATGAGGTCCGGTGTAGGGGAAACTTGGTGTTGATGGTGCTTTAAGGATTCTAAATGATTGCCAGCGCCTTTCATCTAAGGAAACGATTGTCGAAAATCGGCGTTTGGGTCTGACATTATCTCGATTCGTAAAGACATGTTAAAACTGCGTTTCCTCTTCTTCTTCTTCTTCTTCTTCTTCTTCTTCTTCTGTTTCTTCTTCTTCTTCCTCTTTTTCTTCTTTTTTTCTCCTTCTTCTTCCTCTTTTTTCTTTTTCTTCTTTTTCTTCTTTTTTTCTTCTTATTCTTCTTCTTTTTTTTCTTCTTCTACTTCTCCTTCCTCTTTTTTCTTTTTCTTCTTTTTCTTCTTCTTCCTCTTTTCTTCTTTTTCTTCTCCTTTTTCTACTTCTTCTTGTTCTTCTTCTTCATCTTCTTCTACTTCTTCGTCTTTCTCTTCTTCTTCTACTTCTTCTTCTTTCTCTTTTTCTTCTTCTTTCTGTTTCATTTTATTTACTTCTTCTATTTATCTTTTTCCTGTACACACATTTATTCTTCTTTCTCTCTTTACTCCTTCTTTCTCCATTTTTTTTCTTTTTCTTTCAATTCTTCTTTTCCCTCTTTATTCCTAATTTATATTTGTACTTTTCTTTAACTTTTTCTTTCATCCTTTATTTAAAACCATGTCGTCTTTTGCCTTCTTTCTTCCACCGTTTCTTTCTTTATTTTCGTTTTTTTCTGTTTCCTTTTTCCTTCTGTATTTTTTCTTTCTTTTCTACTTGTTTTACCAAGAAGACAAAAAGAAATATGAGTAACGTCTTATATTTCTTTATATCTTCTGTGCATTTTCTATCTTTTATTCTTTTGCAATTTCCAAAAATTCCCATTTCCATGTTCTTCGCGCCACCATCCATTTCCTTCGCAGCTGTTTTGAAGTATCAGTATGACGTAACATCCGGTACGATTAACGAACTTAATTATAACTTAGAGGTTTTTGGTCGGTAAATTTCAACAAGCGTCTAATATTTGAATTTCTTAGTTCAGTATATTCCTATTAACAGCTAATCTTGATATATATATATATATATATATATATATATATATATATATATATATAAAGCTGAATGTCTCTGTGTGTGTGTGTGTGTGTGTGTGTGTGTGTGTGTGTGTGTGTGTGTGTGTGTGTGTGTGTGTGTGTGTGTGTGTGTGTGGTCTTGAATAGGCTCCTATATGGTTGACTATTTTAAAAAGCTGATTACATATAATAGAAGATGTATCTAGACACAGGAATGGGTATGTTTGATCTGGCAGAACGGTGGTTCATTAAAATTGTGGGGTCTGCATTCGCGCCTGGTCGACAAAGTATGGAAATAAAAAATTTTCAAATTAAAAAAATACGTTTAGAAATGTTTTTGATATAGATGTACATAAGAATACTTTGATAAGTATGTTTTAACTTAAATAGGGATGGTATAATAGAATAGAAATAGACACAAACTTTAATAAAGACTTTTCATAACTATCTGCGTAAGTATACTTTGATAATTATGTTTCATTTTGAAGAAATATGGTATAATAAAATTATGGGGTGTTCGTTTGCACCTGACCTCCATAGAATGGAAATATGTCACAAAGTTTAACAAGGTTTTTTAATATAGATCCACAGAATATTGTGATAAGTGTTTCAGTGTGAACAGGTATGGTATAATAAATTATGGGGTTCATCTATTTTATTTTTACTTTCATCATATTTTGCTTTGGTTTTTATACCCCCAAATTCGAAGCTATCTCTTTACAACCCTTCCTTTTCATAACCTATCATACTTTCATAAATCAGAGTCCATTTTCTATAGGTTGTTTTTGAACCCAGTCAACGACGGGTACTTTTGCTAATATATATATATATATATATATATATATATATATATATATATATATATATATACTGATACTATTAAACCAGCTTTTCATACTTATAGTCAATTTCTACGTTATAAAAATCCTATCCAAGTATAAAATCAAAAATGTAATTAGTATTTTTCCTATTATTTTTCCTTCTATTACGATTCAACCAATTAAAAAATCATTACACAATAGTTTAATTGTATCACATAGACATATATCCAATATTAATCATATGAACAAAAGAATTAAATTCCACTTTAAAAAATATTATTTTTAATTCTAAGTTCACAAACTATATATACTTCAATAAGCTATTAATATTTGGTGCCTTTTACTCCCTCCCTTTCATTTATGTTGATGAGGAGAAGATATCACGAAATATTTCACCTATTTCATGATGGTTTTATTTGTAAATATCGAATGAATAAAAGGATATCGTTCCCGAAACGACCGTACATATAATATGATTTTTTTTGTTTCCTCCTATGAAAACTTGATTGATTATTTCACAATTATTAATCTCTCAACCGTTTCTATTTATATAGCTCTAGGTAATTACACTTATTGAGCTAACTTCGACACTCCGAGTACATCAACTTTAAGTATATTTTACTGAGACTTGGCTCATATAGACACTGCCTATTACAGTCTATAGTATATATATATATATATATACATATATATATATATAATTACTAATATATATATAATTTTTTTAATTATTTATTATTTACATACACAAATAAGATTGTTTCGTGTTTATTGGGACATACGAAGGGAGTGCAATAAGTAATGTCCCTGACCCACTTCCCCTAGCAGTAGAGTAACGAAACTAGGCACAGTTATTAGTCTTGCTCTACATAGGAACTACCCACAGTTATGCATTTCTCCCATCGTTTGATGCAGCTCTGGAGACTGTTTTTAGAACATCCCAGGTTGGTCCTCCAACCACGACGTGACTTCATAAATCAAGGCTGCATCATCTGGGAAACACTTTCCTTTCAAAAATAACTTCATGGCTGGGAAGAGGTGAAATTCAGAGGGTGCAAGGTCAGCAGAATAGGGAGGATAGGGGAGAATTTCATAACCACACGCCCGTGCTTCTGATCTGGCGACATGCGAGTTGTGGACCAGAGCGTTGTCTTGCAGGAGGAGGGTACCTTTGCTGATCTTGCCCCGCCTCTTGATTTTGATAGCTTCCCTTCCTCAAAATTGAAGCATAATAGGCTCCTGTAATTGTGGTACCCTTTGCCAGGAAATCTGCCATAACTACTCCGTCCTGGTCCCAGAAGACTGTGAGTATGACCTTGCCAGCGGAGGGCTGCACCCTTGCCTTCTTTGGAGGTGGTGAGTCCAAGTGCTTCCAATGCATCGACTGGGCTTTGGTCTCTGGATCATAGTGATGGACCCAGGTTTCATCCTACGTAACCAGTCTTTTGAAAAATGTTGACTCATCTTCTTGACACATCTCCAAATTCATCCTCGAGCACTCGGCGCGTTCTCGCTTCTGGAATAGTGTGAGCAACCTGGAAATCCATCTGACAGACACCTTATGCATATGCAAATGGTCATGAATGATAGTTTCCACAGACCCTATACTAATCTTCACATCTTGGGCTATTTGGCGAATAGTAATACGCTGATCTTCCAAAATGGAAGCCTCAACTTGACGGACAGATGCCTCATCAATGATGAAGGGGGGGGGCGACCAAGTCTGGGAGCCGTTTTCACAGACTTCCGGCTATGTTTGAATTTACGATGCCAGCGTTTTACAAGGTCATATGATGGGGCATTATCACCATAAGTTTCTTTCATTACATCAAAAGTCTCCTGTGGTGTGCTTCCTTTCAAATTCAAAAACCGGATCACTGCTTGACATTCAATAGGCTTCATTTCACACCTGACTCAGTTCAAACACCTGTAAAACAGAAACCACAATTAGTTCAGAGCTGTAATTTGCCACATAACACGTATAGATATAAATCATTGCACAGCCAGATAAGACAGCCGGAAGTGGGTCAGAGGCATTACTTATTGCACGCCTCTCGTAAGGAAAAATCATTCTCGCTGCTCATTCCATTAATAATAATAATAATAATAATAATAATAATAATAATGCTGATTTCGTTTATCAACGTCTCCTTGAATGCGGAGACTAACACACGTAAACTACAGACACAAACTAGACATACAGAAACGGCTTCAGGGAGGTTTATTGCAACCCAAATTCCAGTGAAGTCCAACGGTCACTACTAACGAGAAATCAATGGTAAGCGTTTGCGATAATGCTAATTCTTTTGCAATGGTTATCGAAATAGTTGGAGAGTACTAGAAATCTGGAGAGACTTTTGTCACTCAGCTTCCAAGGAACACCACAAGTTGTTTCAAGGAGAAATCTAGTGAGTAAATAATAATAATAATAATATAATAATAATAATAATAATAATAATAATAATAATAATAATAATAATAATAATAATAATAATAATAATAATAATCTACCAAAATTGTACAGGCAATACGACTTGCATCATATCAAATAGCCGTGCAATGTATAGGAGGATAGAAAGACCCAGGAGAGAGATCAATAAGCAGACCTCTACTAGATGAGCGCGAAAAGGACTGTAACACTCCCATATTTTTATTGTCATCGAAATCGATGAAATCGCTCATTATTTTTTAATCAAATCGATTGATTGCCTGCTCTTGTTGTGGCCCCATAACAGTACACCAGGAGGAAGCTTCACATGTTATTTGCAGTGACTTTGTCAACAATACATTGTAGTCTACATTGCACTGTAGAGAACCTACTGTTTATTTTATAAATTTATTTTTGTATATAATAGCTTGAATTAAAGTTTAAAATGTAAATGTAAAGTATTATGCTTCCATTGCGGTATAAATAGAAATATTAATTTCGAACGTGCCTATGTAATATTTAAGAATTTTCTGATGATTTTATATGCATAGCCTTAATATTTAGATAATGGTTTCAATTTAAGTTTAGAATGAAAAGTCAAGTATCATGGTTCAATTGTGCTTTAAACGGAAACATTTATTTCGAACGCACTTCCGTCATATCAAAGAACCTAATGGTGGTTTGTGTGTCAAGCCTTTCGTGTGGTAATAAATCTTCTCAAGTGCACTTTGGTCAAAATCGCCTGTTCCTTATTTCATCGGATTATTTTGTTTATCGATTATCGATAATCATCGAAGATATTCCGATAGAAACCTATATAAAACACTGCCAGGCACATACAGTACCTTCGTGTGAAATTTCATAAAAATCGACCCAACCGTTTTTGGGTCCGTAGGGAACGAAGCCACACACATACATAGATTCATAGTTTTTTTTAATATAAAATTGTACAGATTATAAGGTTTTGAAAAGATTGAACTTCTTTCTTTGCTCATAAAAAATTGAATACGTGTTTATTGAAGCGATTATTAAATACTTACGTTCACTTCTACTACATGTTTGTTTCTGTCTCTAAAAGTGCTCTTTTTCAGAACTTCTTTTCGTTTTTGCTGACGTTGCCTACGCAAACTATAAATATGTTCCCTTTCTCCTCGGTTTTTGAACGGTCGGGTGTTTTGCCTCCAAGCATCCCAACGCAATCATGTTTACAAGTTTGTCACGCGTCTCAAATTATTTTTAGATTTCAGTTCTAATTTATTGTTACCAAGACCCAGTAATACACTTGTCTGGAACCGTGGATTGTTACACAGCAGAATCTAATACGTAATGAGGAAAGAAGGAATTTCAAATATTTCAAACATATTGTTTTAAACTGACTCTCTCAGCGGTAATTCGGAACTTCTACGCTTACAGTTTGCACGTTAATTATGGTTTGCATTAAGTCATTACAGTTGGGATTAGATTTCCTTGTATGAAAAGATCCGTCTCGTTTTGTATTAATTGAGACATTTTTCGCGATATCCGTGTAATAAGTGTTTCGATGGAAGAGTTGGACAGCACCAAAAAACCAAAGTGATTGACGCGAGGAAGTCGCATTTCAAGGGATCTGAATAAATTCTTTTTTACTAAAATTAATCCCAGAAAAGCCACACTTGTACCAAGGGGTTGGGACCTGCTCTGAATTAGCGGTCAGATTTATAGGGACATCTTAAGTGGGTAGTTTTGTAGTAAGATGCTTGTTCACATTACATTTAAATATCTGCGTCTTGGCACAGTCAAGAAACACGGAAGGAATTCCATAGAATAGCGAATCTTTTAGAGTAGAAAGCTTCCCGACATCTGGTTACTTCTATATTGAAGGGGTGGAATTTTGTTGACTGTCGGTTTGGTTTAGTGTATTTATGTTGATGGCGGCACACTTGAAGCAAGTTCATCCGAGCACATTCAATTGAAGTATTTGTAAAACAATTTCATGGGTGTAACAATGCGCCGATGGTTCAGAAGATTGAGCAAAAAGGCAGCGTAAGACCTATTTAGTGAGAGGCTCGTTTATGTGTAATATTGCTCGAACGAGTGTGTGCAAATATATGCAAAATTACGTCTTTAGTAGGGAAAAGTAAAGATATTAAAAAGGACATCATGTAAGAGACGAGGATAACGTTCGAGATCACGTGAGAGGTGGTCTGAATGACGTTCGAGAAAATGATCGCATAAGGGACGCCACAAGGATAACGTAACAATGAAGCAATGAATTCCGTTGTTACAAAGAAAACAGCGAGTTATACTTTTGTATTATTTGTATACTTTGCGACTGAAACTACAACGTATTGGTTCTCAGACAACGTTACATGTAAGCGCTGTTCAAAAGAGAGAGACTAATAGTTAGCCCGCCAGTCGAGATCTGTCAATGATAATTGATGTATCGGCGAATTGTGGCTTCACAGAAGTATAAGATACCAATGCGTGAGAAGTTTCTAGCCCTCTAATCGGGACCCACCTTCTGCAGCAGACTTGGCCGTATTTTTTGTGCATTTATTCGAATTTATATTACCTGTGAGTGTTGAGGAGTGTCAATGTTTAATTATCATTACGAGTTTCATATTGAGAGCACAACGACTTGGTCGCCGTTAAATGAATTGGTAATTTAATAGGCTGACACGTATTCGTATTGTATTATTATCTAACATTTACGTCATAATTATTGTGTTGTTGCTTTAAAATATATTTAGTTCACAGCTTAAATGTAAAACTATTGGCTAGAATACATTTTCTTGAAGGGGTTCGTGGTAACGGTGCTGTTTTCCATTATCAAGTGTGTATAAGTTATTTTACACTCGATCTTTTTTTAAACAAATTTTGAATATCTGTAGACTAAACCACTGTGTCACTCATAATTTATAAGGCGTATTAATCAAAAAGGAGCAATAACAAAGAAAACCAAACAGGCTATTTACGTGTGGACATACATAATTTTATAACACTTTTGAATAATACCGAACGCAGTGTCATAATTAATTGCTAAGGGTTTAGTTTGTTTTTTGTTGTTTTTTCTTTTAGTCTAAACATAAACCATTAAAAAGAATCTTTCAAAAAGAAGACCAAAATACACTTTTAAAGTATATTTCTCCTAAGCATACATTAGATAAAAGGGATAAATAAGGGGTGGGGCAGAAAAAACCCTGTCGAGACGTCTTTCAGCCAAATCTTTTCAAGATTAACGTTACCAACGAACGAGAAAACATCGTCTCGATAGAGTTTTTTCTGCCCCACCCCTCATTTATCCGTTTTATCTAATTTATGCTTAGAAGAAATATATTTTAGAAGTGCATTTTGGTTTTCTTTTTTAAAGTTTCTTCTTAATGGTTTATGTTTAAACTATAAAAAAAAAACCTAAACCCTCAGTAATTAATTATGGCACTACGTTCGGTATTTCTCAAAAGTGTTATAAAATTATGTACCCATAAAAATCTGTGTGCGTGTGTGCGCATGTGTGTGTGTATAAGTTTTGTTAAAAAGTGCGCTTTTGCGATTATTTTTCACCTTTTGTGCATATCAAGCACATTTTCCAAAGTTCAAGCATTTTATTGATCTTACCAATCATTCTCTAAAGATAACAATTTCAGTACATTATGCAGATCCGTTTCTATCACGGGGAAAAATCAATATCGGTACATCCACATTGAATAATCTCTTTCGCGCACTCGTCAGAAAAAATAATAAGTTTTTAAAGAGAAAAAATTACACAATGCTGTAATATGCAAAAAATCGTGAAAAACAGAAAATTTACGTCAGCTTATATTTTGTGAGTGGCTATCTTGATTTGATAAATCAAGATGATCGCTCACAGAATATAGACTTACCTGGATTACATAAAAAGATTTGGTTCAAAATAAATTCCCGAGTTCGGCTGTCCAACTTTTGTGTTAAATTCCGCTTTTATAAAAAACAAAACTATAGACACATCCAAAATCTCGTAAATTGATATAGTATTTTTACTTTAATAAAGAAAGTCATTTTTAAACAATTTAAATCAAACGATTGGAAATTATAAGCCTTACACGGCAGATTACGCAAGTTTAAACTGTTGTTGACTTGTTTCTCCAATATGGCAACACGAGACAGATCCTTCTCGCTTACGCATGAATTTGATTTTCTTACTTAAAATGCTATGTGATCAATTTACGTGATGTTTTTTAAATATGCTAACATATTTTTTCCTAATCTGTCAATTAATATTTTTCTTCCGTGTAATCTAAATAGTTGCTCGTGTTTGCTTAATAAACCTTCTTTCTTTTCTTTTCAGTTAGCTTGCTCTTCCCAAGCAGATTATTGGTCCGATTGGAGCAATTGGAGTTTGTGTTCACGGACTTGTGGCGGTGGCTCATCATACCGGCTACGCAAATGTATTCCCAGTTTTATATTTCAATATGACTGCCAGGGTGAAGCCATTCAATATGTCACGTGTAATAACGAGGTGTGTATCAGCACGGTTTTTACATCATCTATAGATTAATACGCGTCACGACAACCTTGTCTATGAATATAATAATGTTAGTAGATATTGTGTCTTTTATTTGTCTTCTCCTTTTTGCGGATTTCTTATAAAGCCATAATTGGATACTTCTATATTTATTGGCCCGCGTTTCAATGAATGTTGCCTCGGTATAGTCCCGTAGTTGACGTAAATCGTCGGACTATGACGAACGGTGATCAAATTTTAAGACGCTAAGAAAAAATAAGAGCCTCTATCGTATAAAAATTACAAGAAAGATTTGGTTGTTTTTGGTTTGATTGTTTTTTGTTTTACGGAATATCAACCTTTCTTTCTTTCTTGTTTGTTGGTTATTTAATGCCGGGTTTTGTAATTTGGATTGTTTTGCATGATATAGGTTAGATATTTTGACTTGCTCAGTAAATCAAGTAAACTTTTTGGATCATTAGTTACTGTGGGATTTTTTGTTTCTAGGTTCAGATTGGATTGAATTAAAATCATATCTTTTTTTTATAAGTGTGGTTAAATACAATGACCCCACAACTCAATTTTCACTCTTCAATCCTGCAGTCCAATGCACTTCTGACAGCAATTGCTTCTGCCAAACAAAAAAGACACCCTCTCTCCCAAATACAGGCTTTTTATAGGACAAAACCGTCCAAAGTTATTTTCATACTCTTCCCATGATCTCTAGTCTATAAATAGACGCAGTGGCCATTCTCTTCTTCTTCTTTCACTCTCTGAAGCGGGCGTTGCCAGTGGTAAAAGGTTTGCACGATTTTTTTTTTTTTTTTTTTTTTTTACTATAATAAGTTTACTTTATTTTTCAGAAATGTCAACTTTGTGTAAAGATGAACTTTTTCAAATAGTTCTTTTATATTGTTCACATTGACGGACATGTGTGAGATTGCTACAATTTTAAAGAAAGTGATTTTCCGTAAAGCGTTCTTAACACGCCAAGCATTCTGGAGGGTCTTCTCTTTTTAGCAGAAAGATGTAGGTTATGTGTGTGTGTCCTATGTGATATCGGGACAAAACTACTTTCACTCTCCGTGGTTTTCTGGATTCTGGTAATTATTTTTAGTCGCGTGCAAGCGACTCTATAAGTCACTCCGTCAGTCGCTCGGTCAGTCGGTTGGTCGGTCGGTCCGTAACACATTTGTGCTTGGCCTTTTTGGTTAAGATCAAAGGTCTGTTGTTAATAGATGCTGTTCTTAGCTTTTTAAGCTTTTCTTGGCCTTTTGGCCAAGATCAAAGTTCCGTTAGATACTGCAAGCAAAGACCATATGTGGGAGCAACCCCACATATAAGACCTTGGTCAATATAGGGACAACTCATCATACAAATTGTCACTATCCAGCTCCCTTATTCCCCGGGGAGCTGGTCCCCATTTCCCCTTCACCTCTCACATTAAAAATCGGCCTTGTGCCTAATTTGCTCGGTGGGGGAGCAAATAAATACCCTTTTCAAGATCAAAGTGTAGTATCTGTTCCGGCAGATACTGCAAGCAAATACCATATGTGGACGCATCCCACATGTTGTTCATAGGGATGCGGAGGGCAGGCTGGTCATGGCCGATGTTGCCGTAAAAGATTCTGTGTTTCGGGTGGTCGCGGTTCATGCACCCATCTCTGCTCGTGAGAGAGTCTCATTCTTCGGTCAGCTCAACGCGTTTGTAGATTGTCGGAAGCAGGTAGTGCTAATGGGGTATTGAAACGCCATGTTAGACTCCAAGATAGATAAGGTAGGAGTCGAAGCTAGAGGGTCGGAGAGGTGCGAGTCCAGCCTAGCTGATCTGATGGCTAGATGCAGTCTGGTCGATAGGTTTCGGTTCGAGCATCCGGGGCGGAAGATGTGGACGTGGACCAATAGCGTTCCAGCCTATTCCAACACATATTTGGACAGGATATTAGTTAAGAGAGGCGAAGTAGACTTCCTATCCTGTCCCACGTTCACTTGGCTAGGCTAGAAGTATCATAAAATAGTTATGGCCCGGCTGAAGCTAGGAAATAGGCCTTAGTAAGCGGGTTACTGGAAGTTAAACACCTCCATTCTGGAGATAAAAGACTTCCAAGATCAGTTAAGAGATCTAATTAAAAAGGCACTAGCGGGGGCGGTTACCGGGAGTAAGTGGTAGTTAGGTCTCAAAGTCAAGATCAGAAGCTTCTCCGTCAAGTATGCCCAGCGCCTCACACTAGATAAGGCCAAGACTAAGAAGCAGCTAGAGCAGAAACTAGCCTGGGCTACGGGGGTGGTGATAAGGTTAGTCAGGAACTGGCTAAGCAGGACCTTCTACGCGAGACTAGCGAGCGTTACGAAGGCCAAGTAGTTAAAGCTATGCTTAGAAAGATAAGCAATGAAACAGTCAATTCTGATGCAGACGTGCACCATGAGGTTTCCAGGCGTGGCTCGGCCAAATACATTGCGAAAGTCAGACATCCAGATGGACGCACACTGGAATCGACTCGGGAAATCTCCGAAGGGTTTCGAGAACATTTCGAGGAGCTTTTTAGGCAGCAGCCCGATCTCCTGGTCCTTGAGTTTAGCGACTATTTGGCTGACTCTCCCCGCCTTGAGGCGGCTAGAGCGGCTAGTTGCGAGGGCCGGGTGACGGAGCAGGAGATCTTTACTACGCTGAAGCAGGTCAGCTGTGACAGATCGCCGGGACTCGATGGTCTACCATACGAACTGTATTTGAGGCTGTCGCCCATGTTTCTGCCTCTTCTGACGGATGTGTTCAACCATTGGTTCGCTCAGGGATCCATCCCAGGGCAAGTCACCAAGAGATGGATCACATTGCTGAAGAAAGGTGACAGTGACGGGCATGGAGGGGAAGATATAGAAGACTACAGGCCCATAACTCTGCTTAACATAGAGTTGAAGATTTTGGTCAAGATCCTGTCGAATCTGCTGCAGGTTGTTATCGGTGAGTTGGTTGAACCGGAACAGAACTATGCTGTGAAGGGAGATCGGTTCAGAATAACTCGCATTAATCTGCACGATCCTAGAGGGGAGAATAGATGACGACACGGAAGCCGCGCTGATGAATTTAGATCAGTCCAAAGCGTTCGATAGGGTCGACCATCGTTTCCTGGCATCTGTCTTAGAGGCCGCCGGTTTTAAACCGGACTTTTCCAAGTGGATCTCCGTTATGTATCAACAGCCCATGGGTGTCGTGCAAGCAACGGAAAGTGCTTGAACCCCTTTGTTATCTCTTGGTCGGTTCGTTAGGGTTGTCCGCTGTCGCCCCTGCTTTATGTCCTGGTCTTGGAGCCTCTGCTCCACAAGCTGAGACGTGGGGAGGCAAATTCGGCCCTGCGCGGAATGGTTCTGCCTGACGGCTCAGCTGCCAAGGTATCCGTGTCGAGCTTCAGAAACATTGAGATCGTGTCGGAGGCACTCCCACAGTACGAAAGAATCACGGGGGCCAAGATAAACCGCAGTAAGTCGGTTTCACTGCGGTTGGGCGCCTGGAGTGGCAACGCAAACCTCCCGGCGCCCTTCAGCTGGACGGATGGCCCAGTTCGGATCCCTGGAGTGTGGTTTGGACCGGGTCTCCAGCTTGATAAGAATTGGTCGGAGGTACGGTCAAAGGTGGAAGCTGCAGTCAACTAGTGGCTTCCTAGGATACTTTCCTTAAAGGGTAGAGCCGAGGCGTGCGCCACATACATCTTCCCTTTCATCCTTAACCGACTGGGCGTACTTCCCCTGCCTGCACAACACCTAAAAGCTCTTGTCGAACTCTTGTCCTCGCTCTTTTTGGACAGAGGAAGACACTGGGTGAGCGGACAGGTCTGAATAATTCGGAGTTCTCTCTGACCTGACGATTAGCCCGAAATGCACTCCCACTTAACAACATACAATGCACTTCTGGTGTTTTGGAGTCGCCTGATTGTCGCCGTTGTGGAACAATAGCCGTAGAGACGACTGATCACGCTTTCTTCGATTGCCACGAACTCCGCCGGTACTGGTCATATGTCAGCGAGGTGATGGCTCGCATCGATCCCGAGCATCCTTGCCCGATTACCATATCCAATGTCGTTGACAACGTGAGGCCGCCGTGAGACAGGGAAAGACAAATGGTCTACATTACGATCCTGGCCGTGGCGAGAATGGTAATTTGGACGTCGCGTCTGCAAGATGGCCGGAGGGGTGTTGTCTTTTTCTAATCAGGATCTGATCGCTTTCTTTAAACACCAAATACGGGTGAAGATCAGATGTGATAGAAAAAGGCTACATCGCGCGGCATTTGACATAAGATGGATACATGTAGCAAGTCTGTGTGTACGAAAAGTAGCCAAATTTGAATACGTGTTCTCTGCCTCGGTGTGGAACGCGCAGTTCCGTCAAGTGTAATTTTATTCTTAGCCTCTTAGCTAGCTGAGTGAGTGCTCCACCGCCCTCCTCCCGAGTATCACCACTTTACAACCAGTCAGTCTCAAAGCTATTCAAGCCATTCTCCAGATCATTTAAATTGTTTTTGAAAGATTCCAGTTATTTTTTAAGCATTCAAGTCATTTTTAAGGTCATTCAATTCATCCTAAAGTTAATTAAAGTCAATCTAAGTCATTTACTTTTTATTTATTTAAGTCATTTTAGCCCATTTTTCGGTCATTTTAGTTTATCTTTAAGAATTTCATGTCAATCCTACATTAACACATTCATTCATTACACGAGAGCACGCGACTAATGGCTATCGGACTTGTTTTAGTAGGGGTTTGGGTTTGAAGAGTTGTAATTTTGACAGTTGTTCCGTTGTTCTTGCCATTTCATCATAACAAAATTATCAATTAAATTTTTTGTAAGCAAATGTTTGAACATCGTATATATATATATATATATATATATATATATATATATATATATAAAATACCATTTCCATAGATTTGCTGACAATATATATATGTATGTATATATATATACATATATATATATATATAATATTATTTCCGAAGATTTGCTTACGATATATATATATATTGTAAGTTTATATATATATATATATATATATATATATATATATATATTATAAGCAGATCTTTGGAAATAGTATTATATATATATATATATATATATATATATATATATATATATATATATATATATATATATATATATATATATATATATATACAATATATATATTGTCAGCAAATCTTTGGAAATGGTATTATATATATATGAATCCAAAGTTCTCCAACAAATGCATTTATCTTTTTTACCCACTCGACGCATATAGCTCCGACACACCCGCTTAGCAACAAAATCTCACCCCTTCACTGTTTAGGTCCTTAAATGCCAGAAAGCGTTCTATTTTAATAGTTTTTTTTTCCTTCGAACAGCTAGACATTTGTATTCCATTCCTGCTAAACACTTTTCTGTCTGTATTGACATGCAGAAGTTTAAATGTAACGTAAACCAACATCTTGTTTTATTTTTCCTAAAAATGGTCTAAAATACTAGCCCAGTAGTCCACGTGGTGATATGCTTTGTTAGGGGTGGACGTGAGTAAAAATAAATATATGTACAGCCCCCCGCAAAAGTTTACATTTGAAACTGTCAGGTTTTGTATTTCTAGCTTCCAAATGGTAATAAAACTTTTTATAAACAGAAATTTATTGAGACTAAGCTAGGAACAGTGGGAAAAAAATTTAGCACAACGCGAAAAGAAAACTCAATAATTAGCAACGCAAAAGTTTCCAACACATTTACAAAATAATATCTAGTATTTTGTAGCATAACCATTATTGTTGATTACAGCATGCAGACGTTTAGAGTAATCTCCTACGAACTTCTTACATGCGTCTGGAGTTATTTTATTCCATTCTTCCACACAAATTCTCTCCAATTCTCGCAGATTTGAAGGTTCTTTTCTATGGACCCGTAATTTCAATTCTCCCCATAAATTCTCTATGGGGTTGAGATTGGGAGATTGACTAGGTCAGTTTCAAACGTTCACTTTATTTGAATTAAACCAAGTTTGTGTGAGTTTTGCAGTGTGTTTTGGATCGTTATCATGTTGAAAGATCCAGTCTGATTTCAATTTGAGCAACTTCACACTTTCTTTAAGATTTTCTCCAAGATACTCCTACAAAGTGCTCCATTCATTTTTCCTTTTATTATTTCCATTTTCCTACATCTCCTGCATTAAAAGAACCCCAGACCATAATAGATCCTCCTCCAAATTTTACTGTTGGAATGGCGTTTTTTAACTGGTATTCAGTACCTTTTTTCTCCAAACTTTCGGTGTTTTTGGAGTGCCAAATAAGTCAATTTTGGTCTCATCTGACCAAAGCACGTTATGCCAAAACTCTAGAAGATTGCTTGCATACTCATTTGCAAAATCAAGCCTAGCATGAACATGCTTGGACTTTAGAAGGGGGGTTGTTCTTTCTGATCTAGAGAAGATATCTTTAAGGTGAAGGGTTCTACTGATTGTGTCCTTGCTAATTATAATTTCACTATTTTCTAAGCTAGATATACATACAAAAACTGACTGTTTCAAATGTGTATTATAAACGTTTGCAGGGCACTATATATATATATATATATATATATATATATATATATATATATATATATATATATATATATACAGTGATGATCATATTTATTGGCACGGTAAAATAAAAGTTAAATTTTGTCTAATAAATTCTAAAAAAGGGATTAAATTAAAGAAAATAACAAAGTATATTATGTATTTTTAACTGGCCTTTCCGATGCAGCAATCGGATTTTAGAAAAAATAAATAACAAAGGAACAACAAACATAATTGCAAAAAACCCTTGTTCAAAATTATTGGCACGGCTTTGTTTTTCTTTTAGTATCAGTATAATATCAATCAATTTCCGGTTTACGTGATTTCTGAACTTTTTTATAGCCATATTATACTTGTTTAACGCTAATTTAGTGAATTATTTTTTTCAGATAATTTTTAGATAGCGATTTATTTAAACTATTATAAGTGACTAAATTATAATTTTCAATCGCCATGGTTAAAACTAAGGAACACAGCGAAGACGTCAGGAAGCTTGTTGTAGCATGCCATACCAATGGGGAGGGCTATGATAAGATTTCAAAGAAGCTAAACCTTCCCAAATCCACTGTTAGAGCCATAATAAACAAGTTCAAATCGCAAGGCCACGTTATGAGTTTAGAGGGTAGAGGGAGAAAAAGGATTCTTTCCCCAAGAGATGAACGGAAAATTGTTCGACAAGTAATACAAAACCCAAGGATCTCTGTTGGGGAGATTGTTGATGAACAGAGCACCTCTGGAGTGAATGTATCTCGGCATACAGTTGGTAGAGTTTTGAAGAGAGCTGGTTTAAAAGCATGTCGTCCGAGAAAGACACCCTTATTGAAGCCTATGCACCTGAAAGCAAGGCTAGCCTTTGCAAAACGTCATATTGATAAAGATGTTGCATTCTGGAAACGTGTTCTATGGACTGACGAAACGAAAATAGAGTTATTTGGCCATAATAAAGTGTCTTATATTTACAGAAAATCTGGCGAAGCTTTCCTGCCTAAGAACACCATACCCACAGTGAAGCACGGTGGAGGCAGTTTGATGTTTTGGGGATCCTTTGCTGCCTCTGGACCAGGGCGACTTGTTAAGGTCACAGGTAGCATAAAAAAGGAATATTATGTTAAAATATTGGATGAAAACCTGAAAGACTCTGCTAAAGAGCTCTCACTTGGTCGTCGTTGGTGGTTCATGCAAGATAATGACCCAAAGCATTCGGCTAAACTGACTAAGAAATGGCTTGAGGACAATCATATTAATGTTTTGGAGTGGCCATCACAAAGCCCAGATCTTAATCCAATTGAAAATTTATGGAGAACATTAAAATTGAGGGTAATGCAAAAGAAGCCTAAGAATCTTATTCAATTGGAGGATTATTGTCAGGAAGAGTGGGCTAAAATTACTACTGAAGAGTGCAACAACTTGGTTGTAAACTATGAAAAGCGACTGGGGAAGGTAATCAAGGCCAAAGGCTATACAATTGATTATTAAATAAATCGTGCCAATAATTTTGAACAAGGGTTTTTTGCAATTATGTTTGTTGTTCCTTTGTTATTTATTTTTTCTAAAATCCGATTGCTGCATCGGAAAGGCCAGTTAAAAATACATAATATACTTTGTTATTTTCTTTAATTTAATCCCTTTTTTAGAATTTATTAGACAAAATTTAACTTTTATTTTACCGTGCCAATAAATATGATCATCACTGTATATTTATACTCCTATATTTTTTTGTTTCTGTTGATATTCATATTAAAAACCATTTTTCATATTTATTTAAAAAGAAAATACAACTTTCTTATATATGTGTCGTGAAATTGCATTCCTCTGCAAAAGATTTAGTTACTTTGCATATTCTTTTAAACATTTATTTTAATTAATTCCCTATTAGTTTTTCTTTCATTTCTACGGGATGTTACCTATTACGTGTGATTATATTTATGCAGATATTCTACATGATTTATACTTGCGTAATATTTGTGTAATAGGATTACAGTAAACACAAACCTCTTTCTATATATATTTATGCATGCAAATATATATTTGTTTAAAAAAATTTTGCCTACCAATCTCCTCTGTCAGTATTTGGTCTAGAGATATGAAACTTAATATATAGAGAGTATTCGAACGCACGCGAAACTTTATGTTTGGCTTTTTAGCCAGAGAAAATCGGTTCAAAATTGTCAAAATTTAGAAAATGAAATTTGCCAGGTAAAGATCGAACGACGGCATTACGAATATGCATGCGTAACGTAATAGCTATTGGTTAATGTTTTAATTTTTAACCTTGCAGCAAACAAATCTTCATAGCTCAGGCATTAACGTTAAAATAAAATAAAAAAAGTAAATCGTAAGGTAAACGTTTTGGTTTCGATTCTCAGTGGCGGCGCACGAGTCGTTTGTTTTTTTACTTTTTAAATCATTACTGTATATTGGGTCGAATATAATATAATATAATAATAGATACGAAATCTGCATTAATCAAAATATCATATTTAAGCGCATTTTACGACCGGGCAATGCTGGGCGACCTGCGAGTATATATATATATATATATATATATATATATATATATATATATATATATATATATATAGTTAACATACCAAACCAAAGCCAAAGATACATTTACATCACAGCCATGTTATTTTATTAGTAATACAAACCATCCTAGACGTGTTTTGCCACTTAAAAACTGATGCTCGATTCATGCAAGATGGTCCAAAACATTCTGAAGCATTCCATACGTTTCTGTGGTATTTATCAAAGTTTAAAACAGACCTTTATTGCATATAGTTTTTCTAAAGTGTACTCATGTACACATTACATTTTTGAAATTCACCAGCTGTCACGATCAGGCTTAAGTATGGTGTATTCCAATTCCTGCTGTAACAGTTTATTTGAACCTTAAATCATAAAAATTAGTAACTCATCTCATGAGACGTATAGCAATAACATATTGCATTTTCAAGAGTCTACGCCAGTTTTAAATGCCAGTACAAAAGAAAGTCTGGAAACTTAGTTAAGAAACCTCGTATATATATATATATATATATATATATATATATATATATATATATATATATATATATAGTCTTGGACTTCCGTTTTGTTGGCTGCCATAGCTCTTGTGGGTTGCGACGTGGTTTCACTGTAGAAATATATATATATATATATATATATATATATATATATATACATATATATATATATATATATATATATATATATATGATGGACTCTCCCGTCGATTTCGATGAATGAGCTTCCGCCACAACAGCTAAGTGGTGCTCGGAAATCCACAAAGATAATTTGTTTATAGTTGTGAAGGCTTTGTGTAGAACTAACCACACTTTGTGGTATTATTGCAAACCTTTGTTGGTACAGATGACTGCTAAAGGATACAGTAGACCGCAGGTTTTTACATCAGAGTTTCCTTCTCCTAAATGCTTGTCTTAAGGAAGATTTGGGGTGCATCTCTCCCAATGATTGTGCCTCCAGATACCAACATGGAAATTTCTAAGTCTGGTCGCGGTACATACAGGTTTTGCTTAAGCTTAGGGAATTACTAAAATCGTAGGAAGCATGGTCTAGATTATAGGGAGGGTGAGGAACTGCTACTGGCCAGGCTCAAAGTTGCTTAACTTCGGTGATCTGGCCAAAACCGATGTGTTAACGTGATTTTGTCGTATATATATATATATATATATATATATATATATATATATATATATATATTGTATCACAAAAGTGAGTACACCCTTACATTTCTTCAAATTATATCTTTAATTATATCTCTTCATAAGACAACGCTGAAAAATTAGTTTTTGACAATTAAAAGTAGTTTGTCTGCAGCATATATAACAGTTAATTTATCTTACTCTAAAAAATAACTCAAAATATAGCCATTGAAAGCTAAATCCCTGGCAACAAAAGTAAGAATACGAAAAGTTGTCTATATTAACATGCATGTCAACTCTCAATATTTTTTGTCGTCGCCATCATTATCGAAAACTGCCTTTACTCTCCTGGGCATGGAGTTTACAAGAGCATTACATATAGCCACTGGAATGCTCTCCCATTCTTCAATTACGACGTTGCGGAGCTGCACGAGGATGCCCCAAATATGTTCTATTGGGTACAAGTCTGGAGACATGTTTGGCCAGTTCATCACATTTACCCTCATCCTCTTCAGTAAGGCTGTGGTTGTCTTGAATGTGTGTTTTGGGTCATTGTCATGCTGGAATACTGCTCTGTGAACCAGTTTCTGGATGGAGGGGATCATGCACTGCAGCAGTATTTGACAGCACATGTTGGAGTTCATGTTTCCCGCAATTAAATGTAACTCTACAATACCTGCAGTACTCATGCAAACCCAGACTATGACATTCCCACCACCATGCTTGACTGTAGGCATGACACACTTATTTTTGTACTCCTCAAATTGGTGCGCATGGCTGTCAACCCAGGAGGAAGCCTCTTCTGAAGGCAATACACAAGAAATCCTGCAAACAGTTTGCTGAGAAAACAAAGCCCATAGATTACTGGAACCATATCCTATGGTCTGATGAGACGAAATATAATTTGTTTGGTTCTGATGGCTTTAAGCATGTGTGGCGGTGACCAGGTGAGGAGTACAAAGATAAGTGAGTATATATATATTTATATATATATATATATATATATATATATATATATGTATGTGTGTATGTGTGTGTGTATATATACGCAAGTGTCTGCAATGGGTTTATCCTTCACGTTGTTATCGACTGTCTTTTGTCCGAAATTAACTCTATGTATAGCTTCCCATGTTAATGCTGTATGTTTTATTTAAAAATGAAGCCTATATTTCAAGATTTGATTTGCGTGTTTTTTTTCATGATTTTAGATAAGAGTCTGTCGAGATGCAATGAGATGCTAAGCTATATTAATTTAAAAAAACCTGCATACTTACATCAAACATACATTCTAGTTTTTCTGCAATTCAATATTATAAAATGGATAATTATTGTTAGTTTGATTTTATCCGTTTTTGTTTTTCGTTTAACCGTAGATCTACAGTCTTGGTTTAATTTAATGTCAAAACTCAATAAGATGTTGGTTGATGATTTGCCCTCAAACTTTTGCAACGATTTCAATTTATTTTATGTACATTGCTATTACACATGTCGTTTTATAACTTTTTCTTTCAGGATATTAAAGTGTTATCCTTATTTTTCTATGATATTCTAATCCATTTTGATCTGAAAACGACATTCTTTAGACAACAGAAATGGAGTCCTCTTCCATCATGATAAGGCTCCTCCTCACACAGCACTATCGACTTAATATCCAGGAGAATTTCGTTAGGAAATCATGTTCCATCCTGCATATTCTCCTTACTTAACTCCGCCGGATTATCACTCATTTCGAGGGTTACAAAACCATTTATATGGCCTTAAGTTAAGATCACGAGAACAGATTGACTATTAGTTCAATTCATGTTTCACATAAAACCTAAAGAATTTTACTAACAAGAAATTTTTCTTATAAACTCGTAGATAGACGGAATAAAGGTATAAATTGAAAAGGGCGTAATTGTTATGATAAAGATTTTCAAAAGCGCAGTTTTTCGTTTTCGATATGAAATTTTGAATTGGCAAAAAACGTTGCAACCACCAAATTTATAAGGTCTCTCGCCGATATCCGGCACTTTTCTGCATTAATATAGCAACTAACACAACGATATTTATTTTGCGTACTTCCTTGACTTATTTGAAATGACATTGAGTCTAACTTTGCGATTTTCGACAGATCTGTGTAGCATACAACTATATAGATCTGTGTAGCATACAACAATATAGATCTCAAATTGGGCTTCTTTATTTTTGGGGAAATTTCATAGGAGAGGTCTTACAGCGATGAATTTGTAATACTCTCTGGTCCTGTTCGGACACAATCAAAGAAAAAACACTCGACGCTGTTCAGAACCGAAGTATTTCTCATCGGTTCTATGTGCTACCGTAACTGGAAAACCTCTTGAAGACACTTGAGATGAAGTTATTTATGATATTAATGGAAGTAGCGCTCTGGATTTCCAAACAGTAAGAGAAGACCAACTTGATATTTAAATTGCAGATCTGGAGTTGGTTGATAGGGGTGACTGTTGACAGCAAGTGGGCAAAGTGTCGTTCAGCTTTTGTGTAAGTGTCGCTTACAGAATATTAGAATGAATTGGAATTTAAAACAAAAAACAAAAAACTAAAGAATAAAGATGTTTAAGCCTTCTCTTCCGAATAGAAGTCAGAATTTTTTTCTAATTATTGCTTAAAAATAATTTGGAACCTTTCCTACAATTCACCTATCTCCCTCGGTATTTCATAATCTTCGTAAGATTTATAAACGTGCAACGTCGTGAATGGTGTTCGGTTCAATGTTTCTGCATGGAAGAATTAAATGACGTAGCTCTGCTTCTGACACACGTCCACGATAGGGATTGCTTTCTTAGAGTCTAATACCGTCAATATCTGCAACAGTCAAAATAAAACTGTCAGGTCATGATTGCACAAGTTTAGCTATCATAACAATGTCATTTGCAATCCCCTTTGATCCATTCAGGCGGAATAAATAAATAGGAAGCATTAATTTTGTAACGTCACTCCCTGAAAAAACTTAGCTTTGGTTACGATTTAATGTTTTACTAATAAACAATTATTTCAAGATATATAATTGTTTAATAATTTAAAGCAAAGCAAAAAGAAGACGCTGCTGTCAGCAAGTAGTTAAAGAACGGAAGCGTGAATGCAGTTGATTTTTATATTCAGTGATTGACGAGATAATTTGATTTGGCGCCATTCAATAAACGGGAATTATAAATAAATTAGCGGACACACCAGATGTTGCTTGCAAATAAATGGGGATTAGTTTTAGTCGCGCAAAAAAATTTAAATCATTAAAAAAAAAATGTAAACGTCAGCATGAATTAATATTTTAAAGTAGCCACAACACGGGTCGGAACATATTGTCACTGACTAGAAGTACTTTCTTTGAAATATTTGCAGAATCCGGTGGTTTACATAAACTGTCGGGATATGCCGAGGAAACATTACGGAAATAGAAATCAGCAAATGTAGAAGTTCCAATTCTCAAGCAATAACGAACGAGCTAAGAGTTTTAGTACGAAATAAATATTATCATTCGATTGCTAGGAAAATATTGCCAAAAAAACGTGCGTTCAGCTCGATTCAATGATCAGGTATGCAAAATTTATTATATAAGCAAAGAATAAGAGGATTAATCGTAATAATAACTGATAATAATTAAAAGAGGAAAAAATTCTCACACATGTAAATTTAAATTTGTGAACAATAAATAGAGGCTTAATCTCCCCCCACCCCCATTTTCGCCCCAAACAAGGCACATTGGTATAGGGGGCTATTATCAGGGACAGAAGATACTAGGCTATTATGTAAGGAGTTGGGCAGCAAGTTGTCAGTTCACGTTACACTTCTACCTTTTTCAACTTCCACAATTTTTTAATCTTTTTTTCAAGTCTTTCTGTTCTTTTTCCTCCACATTCACATCGGCTGGCATTGCTATGTCAATGATTATTGCCTTGTGCTTCTTTTTTCTTACAAGACGAAATCTGGTCTCCTTGCTTCAATCATATTATCACATTAGGTATTAATATCCCACAATGAGTTCACAGTATCACTCTCCACCACTCCTTCTGGAAAAAAAAACTTTAAAAATATAAATAATAAAATTATTATTATTATTACTATTATTATTATTATTATTATTATTATTATTATTATTATTATTATTATTGTTATTGTTATTATTATTATCATTTATTTATTTTGTGGTTGTTGTTATTATTTTTATTTTTATTACTATTATTATTATTTTTTTGTTGTTGTTGTTATTATTTTTATTATTATTATTATTATTATTATTATTATTATTTGTTGTTGTTATTATTTTTATTATTATTATTTTTGCTGTTGTTGCTATTATTATTTTTATTATTTTTGTTGTTGTTGTTGTTATTATTTTTATTATTATTATTATTATTTTTGTTGTTGTTGTTATTATTATTATTATTATTATTTGTTGTTGTTATTATTATTTTTATTATTAATATTATTGTCGTTATTGTTGCTGTTGTTGTTATTATTATTATTATTATTATTATTATTATTATTATTATTATTATTATTATCTATATATTAATACGATAGCGTGTGTGTTATTTTGTGTGCCACACTTTGATCTTATTTCTTCCGAGTTACTGTCGTTTAATTATTAACCTCCCATTTCTTTTAATGATTATTTTTTCAAGGATTCTTCATAAGTTTAGGTTTCGGTTTCGATTATAGCTAATGGTACTTAAATCATTTTCCCCCATTTTCAGCCCAAACAAGGCAAAGTGCCACTTTGATGTAGGGACTACTACTAGGGACATAAGTTGCAGGTATACTATGTAGGGAGTTGAGCAGCAAGATGTCTGTTGACATTACACTCGAACTTCTACATGTCAGTACAGTTGGGAAAGCAGGAGACAGAAGAGAGTTCCAAAGTCTAGCAGTTCTGGGGAAGAAACTATTGTAGATGAATGCTTTCTTACACATAGGGATCTCTACTTTATAGGGGTGGGACTTTGCTGCGTATTATTATTATTATTATTATTATTATTATTAAAACAGAACAAAGAAAGAGAGATAGTTTTGTCTACTTTTTCTTATCGATTAGCTTTGTTCTCTTTTTATTAATGGAGATTGAGAGAGAGATAAAGAGAGAGAGAGACGGGGTTTTATCATTTTCATGTCGATTAAATTCGTTTTAATTACTATATGTAATAAATAATAATTAAGTTGCGTATGAATAGCAAACTAGCACAGAAATAAATCTTACCATCAAATTTCTGGTAAAATATTACACAAATTGTTGTGTCGTAAAGTAAGCTGTATATCTTTTTGGGGCTCACGGGGACCGTGAGTTAGGATTTTCTGGTCTGTATGAAGTCCTCCGTGTTAGTCAAAACAATTAGTGGACCAGCAAGATTGGAGATTTTAACCCCGGGACACCGATAGCAGCAAGGTCCAACGGTTGCATGGGAAGCCTAAGTAGATTTGGCCAAAAATATACAGCAGAACGGCGCAGAAGCAGTTTTCATTTTCACTAGAATATATTTGCAGTTCTCGCCTGAAACGTTGCATTATAACTGTTAGTTGGGTGATGATTATTTACCACTGATACCAAACTTGTCTTCTATAGGCAGTTCTATCAGGAACCAGAGTTACAGACGGGCTAGCTTTGATACAACCCCATTATTATGCATGGAGTATTGTGCCACGTCTGAGCTGCTGTATCTACTCTCACTCTTAGACAAATGTCAGAAAAAAGTCTCACATCTAATAGGTCACGCATTATGTGTCAAGCTCTAACCTCTGCCCCATCGCCGCAATGTTTTGCAAGTATTTTAATTGAATGTGCTTTTATGAACTCATAGCACATGTGCCCCATTGACATACATACTCCCGGCTAATTTGACAAAAGAGCAAAATCCCACCCCTTTACTGTTGAGGTCCCTACATGCCAGAAAGCCTTCTACTCTAATAGTTTCCTCCCTCGGGCTGCAAACTTCCAGCTTCCTTGACTGTATCAATCTGTAGAGGTTTACATGTAATGTTAACAGACAATTCGCTGCTCAACTCCCCACAATACGTATTAGATACGATTCCATATAGGAAGCCTTTACGCTCCAAGAGGCAATATGCTTTTTTAGAGTGAAAAAGAGTAAAATAAAATTGTCTGGGGGTGGATTTTTGGTTAATCTTAGTATTGGGCTTTAGATTTAATTGCATCCTCCTACACTGAAATAAACACAGGTACCACACAACTATAGCGTGCTTTTTTATTATTATTTATAGAACTAAAGATACAAACTGTTATATAAAATTACACTTTTGCTTCGTTTCAGGACTGTCCGAATCCACAGGACAATTTCCGGGCGCAGCAATGCTCAGCCTATGACGACAACATGTACTTTGGACAATACTTTACTTGGATCCCTTACCGAAACCCGTCCGACCCCTGCTCTCTTTACTGTTTGGCCGTGGAAGGAAATATTGTTAAAAGCCTCGCTCCCAAAGTTCTTGATGGAACCAGATGCGATGGTCAAAGCCTGGACATTTGTATCAACGGTCAATGCTGGGTAAGTTGCATTATATTTTATCTCTATGGAACAATACGAAAGTTCTATCGGTTTTTTCGGAGGTCACTGTCTTCATATTGAATGAACCTATACGTTTTTAACCCTAAAAATTATATATATATAACTATATATAAAAGTGGAATTATGTGTGTATTTGCGTGTGTATGTTTCCCTACCCAACTACTCTGTCAATTTTCAATCTACAGACTCAAGATTTGACATAAGGGATATTCAGATTTGGTAAAATATTTTTAATCATATTTCGGCCAAAAATTTGGTTGTAAAAGGGATCAAAGTTCAACGATTTGACTTTTGAATATTCTATCAAACCCCTCCGCAAATTTTGAGTCAAAACACTTGAAATTTTAGATGTAGAATACTTGAACATGGATAAAAAATGTTAATTCAGTTTAAGCCCAAAATGTTAAGTGGTCAAAATTGGGGCCCATGTTAAAAAAAATGAAAACTCTAGGGTCTCTACGAAATTACTAAGTCATTTTGTGGTCTAAACATTTGAAACTTAACATAAAGTATATTCAGAAACATGGCAAGTTTTTAATCAGTTTTGAGCCAAAAATTTAGCTGCCAATGGGTCAAAGATTTTACCTTTGCGGTTTCTAGCAAACAAGTCAGCCAATTTTGAGTCTAAACATTTGAAATTTTACATAAAGGGTAATCGGATATGCAGAGAGCTTTTTAATCAGTTTGGCTACCAAGTGGTCAAAATTGAAAGAATTTACCTTTGAAGACTCTATCAAACTCCTCTGTCAATTTTGGGTCTAAGCACTTAAAATTTTAGATGTAGGTTACGTGGAGATGAGTCAAACTTTTTAATATATATATATATATATATATATATATATATATATATATATATATATATATATGCACATAACAGTCTGAACAGTACATAGGGCCCGAGCTAAGCCGGGCTGAACTGCTAGTTATATATATATATATATATATATATATATATATATATATATATATATATATATATATATATACATATATGTGGAGGGGTATGCATAAAATATTATATATATTTAAATTTTTATATATATATGTGTGTGTGTGTGTGTGTCTGCGTGTGTGTGTGTGTGTGTGTGTGTGTGTGTGTGTGTGTGTGTGTGTGTGTGTGTGTGTGTGTGTGTGTGTAATCAATTGGACAATATAGTAATCGTTACTTAAGTGGAAAGACTTCTCAAAACATGTTTACGTTAGTCCTGAAGACAACCATATTGTAGTCAGCTGCAAAGCAGGAAAACGGAAGGCAATTCCACAGGCGTGCAGTTCTAAGAAAGAAGCTTTGTTCATGGAATATACGTTTAGGTTTAGCACAGATAAAGAGTGAGGGGATTATTGATAGTGTTTTCAGCTAGACGAGTGTTTCTTGTGAAAGTTTGGCGGAGAAGGACCATAGATTGAAGCTCAGTCGAGCACTTGCCATGAAAATAACGATAACGCAGAGACAAACTCGCAACATCTTTTCTGTGAGATAGAGGTTGCAGGGAAGAGAAAAGGACATCTATGGGGTTACGAAGTCTATTTTGAACTCTATCTAGGCAGGACAAGTCCTTTCTGCCCAGTGGTATAATAATATATTTATGGCAAGTTATCTACATAAAGTCGTTGATGGTTGACTCCCGAAAAATGTGATCAGCCTGAATGAAAGGAAATACGTAACAAAATAAATAGATCAGATAAATTAGTTTATACAGACGTGTTAAAATAAGGGTGTCTTGTTATTTTTTCCACTTAAAGGTGGAGAGCGCCAAAACATTTGTATAATAAAAAGCAGTTAAACTTTTCTCTCGGTTTACCAATGAAAATAATAGCCTGAGAAGGGATAATAATACCAACGAATTCGAGGGATTAGTTCGTGGTAGTGGACGCTACTTAGATATTAAATTAATTGCAAACCATATATGATATATAGATATGTGTGTGTGTGTGTTAGTGTGTGTGTGTTTACATGCAACACAATCAAATAGTCGGGCGCAACATATACGATGCCACGGCCGATATTGTTGACGTTGACGACGAAGCTTGTAATAATTCCACTTCCCCAACTGATCCACTTAGTATCCTTCTCATTATTCACTCGTCTCCTAGAACTAATCTAGGATGGATTTCAAGATTCGAAAGGGTTCACCAATCAAAGTATTTTCGGAAGTTTTTTTCTTCTTGTATTACAAACTATTAAGTCTAATTATTCACGTACAATTACGTTTATAAACAATATATAACATATATACATAATACGAGGGGGTTCCAAAAATATGTTTTTTATTCAATCTTCACCCCAAACAAGGCAAGTGCCACTTTGAAGTAGGAGACTACTATCGGGAACAATTTGCGGGAGCATTAAGTAGGAATATGAGTAGAAAGATGTTTGTTCACATTACACTTGAACTTCTGCATATCAGTAGAGTTGGGAAAGCAGTATCCCAGTGCTGGGGAAGAAACTATTGGAGTAAAAGGCTTTCTTACACCTGGGGATCTATATTGTAAAAGGGTGGGACTTAGCTACTTGTCGGGTCCGTCGGGAGTATTCACGTCGAGGGGGTACAAGTGCTTGCAATTCGTCAGAGCACCCACCATTAAAGTATTTGTAGAAGAGGCAGAGAGATACAACATTTCGTCGATGAAACAGAGGCTGAAGCTTAGATGATAGTTCAGGGCCTATCAGGTTGGCGACTCTCTTTTGAACCCTGTCCAGGAGTGAGAGATAAGCAGCAGATGCACGAGCCCAAATATCACAGCAATACTCCATACATTGGCGAATGGTGGCCTTATAGAGGTACAGGATACTTTCAGGCGTAAGTAATTTTCTGGCACGGTAGAGAGAGCCCACCTTTTTTGCAGCAGCCTTGGCAATGCTCTCAATGTAAATACTCCAGTTTATGTTCCCTGTAAACGTTAGGCCGAGGAGTTTAAAGGAAGTACTTTCAGGCAGTGTATCCTTAGCCATTGCTATTGGTGGTAGAAAAGGTTTCTTGTAGTTATTGAAGGAAACAAGCTTAGTCTTGGCAGCATTGAATGTGACCATCCATTTTTGTCCCCATTCCACTACAGATTGGAGGTCATCCTCTAGTGATTCTGCAATTTCTTTAGATATCTGTTCATTTGTTTCCCGCTCATGCCTGTTATAGAGAGTGGTGTCATCGGCAAATATACCCATCTCCGAAACACTTTTATCAGAGAGATCATTTATGAATATCAGGAATAATAAAGGTCCAAAGATAGACCCAGGGGTATTCCCGCATTTATATCATATTGTTTAGAAGTACGAACATCGAGGACAACTTGGATTTTGTCTTACTTAAGAAGGATTTAGTTATATTGTGTATAATTCCACTGATACCATATGATCTAAATTTCCTTAGAAGACCATCGTGCCATACCCTGTCAAAAGCCTTAGAGATATCAAGGTCTACCGCTCTATTCCCCCCTGTTTTGTCCAGTGAACGGTATATACGTTCAGAGACTACAGTTGATCGGGCTTGCCTGAATCCATATTGTTTGTCGGTCAGGAGTTTAGCAGCTGTTAGGTGTTGAACTAGGGCTTGATTAACTAAGGACTCAAATATTTTGGCGAAAAGTGGGAAGGGGCTAATGGGGCGATAATTTAATGCGCCAGTTCTTTCACCAGAATTCGTGAAGACTGGTACCACAGAGGCGGTTTTCCAGCAGTCAGGAAAGCAAGATTCGTTAAGGTATTTATTGTAAAGTTTGGAGAGAACTGAAGCAATCTCTGCAGAGCATTGTTTTATTAGCACAGCCTGGATAAGATCTGGTCCACATGTTTTTTGAGGTGTCTAGGTTTTTATGATACTACGCACCTGAGAAGGGGTGATTTTCAAATCGTCTAGTGTGGCGTCTGTCCGCAAAGGAAAATCAGGGAAGGAGTGGTGTGCAGGGTCCAGTGTGGAGTTTGAGGCAAACCGTCTAGAAAGCAGATTTGCCTTGTCGGTTGCCGTGCAAGAAACCTCATGATTGTTTGATAGTGGGTGAATCGTTGACTGCCCATTATTTACTACACTGTTGTAGATTTTCCAAAAATCACGGGTTCCTAATTTCTGTGCTTCAATGTGTTTCCTGGTGGTTTCAGTGTAATCTGTCTTAGCTGTCGCTATTACTCTCTTACAATTATTTCTGGCGTCTATATACTTCTGTCTGTTTGAACTGGACTTATGTCGGTTGAATCTGCGGAACGCATGCTGCCTTTGAGCAATAGCAGCTGCACAAGCAGAGGTAAACCATTGAGGAGAGTGGGTTTTGCTATAGAATTTGCGTGTGGAAACATGTGCTTCAATTGCAGTTTTCAACCATTCAGTAGTCTCATTTGCACACTATTCAGCTGGGAGAGAAAATATATTTTGCCATGGAGCATCTCTGATGAGTTCCCTGATAGCTTCCCCGTCGGTCTTTTTGTAATACCTCGTTGTTTGGAGTAGTGGGTCTTCAGTTTTAGGGCGAGAATTTAGGGTGATTTCTACCATTGTCACAGCGTGATCAGCATTCTCGTGGGCTGTGTTGGGCTGTGGGCATTTGTTGTGTTTTCAGCTAGGCGCGTGTTTCTTGTGGAAGTTTGTCCGAACACTTGCCATGAAAATAACGATAAAGTAAGACAACATCGAAAAATCTCTTCTGTGAGAAAGAGGTTGCAAAAAATAGCAAAATACATCTCTTAGGAGGCTATGAACTCATCAAGGCAGAATAAGTCCTTTCTAGCACTCCAATCTAGATGTGGAAACAATACACTATCCTTGAACGTACCTGGCTCTTATATAGATAGAGAATTGCATCAGAAGTGAGATATCTACTGGATCGATAGAAGGATCCCACCATTTTTCCAGCGGCCTTGGCAAGGGATTTGATGTATATGTTCCGTTTCAGATCAGGAGTAAAGGTAAAGTCCAGAAGCTTGTCAAAACATGAGGCCTCCCAAAGACGAGAGCCATTCATTTCAATTGATGCCAGATCGGGATCAGTGCGTTGATGATGTAAAGATAAAAGCTTAGTTTTATATGCATTAAAAGTAACCAGACACTTCTTTCCCCATTGTACCATGTGCCCAAAATTAGAGGAGAGAGAAACGGAGAGAACTTGGTCGTTTACGGTCTTAGATGTGCTACCATAGATGGTCGTGTCATCAGCATAAATATCCACGAATGACGTAAAGATGTGATTTGGAAGATCATTAATGTAGATCAGGAAGAGAGTTGGGCCCAGGATGGACCCCTGAGGGACTCCAGCATTAATACTGTGAGCTTCTGATTTCTGCCCATCAACTACTACTCTTATTAACCTATCAGAGAGAAATGATTTAATAATTGAGAAGACATTTCCAGCTATACCATAGCTGGAGATCTTGTGAAGTAAACCTTTATGCCATACCCTATCAAACGCCTTTGATATGGCAAGAGCAATTTCCCTAAAATAGTTGCTTCCATCGAGAGATTCGCTAATCCTATGATATAACTGTATTATATATATATATATATATATATATATATATATATATATATATATATATATATATATATATATATATATATATATATCATGTGCTTATTTTAGATAGAAGTACTTTACTGGAATATGCACTGATGAATTCATAACACTTATTCCCCCCTCTCGACTTACATAACCCCAACCCGAAAAGGAGTAAAATACCACACCCTATTACTATTAAGGTCTCCAGGCACTGGAAAGATTTCTATTCTTATAGCTTACTTACTCGAAATGTTAGATGTTGGTTGGTTGCTCTTTTTTTCTTTTTTGTTTTACGGCATATCAACCTTTTTCAGGTTATTTAATGCCGAATCCAGTGATTTTGAAGAAATATTTTTGATAGAGTATATTTGTTTTTGTTTTTTTTTTTAAGTCGGTTTCTATTTAACCCGTAGTTGGGACCCTAACAGGTACTACCAGTCCGAGTCAGAGTGGACCTGGAAGCATTGGCAATTAAAGGGTGGCTCCACACTCCACAAAGCCCACAAGCTGGGGCCTCACCATCGGATATAGTTTAAGGTCATATCCAGGACCGTTAGATATTGGCATTCTCTCCCTGTTGCGTGCTTCTCTGAGTGTACTAACCTGCAAAAGTTTAAATGTGACGTGAACATCTCGCTGATCAACTCCTCACAGTTCCCTGTTAGATACGGCCTAAAATAGTAGCACCCTATGTTCCAAGTGGCAACATGTCTTGTTTGGGATGGAAAAAAGTTTTAAAAAATAGCATTTTCATCGTTAAACGCATAGTTAGAATGGACGTATCTTGTATTATTTGAATGTTTCTTATCTTGGATGTTATTGACACAAAGTTTCAGCCGATATAACCTCCAACCTTCAGATGCGCCTTTTTTTCTTTACTCTTATTCGCCACAATCAAAGACTATATCAACTTGGTTGTGAGAGGTTACCAGATGGGACTATGTTTACAGGGGACTATGTAAGGAGTTGAGCAGCGAGATACTTGTTCACATTACATTTAAACCTGCATTTTAGTACAGTAAGAGAAGCAAAACACATGGATGGAGTCATGGGGAATAAGCTTGTCTAGTAGGCTGTCCTATGGTTAAGGACCTCAACATTGAAGGGGTATGATTTTGCTGTATCGACGAGTTTTATGAGTCTTGTTGAGTCTCGAGAATCGGTAAAAATGCGGAATTGAAGGTTTTTTTATTAAATCCACAGAGTTTTATACTATTTGAGTCCTGACACAACGGATAAAAGTGCTAAGTGTCGATTCTAACTGACAGTTTTCTTAAGGTTAATCATTTAATCCTCAGTACAGACGATACTAAAAATACAGTTTAAATTTACCTAAGATACCAACATGGAAGTAGTAGTTCGAATAATTCAAATAATACAAATTATTAATCCTGATTTTAAAAATTCAGAAACATAATATCAAATTGGACGTATCTATTTTTGGATGCGCCCAACCATCTTAATAACAGGCTCTCCCCGTGGATTAATCTGTATTACTTAACTCTATTTCCGTTGGTCTGTCACGCTTAACCTTTGTGCCTGTTTTAGAAGTACTTTAATGGAATGCCCGCTAATAAACTCATATTTTTGATGTGTCCAAGAGGTTTTGTCCATTTGGTAGGTGTGTATGTATGACACAGTGATACATCACCGGAATTTTTAGGCAGTTTACGTAAAACGCCGAAAGGTGCTGAAAACTTGGAGCCAAATCAAAGTCATTTAAGAAAACGTGCATTTGGTTTTATTGATTTACTAGCATGCCGTCCGGCGTATCCCGATCTTAAAATACGCATGAATATTATATTTTAATCCATACAGAAAAAAGGCGTGTGCATGCGAGTACCATGTTTTTTTTTCTAAACAGTTTACTTCTTGTAAGTAAAAAAACAATATAGTCGAGCTGAGACCGAAACCAAAACCTAAATATTGTGAGTTAAGTTCGATAACCATTAGACCCGCTTGACACGATTTTAAAATGTATTTTCAGACGTACTTATTCTTAATATAATAATCTGTTATGTGAACGATTCATGCATGCGCATTCGTGAAACAGTTGACAAACAAATAGAAATCCGATGGCCCCCAACGTACCAATTTTACAAGTTTGATCTCTTAGAAGACTTCTTTCGGATGAAAACCGATAAATGAATTTTGCACATGTTCGAATACCCTATAGACTAAATTTCAAACCTCTAGATCAAAACTTCATTGATTATATATGCCGAGAAGTGTCCTTACACACACACACACATACATACACACACACACATTCTCGCTTTTATACATATACTAGTAGATATACTCGGCGTTGCCCGGTCGTAAAATACGCATAAATATCAAATTTTAATTAACGCAGAATACTTATTTATTATAAACAACAATACCGTAATAAGTAATAAACGTAACGTTAAAGTTTTAAAAAACAGTTTTTTAACAGCAGAAACTTAGACATGTACATGTGAGTATTATGTTTTTCTAAACAGTTCACTTTTTTATCAGTAAAAAAATACTCGAGGTGAGATCGAAACCAAAACCTAAAAACAATGTGACCAGTACCATAACTATTATACAAGTTTGAGATAGCGTTCAAATCGTGTTTTCAAACCAACTTAACAAAAGGAAATTGTCATATTTCACGACTGCGCATGCGCAGTCGTAGAACAGTTTACAAACAGAAAAATATCCGGTAGCTTCATACGTACCTTCATTGAAAAAATATGGCCAGCTTTTGCGCGAAAATAATTCACGAAACATTAATTTAGCACTTCCCGGCGTTTCATGTAAACTGCCTGGAAAATTTCCATGATAGCATTGTCCTTATTTTTACATATGTTTCAAATAGCATTTACGGCGACGTGCAGCATCAATGATCTTTGTAATAGATGCTGTCCGTTTGCTGATACATAACACTTACGTTTAAAATAGAATGTTTACATTGTTAAACGCGTAGACTGAATAAACGTATCTTTAATATAGATGGAAGGGGCGTATCTTTATGAAATCCATTTAAGTGTCATTCAAGATGTATTATTTACATTGAATTCTTACCCCCCCCCCCAAAAAAAAAAAATGCGAAGAAATTGTAAGTCATTTAATATCGCGTATCAAATGGTTGAATTTTTTATCTTAAAAAAATGTAAATGTTTAATATTTCTTTGCAGAATTTCCCGGTTGTTCCCATTTTTTACAAATTTATAATTCAGAATATTTCAAGAAAATACAGAAGTTTTACTACGATTAAGGGTCTTCAATCTATAAACATCTTTGGAGAGTCCCTTTTTAGGGTTCGAATTTGGAGAAAGATTTTTTGGGCGGGAGAGCCGATTTTAGGAAGACAGTGAAAACAGTTTTTAGGTTTTTTTACTTAAATGTGAAAAGGCAAATGAAATACCAGCAAAACAGATGAAGCATGCATGGTCCCTCGTGAATGCACATTGAACGAGGCATAAAAAATGACTAAGTTCAGCACCACCCCCCCTCATTTAGCCCCAAAAGTCAAATCCTGGTGATAATGAACAAACGGTGCAGTTTATGGCCTTAACATATGTAAATTTGAGTTCTGCACCATGCAAAAAAAAGAAATGACTAAGTCCATTATTTGCCCCCCCCTGCATTTAGCTCTAAAAGTCCCCAAGGCCGGAACATATTTAAATTTGAGTTCAGCACCATGCAAAACTGCTAAATAGATATACCCAGAACAGTTGGGACAAATATAAGTAATTTTATTAGCCCTAAAAAAGCCCCTAGGGTACACCCAAGAGTTATCGTGAAGTATAGACAAACAAAATTATATAGAAATCAGGTAGTTATAACTTTTCAGAAAGTTTTATAAAAATCCAAGGCATCAATTTTTTTTTAATAAGCATAAAAGTGTCAATTTTAGCCATTTTAACCCGAAAGGCTCTCCTGGGGGGGGGGAGTTTTCCCGGAAAATCTGTTCTGTTACTTTTTTACTTATATCATGTTTAATATTTGTGCAAAATTTCCAAAATTTAAAATGCGTAGTTATTGAGAAAAGTGCGGATAGATGAACGGACGAACGGGAACGGGGGGACCAATAATAAATTTAAAAACATAAATGCACAAATTTCACTATATATATATATATATATATATATATATATATATATATATATATATATATATATATATATATATATATATAGTGAAATTTGTTTTTGTGTGTGTCTGTGTGTGTGAGATCGTTCCCTATGGACTGGGCTGAGTTTTAATGAATTTCACACGAAGGTACTTTATGTCCATGGCAGTGTTCTTAGATAGGTTTTGTATCGGAATGTCTTCGATAAGTATTGATAATCGATAATCAGAATAATCCGATGAAAGAAGGAACAGACGTTTTTCATCAAAGTCAACGTCTTATACAGCCTAACATTATAAGTGCATTTGAAAAGTTTTATTACCAAACAAGCTGAAAAGCCCAACATATAAAATCAACAGTAGGTTTTGTGATATGACAGGTGCGTTCGGAATGGATGTTTCTGTTTAAAGCACAATTGTACAATGATATTTCACTTTTCTATTTTAAACTATGATTCAAGCTATTGTCACTGCATAATCAGTAAGGCCAGGTATATAAAATAAGCAGTAGGTTCTTTGATACGTTCGAAATTAATGTTTCTGTTTAGAGCACAATTGAATCATGATACTTGACTTTTGCATTTTAAACTTTAATGCAAGCCATTATATATAAAAATAATTTATAAAATCAATAGCAGGTTCTATACAGTGCAATGTAGACTACAACGTATTGTGGACTAAGTCACTTTGGGGGGCATGTGAAGCTTCCTCCTGGTGCACCGCGATGGCTTCCAACTAGAACTGGCAATCAATCGATTTCATTGAAAAAATGGGCGATTTCACCGATTTCGATAACAATAAAAATATAGTTGTGTGAAACATTCGTTGATCATGATTTGATTCCGGACAACGTCGGATTACCCTACTAGTATACTAGTAGGGTAATCCGACGTTGTCCGGAATCAAATCATGATCAACGAATGTTTCACACAACTATATTTTTATTGTTATCGAAATATATATATATATACATATATATGAACAAATGATTAATAAAATATGTTAAAAGACATCTTGAAAAAGAGTTAAAAACATATTTAATTTTAAAAAAGGAAGCACAAGATAAGTGGATAGTCCTTAATCCGCGGAGTTTCGAAGAAATACTCTCCTTCTCATCAGAGGGCAGGAATTAGCAAAATGCAGGATCGGATTTTGCATATAAAAGTATTTAATGAAACTACAAGTAAGTCAAAGATATTACTTGGTTCAAAAAAGGGTAAGGTAAGGGGAACAGGAGGCAAAAGAAAAATAATAAAAAGATTTCACATGAATGGATAGTCCGGTGAAGGGTAAAGATCCAAAAAAGGTAAAATCCAAAACGGTCGAATTTAAAATTTCAATCCACTGGGTAAATTCCAAATGGTCCAAAATCATTCAAAAGGCAAAGTTCCTTGGAAAAAAAGCGCAAATGGAATGAATTCCAAATCATTAAAAGAAAAGTACTAGAGATAATATTTGAAACACGTCTGTCAAGGCTGGATGAATCAAAAAAATTCTTTAATATTTATAATATATTTTAAGTTTACCATTTTGACTACCTTAGTAAACTTATTGTAACTTTTATGTTTATTTTATATATATATATATATATATATATATATATATATATATATATATATATATATATATATATATATACTAGACTACCCATGACCTGTTGGGTCAGTATGTTATATTAGCTATGGAATTAATGCATGATCGTGACATTTGTGACGTAAAGAAAATTGTGTTTTTTTTTTTTTACATAACAGAAACATTTCTATGAAAGTATATTAAAATGAAAAAAGAATATAGATAGATTTCTATGGGTCGTTCTGTCTATTATAATTGATTATTTTTGAAAAAAATTTTTTACAGTTACTGAATTATAAGAAGTTGGCCATACTTATAGGTTAATTTGCACTGAACAGGTACCATAATACTTATTATAGTTAAATTCAAATTTTGATATATCTGCTTTTTTTACATCGTTCATTTCTGTATTACGTTTAAGTTTTGTTAAACCTCACTCTTCCCATGTTAAACAATAATTTCGAAATAATAACGTTAATATTTCAATGCGCAGGTCATGCGCGCATGCGCAAACGGATGTCGTAAACTGGAAAGTGGGTTACCTACATCGTTACAAGGTCATTTGAGTTTTATAATTATATATATATATATATATATATATGGAATAAGCGGAAGTTTACATAGATAAATAAACATAGGATGTGTGTGTAACAGAGCGCGTATATGTGAGAAAGTCAACAGCAGCTGTGTGATGGCTTGCGAAGATATTAGCAGCAGCAGCCATTTTAGCACATATGCAAATTAATAAGTCTGTGCGATCTTACGTCACAAGAGAGAGAAAGAGACAGACAAGCAGACAGACAGAGAGAGAAAGACGGAGAGATGCACCATGTGGTGAGGAGGAGAAAGCAAAGTGAGCTAGGCAAGATGTGCGTGTGAAACTTGAAGGTGAGAAAAGGCTGGTTATGTCCAGCGTGGGGTTGGGGGGGGGGAGAAAGATATTTTTAAAGCACAAATGTGGACGAAGAAACTTTGGAAAAATAATGGAATGCTTTGTTTTGGAAGAACCACGAATAAATTAATTTCATTTGCACTAAAAAAAGATGTTGAGTCGGATTTGAATCTATATCCTATTTATATTTGTTTGTTTCTGCAACGTTACATTTGTTCATATTTTTAGAGTAAAAAAAAAAAAACATTCGTCTGCTGAGATATTGAAGAAGTCTGAGTCGATAATTCAAGAGCCGTGAATTATCCACGTGTTTGTAAAATCGTAATTAAATCCTCCCCAGTCAATTAAAAACAATTTATTTGATTAAACGTTATTAATAAAAAATAATGTTTTTTAATATGTGTGGTTTTCATTGTAGGAAAGTTCAGTAAGAAATGATTTAAGCGTTAAAATGCATAAGTTTATACATTTGTTTACGATCAGTGTAAATCAGCAGACGATAATGAAGACATCCAAGCAATCTCTGTGTGCGTGGGTGTTGCGTTTTGTAAGTGTGCGTGTGCGTATGACAGCGTGTGATTAGATGAGTTTAAAATTGTAGCAATTCATGGACGACATATATAATATTAATGTCTGCACTGACTTTGACATTTTTTTTTGTCTCAACTTTTTACTTAAATAAAAATCTGGTCTTATATGGAAACGAGGTGGATGCAGAAGCGCCATTTTAAATTCCGAAAATTAACGGATTTGTCAAAAATATTATTTGTTTTTATGAATTTAGATGGAATTCGTTTGCGCAGAAACGAGTGTACATTGGGGGGGGGGACGGTAAATTCTGTACTCTATAATAATAAAAAAAACTATCGGTATATGAATTCAAAAGCGATAAATCTATTTTTTTTAATTGAGAAATTATCCAATAAAAGCGGATATACTTAATTTATACTTTGACTAAAGCCTTATTTTAATTGAAAACAAAATTTAAAAAATGGTGCCTGTATCGTAAAAAGTAATTTTGGGAGTATGGTTGAGTAATGAAATACGACGGTTTTTTAAGCGATAGTTTCGTAATTTTCTAAATGGCGTCAATCTATGCTTAACACGATTTTCACTCACTACTGTTGGACACTATATAACTAAGCCTCCTGTATATGTCCGCCAATTTCATATAATATCGGATTTTAATTCTTTTCTTTCTTCTGTTAATTGATGGTGGCGCAACTGGGTTCGAATCTTTCGAACTGCAGTAATTATTATTCTCTGCACTGAAGGTTGCGTAGATAGGAAACACTAACGTTTATAGGTAAAAATGAAAAATATTTAAAATAAAATAATATGTATGTGTGTGTGTGTTTATGTTTAAGCAAACATTGAACACTAACAGAAAACTTCTGCTTGATTATTTTATTCTTTCGGTTTTTTCATATGTTAAAATCGTATGTCTATGAAATCATTCATACTATTTTAAAATGTTTACCGTAATACAAGTTTATACGATGATGCTAATTCTGTCATTATGACATGTAAATTATTAACCTCACTCCTGGAATAGCGTGAAACCTTCTCCCATCGTCTAACTTAAAGCGCTCGTTGCAGAGCTGGCGTTTAAAAAACGCTCCTCTTTTCTTCACATATTTTGTTATTTTGCTGTTTTGTTTTTTTTTTTGTTTTTTTTTTCAACTGATGATGATTGGACGAAGAATCAAAAACTTTCGTGACACATATGAAACATTATTTTTTGTTGTTGATTTTGACAGAATATAGATCGTATGAAAAATCGAAAAAATATAAAAGTATAACTAAGCAAAGTTTTTTGTTATTTGTAAAAATGTTTGCTTAAATGAAAAAATGCTGTCTAAATACACATACACTGAGTAAAGCATCGTTGTTTTCAAGTCCAATGTAAATAAATTTTTGTTGAGCCGTTTTTTATAAGCAACAAAATTCTGCCTAATCATCAACATCTATTAAACTCATCACCATCATTTCAAATCATTATGACGTTGTCGAATCTTCCACCTAATTGGTTCTCGTTAGATCATCGAAGTTACGCAACGATAAGCCTAGCTAGTAGTAATGGGACGATTCCAATATTAGTCTCGTTTCGATATAATTAACGATTCTGTACTAAATTTCCGATTCCGATACAATTACCGATTTCAATTCCGATTCTTTATAAATCTCTAAATTTTTAACTTTATAATTGTATTTTTTTCTCCGATTACCGTAAAAACACATATTAAATGTGCCTGTATTTTCTCAAACGTAAAAACACATTTGTGAGGGGGGGGGCTGATCTAGCGATTTTTGCTTTACTGGAAGTTTAAATCAATAAATATTTATTATTTTATTGTTACTACAAGCACTGGAAGATGTTTCTTAAACCAAAATCAAATTAAAAAGAAAAAGATAATTTAAGGAATCGGTTTGGGCATCGGAAAATAGGCTAAAATTTTTCCGATTCCAATACCGATTCCGATACCCAAAAAATCTCCGATTTTTCCGATTCCCGATTCACGTTCCGATTAATCGTCCCAACACTACTAACTCGTATAAAATGAGTGACCATTTAGGAATACTAGGCGCCGAGATTTAGAAATTCCCGGGCTTGTATATGAGTCCGTGTTTAGAAAGATGCAGCCTTATTCTTCGGGTCACTGTCTTCTCTGTCCGTAACATTCAAATGCACTGACTGAGATTAAAGTTGTTCGAAAAAGTGAGGATGGTTCTATACACACCTTCACAACTATAAACAAATTATCTGTGGATTTCGGACAACTTAATTGTTGTATAAACTAGTGATGGGACGATTCAAATATTTGTCCCAATTCTGATACAATTCCCGATTCCGATACAATTACCGATTCCGATTCTTTATAAATCTCTTAATATTTAACTATAAAAGTGTTATTTTGTCCGGATTACCGTAAAAACACATCTTTAATGTGCCTATATTTTCTAAAACGTAAATACACACCTGTGAGGAGATGATCTAGCGATTCTAGTTTACCGGAAGTTTAAATCAATAAATAGTTATTATTTCATTATTACTACAAGCAGTGGAAGATGTTTCTTAAACCAAAATTAAATAAAAAAGATTATTTAATGAATCGGTTTTGGCGTCGGAAATTGGGTTCACATTTTTCCGAGTCCGATACCCCAAAAAGCTCCGATTTTTTCGATTCCCGATTCCGATTCCGATTAAGCGTCCCAACACTAGTGTAAACCTTGTATGTCGAAATTGACGGAAAAATCTATAAATGGCGATTTCTTGGTAAAAAAAAGTAAAATCCAATTCAATGAAATACTGAATATCATATCGGACTGTTTCCTTCAACTAATCAAATTTAATAATGCACATGCACACAGAAAGCACTGAAGAAGGGATTAAAATTAAAAAAAAAAAAAAAGATACTGTGTACATATAGAATATTGTTGTTATTATTATTATTATTATTATTATTATTATTATTATTGTTGTTGTTGTTATTATTATTATTATTATTATTATTATTATTATTATTATTATTATTATTATTATTATTATTATAGAGCAGTTACATCTTACAAGTCACCTTCGGCTGTTTTGACGCATGCGTACAACATAGATAAATAGTTCTAGTTAAAATAACATGTCAGATGTGTGATTTTGCGTTTGTTTACAGTCGTTGCTTTGGCAACTGAGGACACATGCTTTACTCTTAATATGGTCTGCACATGCGTGTACATGAACATGTACATCTCAATTTCATGGGAATTTGCTAATGGAATGTCTGCGTATTCTTTATAACCGGACAGTCTCACCCAACTCTCTCTCTCTCTCTCTCTCTCTCTCTCTCTCTATATATATATATATATATATATATATATATATATATATATATATATATCTTTTAATAGTATAGTATATATTTTTAATGTATATATACATATATACAAAAAGACGTTTTTAAATTGTCAGATCTATTTCAGCTGAATAAAAAATAGTTTGCACTTTCAGAGCATATATATCATTTGTAAAAAATTCAAATACCACGCGAATATTTATAGCGCATTCATATCAATTTATTTCATATATAGTGCGTCCTACACGTGTTTCGTTGAACGTTATGCTAAACAACTCATAAAAGATCCATATAAATCCATGAAAGTTTTTTTTTAGAAAAGGACGAAAGGAGGAAGAAGAAAAGGGATTCTTTTAAAGTCATAAAAGTCAAAAATAAAAATAAAAACCTTACTAGTTGCAGGTGATTTATAGATCGTTCAAGGAAGACATGTCATGAGGGTAAAATTGTTGCGTATACACCATTAACTTGGCATCTGTGTTTTGTTCAAGAGTGATTTCTTCCTGGAACGATCGCCCGTACTGTTGAAGTGGCACTCTTACAGATTTTGACAATGGATTATTCACGGCGTCACTTCCGGTGACCAAGTTCTGCTTTTCTAGCAGTGTGAACCCAAGATTGAGAGAGAGACAGTTGTTACCTTACTTTGGACTTTCAGTTGAGCGGAGTTCCCACTCGTCTAACATCGTTTCTGTATTTTCTGTTTAATAAATTATTTATTTCACTAATGTGAGTCTTCTCATTATTCTTTCCAACATTTACACCATAATACACACGTGCATACATGTGGGTGCTTATGTGTGCGTGTTAGATGCCGCCACTTCTCTTCATATAGTAGTTGCTATAGAAATAAGCTTATTTTCATGAAGAAACGAGACAGAAAGAGACGTTCGCTAAAGGTTCTCCAAGGTTTTAGTAAGAGATAATTGTCAGGAGAGAGAAAGACTAAGCTATTGTTTTGCTTTGAAGTTCACTTACGAATGCACTGTTATGAGTACTTGTTTAACCAACTAATACCGTTCCAATAACTTCTGGAAGGTCTCATGGAAGACCTCTTGTGTGAGCGTGTCAATGACTTTCGTAACAGCCTCGTTCATTTCTTCAATTGTCTCATACCGACAACCTCTAAGGTTTTACTTAACCTATGGAATAACCAGAAATCACAGGGAGCAAAGTTTGGACTATAGGGAGGGTTAGAAACTCTCTTAATGCCCATCTTAGTCATGACAAGGTATTTCTTTCGGATCTTCTCTGAACACCTTTGGGACAAACTTCGCACAAATATTCCGCATCTTCAGTCCCTCGCGAATAATTGTATGTACAGTTCTCACACTGACATCAAACTATGCACTTATTGTCTCTATAGACACACAATATTTGTTATCCATAAATGTCTTTATTTGGCCAATCAACATTGGTGTTCTGACTTCCTTACTCCTAGAACCACTTGCATCCTCACTCACAGACTCTCTGCATTCATTGAATCTTTTATGCCACTCAAAAACCGATGTTTGGTTCATGAAAGATGGTTCAAAATGTGTCTGAAGAATTCCATACGTTTCTGTGTCATTTTTTTTCCAAGTTTAAAACAAAATTTTATTGCATATCGTTCTTCGAAAGTGTCCTCACGCCCAGATTGCATTTTTGAAATTCACCAGCTGTGGCAATCAGACTTTTGTAAGGTGTATTCCAACTCCTGCTGTTGATGTTCATTTGAACCTGAAATCATAAAATTTGCTCAGTTATCTCAAAAGATGTATAGAAATAACATTATGCATTTTCAAGGGCCTACGACAATTTTAAATGCTTTTACAGAATAAGTCTGGAAACTTATTGAAAACACCTCGTATTTAAACTTTTTTTCTTAAGGATGATTTTCTATCCAGCAGACGAAACCTGCATATAGTCCATATTACCCCACTAACTAGAGCAATTATGCTTTCCCAATTTCAAATGTATAAGATCATCCGAGAAGCCATGCTTTTCTCAGAACTAAATTCAGTTTGTCGATGAGTGCAACTAAAACTACTACTACCCGTGGAATAACTGAATTTGTGGCCAAGGTTTACTCCTCTAGATCCGCCGTATTAATTCTATACCGATGCATATTAACAGGAAAACCTGGAGAAGAGCGTGGTGCTCAACATGTGCAGATAGCCATTAATCATGGAGATACTATAGTTTGCGCATAACCTAGTGCTTGTATTCATGGAGTTCCGTCAAGCACCAAACTTGAAAATAGCAATAGAGTACATAAAATACTAGCAAAATCTATGATAAATGGGTTGTAGGAAATAGCAGATGTCAGGTTAAAGCTCTTCTTTTGCTATGTATTTAAATTTAATTGTATTTTTACAAGTGATTCACCATTTGTCGAAGGTTAGTCGAGGGTAAGGGCTAATGAGTGCAAGGTGGCAAGTGAGACAGAAACGGAATGATCGTTAGGGATTACAATTAGGTAGAATTTGATTATTAAATGATACTAGATCTGTTGAGAATCGAACCCAATATTAAATATGACAATCATTGTTAATCTATTTTTAACAAATGGAGCATCCACTTATCAAGGTCCAAAGGCCATCTGAGGATAAAGAAGTGTCAGGTATGCGGTAAGACAACACCGTGATCATTGGTAAGAATGGTGGAAATTTGGTAGGATCCGATTAGTTAAGAGAACAAATCAGTAAAAATTTGTTCACATTGGACTTGAAAACGAGAATTTGTAGTCAGTTGGGAAGCCGTCCCAGTGTATTTTGTTCTATAGACGGTTAGTTTTAGGGAGAGAAACTTTGTCCATGGATTTTTTAAAGATAATAGAAGGAATTACAATATGAGGTTATTTCTTTCAAAATTGTGACCTGATTACTGTTACAGAATAACATCAAATCGCCACATTGGTTTCTTATTTACTGCTTAATGAGATTTCACAGAATAAACAAATAACAACGACAAAACTACTTAATCGTACAAACCGAAGAAGGAAAAACGGGATCAATGTGAGTGTGTATCTGTGTGTACGTGTGTGTGTGTGCGTGTGTGTATATGCGTGTGAGTGTGTGTATGTGTGCGTTGACAACGTGAAGTAATGAAAGTGTCAGTGTTGGTTTTTGTTAGCTAAAAGTTCGTTCACTCTCTGTTGTAATATTAGCTGGGTGTACATATTTGCACTATTATCGTTTGTAAAGCGAAACAAGAGTTCTTTGCATCACGTGGCTTTTACCGATTAAGAAAAAGAAAAGAAGGTGCAATTATGACCACGTGCGTCTCTTTGAATCTTTCGGAACCAAGTTCGCCCACAACCTCGCTAAAAAGAAGGCCATGTCACTGAAAAATTGACGTCATGCACATATGTTAACTGAACAAAAACAAGGTAAATAAAACCAACAGATATGCAACAAATTAATGTTACCAAGGTCAAGATACGTTACTCTTCTACCTAAGTGTATGAGTTTATTTGTGTTTAACTTATTTTAATACGTGTTTTTTTCTTTAAAAATTCCACTCTGTTCAGTTAGAATGAAAAAAAAACACGGCTGCCAATAGTTTTCTCTGAAGTCTGAGAGACAAAAAGTCTCCCAAGATTTCCACTGCTCTTCGTCATTTTCGATAACCAACGCAGATGATTTCACGTTATCGCAACAGCTTCTTACATTTAATTTCTCTCTGGCAACTGTCATTGGTATTACGTAGGGTTTAAGTGGCAAAATGCTTTTCCAAGGTCCCAATGCTCTCGGAACTTTTCCAGTGGAGGTCTGTTAGTGATCTCTGCCCTCGGCTCTACTTTGGTTTTGCGTCATCTGATTTTGACGCCGCCAATTGTAAGGAAGGGGGACGTATTTAACTTCAGATTTTGCAGTTTCGTATTGGGGGGGGGGGCTGTGATCGTATTTTTTTTTTCTTTTTTTTTCACTGGCGGGTAGGGGTCTTTGCGTGGTCGTAAAATACGCTTAAATATGATATTTAATTTATCCAGATTTCGTATATATAATTATAGAGTCGTTGTTTCAAAAGTAAAACAAAAAGTATTTGGATGCCATCAGCTAGAATCGAAATCGAAAACAAGACTATAACTCTAGCATTCAAAGTTGTTGACGTTACCATTGTACCAACGTGACACGTAAATGAACTGCTTAAAATTACACTAAAGAGAATGTACAAAATGTATAACATTTTTTTTTTCAATTTTTACCTATTTTTGACTCCTTAAAAACTTTTGAAAATATGTAGACAGATGAACATAGTGAGTTTTATGAATCAGTTATAGTTATACTAGCGAGACCTGTGGAGGTTCCACGGGTACATCTTTCATCTCTTCTCTATTCTATCTATCTTCTATCTTCTTCTATCTTCTATTCTTCTTTTTCTTTCTTCTTCTTCTATCTATATAAATAAAATGAACTCATTTTTTCACGTTGGATTTTGACCTTAATAGGATTAAAAATCAATATATTTCATGCAAATATAATATGCACAAACGGCAGAAAAATATCTGAGGTGTGTTATAGGCTTATTATTTTTCAAATTCCTCGATAATCTTAGATTTCTATACTTTTTCTGCTGAGAAGGCACGGCAAAAATCTGTTAAGATCAATGGAAGTGGTAAAATATTTTCTCTCTAATAAATTCCTCCTCCCCCTGCCACCACTTAACACCGTCTGGGGATCGTTCACAAGGAACAGTTGAGAAGAGAACACCGGTTTGGCTTCGTAGTTCTTTCATGTGAAATTATTTAAAATCACTAAACTGAGCTGCAGTGCTCTGTGGCGTAGTGGTTAGCGTGCTGGACAATTCACATTATATTTTCACGTTCGCGCCGACCTACCGTAGTCGTTTTTTTTTTTTTTCCTAAACAACTGGAATGGACTTTTCTTGGTGGCCGAACTGTTAACGTTGCAGATTGTTTTGTTTTTTTTCACACTTTATTTTCCTACTTTTACTCATGACTCCGGGTTTGATCCTTCCTACTTACCTACCATAACATTTTTTAAAACTCCCCCCCACCGTACCGGAAACAAACACTCGGGCAACGCCGGGTACCCCCGCTAGTATATAATATATTGTTGCTGGACATTCTTTTTGTTCAGTGTAAAGGGAGACCCTGCGATATTATTGTATACCTTTTGTTAAAACTAAAAAGATTTCTTCGTAGTTTAAGCTTTCTTCGTTCTAAGATTTTCTTTAAGATTTCACTTGTTTTAATTATATCTATCGTTGTATCTTTTCAGCCTTTTCTCTGATTTAAATTTTTTTCCAAGATTTTCAGAATTATCCCTAGTGCTCCTACAATTGTTGCTGTTATTTCTACTTTCTTCGGGTTCTATATTTTCTCTCTCTCTCTCTCTCTCTCTCTCTCTCTCTCTCTCTCTCTCTCTCTCTCTGGCTAGTTCAGTGCATTTGACTCCGATTCTCTGTCTCCCTGATATTCACCCTGTGGTTTGATGGAACGGCGAAATCTACTACTGGCAGGATTTTTCTTTTCTATAAACATTTAATTATTATAATTATTATTATTATTATTATAATAATTATTAGTAGTAGTAGTATTAGTAGTAGAAGTACTAGTAGTAGTAGTAGTAGTAGTAGTAGTAGTAGTAGTTCTCACACATGTCATCATCAGAGATTTACTCACTGACAACGACTGATGGGTTTCTCCGGAGTTTTGGTGACAACAAGTCTCCTCAGATTTCCAGTACTCTGTACCTCTTTCGATTACCTTTGAAAATGATTTTGCGTTATCGCAACTGTCGTTTCCCATTGACTTCTCGCTGGCAATGACTATTGGCATTAACTCTAATTTAGGTGGCAATAAGTTTGCCCAAGGTTTCAGTCCTCTTCACGCTCATCTAATGGAAGCATGGTTAATGCTCTCTTTTCTAGGTCTTACCATACTCCTTGACGCTTCCCGATAATTTGATGTGGCGTTCATCTCTGCCAGCACTACCATTTTTTTAACAGGAGGGGTATGATCTATCACGATAAAAAAAAACAGAAAAGGTGCAAGAAATATATTTTTAAAAAAATAAACAGAGGAAGAAAAATAATTATGTTGTTTGGAGAATGTCAAGCTATTACGCACCACGTGACCGTTTAGTGTTCTTTTGTTGTTTCTATGCATGCTTGAGGTGGAAGAGGTCGACGTTAAACTGACTCGAACGCTACTGGCCTTTCCACTTGACATTCCAGCTTTCGGAATTCCTTGTAAGACTGGCACTGCAGACGATGACGCGCTAATGGGTAGTGTTCTCAAATAACCTAAGCGTGTTTTTTAGTTAATCCAATAGCCTTTTTTTTTTCCTTTTGTTTTTACTTACCCGCTCTATCCGACAGGAGTAAGATAACCCGCCTCATCCAGGAATTATCTTGTAGATGTGATTAGATATCTTCCCTACAATCCCCATCCACACATTGTTCTATCCTCTTTGTATTCATTTATTTGCGAACTGTTATCCTCATCTTCATAGTTGTTGTTTCACCACTTTTCGGTCAACTCATCCTCTGGCCTTCTTTAGGTTGTTAACTTATAACTATATCCCCAATCATTACTGCTTTCCATAGTTATTGTTTTAGCTAAATAGTCCACTGGCCTACTTTGGGTAGGATTGAAACCGCGATCTACAGACAATGCTCACCTATAACTGTACAGAACCACGCCTTTATCCACTGCACCACGTTGAGTCGCTACGGTTCCAGTTGAGTAGTGCCTGAAAACAGCGGTTTCAATCTTACCCAAAGCACTAGACGATACTGCGGTATATATTTAAAGAGACTGATGACATCTAGTATATATATATATATATATATATATATATATATATATATATATATATATATATATATATATATATATATAACGCATCCATACGCCAATATATAAAACGATAACTGTGCCTGTATTAAAAGTACTTCAGTGGAATGATCTCAGATGAGCTCATTGCTTACCCTAGAAAAACCTGTCTAGCAGCAAACTCCCACCCCATCACAATATGCCGGAAAGTGTTCTATTCTAATACTTCTTAGTAATAATTCCTCTTCTCTCGGACTGCTAAACTTTGGAATTCCCTCCCTGCTTTCTTTTTCCCTGACTGTACTAAGCTGCAGAAGTTTAAATGCAATGTGGATAGACATCTCGCCACTCTCCTTACATAGTTCCTTGCATACATGGTCACTAATATTGGCCCCTTATGTCCAATTGGTAATATGCCTTGTTATGGTGTGAACATGAGTTTAAACTATAAGGAATTTCTTATAGAACTGCATCGCACCAACTACATTTCCAGATCTGTTTGACGACTTCAAACGAATGTTGCAGAGCAACGGGCATGGCTCCAATGAAATAGTTATACCAGATACATATTCTGAGGCCAAAGACAAATCGTTCTACATAAAAAACAGTTCATTGTAAGAGAAGTATTGGAATCATTGTATGACCGTAATAGTATTATATATGCTTATGAATAAAGTCGAATTTTGCCTTTTTTGTAGTTTTTTTTAGTAAACCCTGAAATTTATTGAGTGATGTCCTTATGTAAACCTTATAACTAGAATTCTTTGTCCGATTTTTATCAAAATTATTTATATGATTTTTTTTATTCTAGAAAGTGTCAAAAATTTAAGCCTGAAAGTTAAAGGTCTGAAAAAGAAATTGGAATTCAGGAACTACTTAATGCCAATCTTAAAGATTTCAATTTTAAATCAGGCGTTATAGCCATGTTGTCTCCTAAACCCTTTTTAAATGCCTAAAAAATAATTGAAACCTTGGAAATATTTATGGTTACCTAATGCACATAAATTTGGAAGGGTCTGAATTTTCGCAAAATATATAAAAATATACACATACCTAACGTTGTATACTAATATCGCACCATTTATTTCTGACGTTTCGAATGTACAGTCTTAGCGGCTAGATGAATAAAATAACATAAAGAAGTTATTCAAACTTTACGATCGTAAAAATGGCCGTGCGATTTGTTTTTGTTTTCATTTATCTTTCGTTACTTTTTGTTGTGTTATTAATGAACGTGTTTTATGTTCTGACATGGGTGCCTCATTTTCTAAATTCAAACGATATATAAAATGTATATATATTGTAACGAATGCCCCTCCGTTGGGAACGACGAAGGAGAATTACGCAAAAAAAAAAAAAAAAAAAAAAAGAAATTTTGGTCCTCGGGTTCGAACGCATGCGGTATATCGAACAAGAGGGCAGGGGAATAATTTTTCTCGGACTAGTGAAATAAAATAAAGTAGGCAAAAAACACAGTGAGATAGAACGGAGACAAACGCAGTCTTAAATTTCAAATCAACTATATTACAAAAGGAAAAAGCTAACTGGGGTGAATAAAGGCTTAAATCAAACAAGAAAAGAAAGACAAATCATGAGGATGGGGGGAGGTCTTACGCTAGTGTCCAAAAATGCCGACGGAAAATACCTCAATGAAAAAAACAACAAAAATGGCAAAATAAACGAATCGCCGACAGGTCACACGAAACAGACATATATATAGAGAGAGAGAGGACTTACAGTTCATATTTTTTAATTTGAGGTTTCTTCGGCAGTCTGTTAATTTAAGGGTTTTGTTTTTTTTTTCTTATTTTTCGGTGATTGGTTCCGAGAAATCGAATGTTGATTTATAAAGTTTGTGTCATTCCTTTTTGTTTCAGATCATTCTGTTCAAATCCTTTGTCTCCCGTTTAGTTTTAAATCGATGAGTGCCCGCGCCCATCCAGGCTTACGCCCATTATCAACGATAACCTGAAGCAGGGCTCACCGTCCATTCGCCATGACGGGTTTTTCAGAAGTGACTTCTATAAAAAATAGTCTTTTTTTCTTTCTCCTCTCTTTCTCTCTTTCTCTTTCTCTCTTTCTCTCTCTCTCTCTCTCTCTTCCTTTTCCTTCCATATATCGCTTGCCTTTCCTTTTTCCTTCTTTGTTCACTTTTTTGGCGTTAAGAAACCCGGAAGCAAAAAGCGTCAGAAAGTGTGTTGGCCGGATGACCTCGCCAAATCGCTGGCATACTGAAGGGGCGGGAGGTGTTAATATCTGTTGAACGTTATATTCAACTCTTTCTTCCCCTCTCTCTCTCTCTCTCTCTCTCTCTCTCTCTCTCTCTTCCTACGCCCTCTCTTCCTCTTTTTTTTGATTCGGCGACAATTCAAACAACAACAAAAAAGGCTAGATGCATTCTTCGTCGGCCAAAATAAGTTAAATTTAAAGTTTCCTATTTAAAAGACATAATCTATTTTTAGGATTATGTGACAATGTATATATATATATATATATATATATATATATATATATATATATATATATATATATATATATATATATATATAATGTTCTGAAAGTGTGAGAGAATATATAATTACTTCCACAGCCCAACCCCGTCGCAAACTACAAGAACCAAGAAAGCCAACAAACCGGAGGTCCAAGACTCGAGTTTCGCCCTCATTTTCTCCTAGCATGCAAGAGGCTCGGGTTTCAAATCCCGAGTCCCGATGTGTCTAACTGGTGAGCCCAAATCTCTGATCTTGGACTTCCGGTTTGTTGGCTTTCTTGGTTCTTGTGATATGCGATGGGGTTTGACTGTGGAAGTATATATATATATATATATATATATATATATATATATATATATATATAACATGTGCGGGGTCTGTCTGTGTGTAAGAACACAATTTACGACTGTAAATTATATTTCTTTTTCAATTTCATGAACTCCTTATACTATTATGTTTTTTCAAATATGACAAGTTTTCATACAGTCTCATTTTATCAGTATCAGCAAATGCACTAATTATAATTTCCATATGAAGTGCACTATTTTCTATTTTGGTTGCATTGAGCTTTTTTTTTAATTTGGTTGGCCTTACTAATATAAATATTGATATTTATATTCGTATTACAGAAGTTTGTAAACTTAACTTTTACTTTTTGAATAATATATATATATATATATATATATATATATATATATATATATATATATATATATATACATACATATATATAAAAGTGATAGTGTGGGGGCAGTTTTTACCTATATACAAAACGAATTTTGGATTAACAGATTTGACATTTGTTGTATAGGGTATTCAGACGTGTGGAAAACTTTGTGATCGGTTTTCGTACTGGGGATAAATAGGTTTGAAAACACTTTATAAAGTCATGTCAGACTGGCCTAATAGTTATCGTACTCGACTCACTGTCTGCATGTTTTTGTTTTGAACTCAACTTGAATATTTTTCTTATTTACAAGAAGTGAATTGTTTAGCAAAAAAAAAAAACATAATACTCGCATGCGTATGTCTCAATTTCTGTGAGAATAAAAATATATTTATGCACATTTTACGACCGGGCAACGCCGGAACGTCTGCTAGTATAAATAAATAATAATAAAAAATATATATATATATATATATACATATATTTTTATTATTTATTTTTATTTATTATTATATTATATTATTATTTGTTTATTTATTATTATATTATATTTTTATTATTATTATTTATTTTTTTATTATTATATTATATATTTTATATATATATATATATATATATATATATATATATATATATATATATATATATATATATATATATATATATATATATAAACAACCAGTAAAGATAAAGTTTAAAAACCAAAGGTTTCTGGAAACTTAGAGTAAATATAAATATTAATATTTATGTAGTAATATCAACCAAATAAAAAGGCTGAATACAACCACGATAGGAAATAGAGCTAGTTATAAAAGAATATAAATTAAACACTTTAAAAATATATTTTACATGAATTTATTGTTCGACCGGATACTCAGATATATCTTATTTGAGTGTCCTGTTTAATAATAAATTCACGTAAAATATATTTTGCAGTCTTATTTGTATTATTATATATATGTGTGTGTGTATGTGTGTGTGTGTGTGTGTTCGTGTGTTCGTGTGTGTGTGTGTGTGTTCGTGTGTGTGCATATTTGTCTAATAAAGATGTGTGCGGACATCTGTCTATATCTTTGTACTCGCAAAATGATGATCGTCATTATTCTTTTACCGTGGGAACTGATGTTTTTAAATTCGCAGGTGTTACCAATGACAGTCGACAAAAATATCCATATGAATAGGTACAAGTTTACTCGTTATCCGACTTCCGGTATAACGTTTAATATGAAGTCGTTTTGGTGTCTTCTTATATTGTGAACTTTGTATATATATATATATATATATATATATATATATATATATATATATATATATATGTGTGTGTGTGTGTGTGTGTGTGTGTGTGAGCCCCTTTAAGAAATTCGTTTCTTATCGTTAAGCACTTTCAGTTTGATTAAAGTCTGCCAATTTAGCTCTTATGCGCAGATCATCATATAATGATTAGATCACTTTGACAGACGTTAAAAAGCATTTAAGAAATAAATGTTTAAATTCAACAGCATTGTTTGCGGCTAATGGCAGCCGAATGGATTAGGTCCTTGCTAATGAATCCAGTGATGGTTTCTGTCGCCGGCGTCGAATCTATCGACTGGTGTTAATCGTAACATCCTGCCTTCTTAAATTCCTTTTTCCTTGGTTTTCTCTTTTTCTATATATCGCACCATCTCCCTCTCTTTTTAATAAACATTTCTTACACGAATACTTAGAATACCCTGCCTATCCTTAGTCTTTTTTTTTTCAAATTTATTTCATTTGTTTTATGTTTATCTCTATTTGTCTTCCTATATATATATATATATATATATATATATATATATATATATATATATATATATATATATATATATATATATATATATATATACATATATATATATATATATATTATTCTTATTTATGTATCTACATGAAATTCTATGTAAATATTTTTAGTATTTAAATTGGAAGTGTCCGGTGCGGAAATAGAGATTGGTTGTAAGTTATAAAAATATATATGGCAATTTAGCTACAAAGAATTCTCTGCGTTTCATCCTCATAAGGATTCGACATAATAGTCTTTAGCCTAATTGCCATGAATAGTTTCGAACACACACACACATATATATAAGTTTTAAATTTCCAATTTTAATAAAGTTTTTTCTCATTTTATTTCGCCTGCATTATTCGAGACTGCCAGTTGTTCATTTACATTTTTTGGTCCTAGTTAATTCGCAGAATTTACCCTATCTTTACTCCTGGTGTTTTTTTGTTTTTGTTTTTTTTTTTTTTGTTTTTTTGTTTTTTTAAATTAAACAGTTTTTTTTTTTTTAATTATAGAAAGAGTTTCACTTTATTTTTACTGCTTGAATTTGACACGCTACATTGTGCATGATCCTTTTTGGATTATTACTACACAGCTTTCAAATCCTTTTTTAACCCCCTTTTGATATGCAAAGTAGCTCTGATACACGATTTTTTCGTGAGAGTTTCCTTATTCAAGAACCAGGATTAAGATTACTTCTTTCGATAACTTTTTGAATTCATTACAGACATTGGTAACTTTCTTCTGGATAATTCAGCATGCAAGTGTACTGGATATTAATTTTTATGTTATTTTATTATGTAGAACACCTAATTCATGATTAATTATCTTCCAAGAACTTCAGTTGATTAACATTTTAATTCTTTGCGTTTTTCATTATCCTTTTCTTATTCTCCTTTTACCGTATATTATTTTTCTAACTTTATTTATCTTTCATAAGTAAAAACCTTTTATCATATCGTTATTGCAGACTTTTAATTTTTAAAAGATGTGTTAACTTTGCTAAGGTTTTTAAAATTGTATAAATTTTTTAATTTAAAATATATTTTTATTATTACTCTACAAGTTTTATATACATTTTTATATATATATTAGCTTTTGTTATCTTTATTATATGACCTCCTCTAAATAATTTCACTAATTCTAATTTGAAAATAGTCTTCCAATTTTTACTCTAAATGTTTTCGTTGTCGACATTGTACCTTTACATTTGTATAATACCAGCTTTTTCTCGTCTTCGAAATGAGGTTTCCAAGAGAGGTGTCTCCCTTACTCCTCTTTCTTTGACGCTTATTATTAATGGAATAAAGTTTCTATGTAAATTTACTATTAATCATTTTAACTTATATATGTGAATGTATATATATATATATATATATATATATATATAATTATATATATATAATTATATATATAATTATAAATGGGATTAGAACAGTAATCTAAAGAGCAGATTGTATTTTAATGTGATAGTAAAATTACTAACTTAATTAAAATACAAGAAAATAACAGTGCTCGTTGTAATTCAGATATATAATAAGCTCGATAGGTAAATATCCTAGAGCTACTTTAATATTTAGTAATGTGATTGGCAATTTAAAATTAAAATTAAAAATTAAAATCCTGTTTCATACGAAGGAACACAACAAAGTCAATAATGTGTACGATGGTTTCAGAAACGATGTTTTTATTGCGATAGACATTAAGTCATGGACAATAATTTTGACTTTTATTTATTGAGATTGTCGGACTGACTTCCTCATCTTGGTTGTTTTTTTTTTTGGAAACAAAGTCTCCTCATCAGCAAAAATATTGGGTGTGTTTTTTTATATAAAAGACACCATATATATATATATATATATATATATATATATATATATATATATATATATATATATATATATATATACCGTGATATTGTATACATACTATATTATAGTGTATTTAGCTTACTGAAAATTTCAATTCAATTTTTTAGGTTACGATAGCAAATCTAAATAATAATTTTTCATTTTTGATTTTTAGTGTAAGTCTATTAATTAAATTTGTTAACATTTAATTTTTATATTTAATATTCCATCTTGATATTTTATGTACATATAATTTAAAATTGTAATTTTTACTTATTAGATATTTACTATTTTACTTTTATCTTATTTCTCTATCTAACTGTCTCTTATTCTTTCCTTTTCCTTTCCGGTATACCGATATAACGTTTAAAAGTGACTCGTTTTGTTTCTTTTGTATATTGTAGAATACATATATATGAAATCAAAACGATGTATTATTTATCTGATATATGCAATGATAAACGTCAAGCTAATATAAATACCAGTATCTATATATAGATAATTTAATCCCAACCGAATAAAAAGCTCAATACCCAATATAGAGTAGAGCTTATTATAAAAGAAAGAAAATTAAAACTGGGAGTTGAAATTTACAATCAAATTTATTCTAGGACTGAATACTCCAAAAAGCAATTTACGAAGTCCTTAATCCGCGAAGTTTCAAAGAATGCTATTTTCGCTATTCTTTTCATCGGAGGACAGAAAGAAATCAGCAAATTATATTTGTAGTAATGCTAGAATTTGCTGGTTATAGAATTAAGTGAAACCGCAATGTATTATAGTCATAAACTGCAAAGGTGTACATGTCATTTAAAAACAACGAGCGAAAAAATGTGGAAAATGAAATAAATAAGAAAAACAAACCGCACACAATATTTCAGCTTGCATGAATATTCTCTCAAGTTAATCCGAAAGGCGAAAATAATTATTTAGAGATAAGGAAATCCAAAATTAAATCCAGTGCAACATAAATAGTCCGGTTTGAAAGTTTTCAAAGCAGCTGAAATAATGAAAATTGTTTTTTTTTAGATAGTGCAGCAGTCCAAAGAAAAGTTGATCTCTAATTGAGTGAATTCGAGAAATAAAATGAGCAGAAAAATATGTCATGTTCCAGTGCGGGCTTAACTAGAAAATACGATTTCAGACTAATTTTTAAAAATAAAGGTCAGCCTAAAATAAGAGGTCAGCACGCGAGAGTTTGTATTAATAAATTTTGATTGTAAATTTCAACTTACAGTTTTAATTTTCTTCCCTTTTATATACATATATATATATATACATATATATATATATATATATATATATATATATATATATATATATATATATATATATATATATATACAGGGTGACACACAAAAAAAAGCTAAATGGAGGCCATCTAGAACATATGCTATAGAACGGAGAAAAAAAAGGCCAAAGACTCTTGTGTTTTGATGCGATGTTTTGAATATATAAACTAGTTATGACCAAAGTTTCATTTCATTCGGACAAAACACTAAGAAACGGGGCCCAATTTGAGTTTGGGCCGTTTTTTGTGGGGGGGTCACGGTATATATAAATATATTTAAGCTAATATGTTTATGTGTAATTTATCTACTTAGGGCAATGATTATATATGAATAAGTACAATAAACTGCTTATCTAGATAGCTCAGTACTGCAATACTAGAGTTATAATTATTTTCTCTTAAAAATACTATGTTAATATGAATAGATACACAATATTTGCTTAATTACAGAAATTCTGTCTTTTATTAGCAACAACACTGCGTACAACTGTTTCAAAACTAAATCTTATCATACAAGAATATAAATGTCCTTTCAATTATAATTTGCACAAATTTAGGCTTCATCAGCGCATTGGAAAAAGTTTTAACACACGAATAGGACTATTCCAGTTCAAACAGGCGGTATTATTTTTATCAACAATATTTATATAAAGTTTCAAGCCGGCGTTATCTGCATTTTTAGAATGAATACCCTTGCTTTTAAATGCAGTGATCACTCGAATTTCGTAGTAGTTCGTTTGCTGAAAAACTTGAAATATTGTTGGGGTTTTTTTCTAACGCGCTGATGAAGCCCAAATTTGTGTATATTATAATTTGACAAACAGTTATATTCGTATATGTCAACACTGTGCAGATGAAACAAGTGCACATAACGTTGTGACCAATAAAAGAACTTTCCGCAAAAGAGTAAATGCTTGTATATCCGTATTAACGTGCTATCTTTAAAGAAAAAATGTATATTCTTTATGATATTTAAACCTATTTTCTTCTATATATCTTCATCTAAATCTATATAATATATTGCTTTTTCCATCATTAGTCCGAATTTTACGCTATAAAAAAAGCCAACTCTGCGAGATTTGGACTTAAAAGGCCAATCTGACAACCTTGAACTAGTATATGAGCGTGATCTGTCTTTGATGTAGCCTCGTTTTCGAATATTATTATAATAATAATTTATCATTATTGTAAACGCGTGGGAAGTAACTCCTGTTATTTTTCATGTGAAGCAGTCATTTACTGAAGAAAGAAATCAACAAAACATTACGTACAACGGAACATTCAAAATTAACAGGGGCAAAAAAAAAGAAGCGCAGTGGGGAAAGGAGTGGCTGGTTACTTTTAATGCATCTAAAACCAAGCTTCTCTCTTTACATCATCAACATTCTGATCCACATCTGGCATCAATTGAAATGAATGTCTCTCGTCTTCAGGAGGCCTTAAGTTTTGACAAGCTTCTGGGCTTGACAATTACTCCCGATCTTAAATGGAACACGTACATCAAATCTGTTGCCAGGGCCGCTGGAAAAATGGTGGGATCTTTCTATCGATCCAGTAGATATCTCACTGCTGATGCAATTCTCTATCTATATAAGAGCCAGGTACGTCCAAGGATGGAATACTGTTGCCACATCTGGGCAGGAGCTGCTAGAAAGAACTTGTCCTGCCTTGATAGAGTTCAAAATAAACTTCGTAGCCTCGTAGGATCTATCCTTTTCTCTTCCCTGCAACCTCTATCTCACAGAAGAGATGTTGCGAGCTTGTCTCTGATGTATCGTTATTTTCATTGAAAGTGTTTGACAGAGCTTCAGTCTATGGTCCCCCCTCGCCTAACTTTCACAAGAAACACTCGTCTAGCTGAAAACACTATCAATAATTCCCCCCATTCTTTATCTGTGCCTAAACCTAAACGTAGATTCCATGAACAAAGCTTCTTTCTTAGAACTACACGCCTGTGGAATTGTGTTCCGTTTTCCTGCTTTCCTGCTGAGTACAATTGTGTTGTCTTCAAGTCTAACATAAATAAGTTCTTGATGAGCCGTTCCATATAAGTTAACAAATTTACTGAATTTTCATTACTAATGATTACTATATTTTCCAATTTCTACTGTACACTCTTTATCCCTTATCCTTGAGTGGCCTCTTGGTCTTGATAATGTGGTGATGCCTGTGTAAAAAAAAAGCATTGCCTTCTAAAATGTGCTGGATTGAACGAGTAAATAAAATATTGTGTCTTACAGTGTGATTTTAATATTTGTCTTGAACTATGTAGCACAATACTACTTTCTGCTTGTTTATTATTACTTTCTCATTTATCTCATTTGGGTATTTACTAATTTATTACTTTGGGTACTTATTAATTTCTCTCATATTTAAAATATAGAAATGTTAATAAACTCATATTTGCTGCGTAATAATAGTTTTCTGCCCAGAAAAAAAACATATTTTTTGATTCAGTATATTTCTGATCCGTATAATTCACACGGGTCCTGCTAGTTATATTATAACCTGTTTAGCCTATATTTAAATTATATATTGTCCAAAAGCATACTATATACACACTGTGCACCCAGAGTTTCCCGATCATAAAATATACTTAAATATGATATTTTAATATAATTTATGCAGATTTCGTATCCAGTATTCTATATAGCAATGATTTTAAAAGTAAACAAAAAAATAACTTGGGCGCCACCAGCTCGCATCGAAACCAAAACATATCACGCTCCAACCTTAGTCAATACCGTTTGAACTATCGTATTGTAAAAATAGTCAATTTGAGCTATCGTATGGTAAAAATATTTTTTAAAAACAGACTTTAGTGTATAGTTGTATATTTATAACAAATTTAGTCGACTTATGCCTGCAAGGTTCCGATTATCATTTAATTTGGACCCAACTATTTTACCGGCTTTTGTACGTATCAAATAACGGTCCATAAAAATGCAGTCATTTGGCCCGTCTCGCGCTGCTCTACGATACTGCGATTCAGATAAGATGCACTTTGTAAAAATGGAAACAAATAGACGGACACACAGATATAATGAATTTTATATATTTATATTATATGTTTATATTATATATTTATATTATATATAGTGAATTTTGTATATTTATATTATATATAGTGAATTTTGTATATTTATATTATATATAGTGAATTTTATATATTATATTACATGTCTATATTATAATATAAATAATGTCCTAAAGTAAGCTTAATTATCGATCGACTATCGTCCAAGAATTTCAATCGAGTTACTTTTTAATTTTATGATTTTTTTCTTTTTCCCCTCTTGCTTGATTTTTCATGCTTTATTGATATTTTATCATCTAAGTTTTATCAGAACTTTATTGTAAGTTTCTTGAATTTTTGAAACTTTGGGATTTTTCAGAATTTTTAAAACTTTTTTTAGTTTTAAAGAAATTTTTAAAGGTTTTTAAAGAAATTTTATATTTTTATAATTTTTTTTTTTAAAGCTAGTATTTCATTTTCTTATATATTGTTTTGTATATTCTCTTAGTATTTATTGTTCTTTTCTGTCCATTCTCTCATTTACCCCCATCATACTGCTCCTCTATAAAATATTTTTTTCAATTCTAATCTTAGACATTTTCCATTTCTAATCTGAATGTTTTCAAAGTCGGCTTAGTCTTTTTACCTTTACAAGTGTATAATGTTGCCTTTTTCTCTTCTTTTGACGAGAAGAATTTAACTTCGAAATGCGATGACTCAAAAAGGTTTATCCCTTATTCATTTCTCTGTAATCCTTATCGACTTGATGATGTAATAAATTTCCTATGTGGCTTTACACTTTATGTTTTTAACTTATTCTATAATATAAATAATATATTATTATCTATTTAACATATATTTAAATTTCATTTTTAAGTTTAATATAGCAAATATCAATTTTTAGTCCATAATATTCAACTTTTGTCTTTGATTTCAAATTTATTTTCTTACACTTAACATCAATATTGATATTTTTAAATGTATAATTTTTATTATTAATTGTTAGTTTTTAGGTAGTCTTTGTATTCTATATATACTTTTTTATTATGTTTCTCTCGCGTTCTTTATCCTCTCTCTCTCTCTCTCTCTCTCTCTCTCTCTGTCTCTCTCTCTGTCTCTCTCTATCTCTCTCTGTCTCTCTGTCTCTCTCTGTCTCTCTCTGTTTTTCTCTGTCTCTCTCTGTCTCTCTGTCTCTGTCTCTCTCTGTCTCACTCTGTCTCTCTCTGTCTCTCTCTGTCTCTCTCTCTGTCTCTTTCTGTCTATGTCTCTCTCTGTCTCTCTGCCTCTGTCTCTCTCTGTCTCTCTCTGTCTCTCTGTCTCTCTCTCTGTCTCTCTCTGTTTTTCTCTGTCTCTCTCTGTCTCTCTGTCTCTGTCTCTCTCTGTCTCACTCTGTCTCTCTCTGTCTCTCTCTCTCTGTCTCTCTGTCTCTCTCTGTCTCTCTCTGTTTTTCTCTGTCTCTCTCTGTCTCTCTGTCTCTGTCTCTCTCTGTCTCACTCTGTCTCTCTCTGTCTCTCTCTCTGTCTCTCTCTCTCTCTGTGTCTCTCTCTGTCTCTTTCTGTCTATGTCTCTCTCTGTCTCTCTGTCTCTGTCTCTCTCTGTCTCTCTCTCCCTGTCTCTCCCTGTCTCTCTCTGTCTCTCTCGTTCTCTCTCTATCTCTGTCTATCTCTCTCTTTCTCTCTCTCTCTCTCTGTCTCTCTCTTTCTCTCTCTCTCTCTCTCTCTCTCTCTCTCTCTCTCTCTCTAATTCTCGATCTTTTTCTTCTATTCTGTTTCTGTACCCACCTCTCTCATTCCTTTCCCCTTTCTGTCTTTCTCTCTGTATATTTCTCTTTTCCCCACTCAATATCTTTCTCCCTTTTCAAAGATGCTTGGGTAGGCGTGTAATTCTTGTGTAAAAAAAACTGTTATTTACTTATTTCCTTTTTTCTTCCGAATATTTATTGTTATTTCAAATGAAGAAAAATGTCGTTTTTCCTTTCATCTTTAACCAATCGCGATGGAACAAACATGTTCTTTTAAATTTCTTTGAAACACTAGACTTTCCAAAAAGAACTCCTAAATATTTCTGTGGCACAACAATTTCGTTATATTTATTTATTTGCGGACTGTTATCCTCATCTTCATGACTGTTTTTGTTTCAGCATGTTTCGGCCAACTCATCCTCTGGCCTTCTTCAGGTAATTAACCGTCGCAGTTAATCATCTGAAGAAGACTAGAGAATGAGTTCGTCGAAACGTGGTGAAACAATAACACCTATGAAAATGAGGATGACTGTCTACAGGCAAATAAATGCACAAATTACATATATGTACACTCTAAAAATAATCGTTTATTTATTAGCTGTCTTCTAGTACTTATATGTTGTGTCGGTGTATGAATATCAAGAATTTTCTCTATACGCACCATAACTTATCTTTGCATAAATATTTAAACGTTGTACAAATAGTTACAATACATGGCGTTATTTCTGTTTATGGTGCACAAAATAATCCTATCAGGCGTTGTATGTGCTCTCCGCTTTTTTCACATAGGCATCACCACTTATCAAGGCCCAGACACCACTCGAGGATAAGGGTTAAGAGTGTACAGTAGTCAATTGGACACTATAGTAATCGTTAGTAATGAAATTCGGTAAATTTGTTAACTTAAGTGGAACGCTTCATCAAGAACTTGTTTACGTTGGACTTGAAGACAATCAGATTGTAGTTAGACGTGCAGTTCTAAGAAAGAAGCTTTGTTCGTGGAATCTACGTTTAGGTGTAGGCACAGATAAAGAGGGGGGAATTATTGATAGTGTTTTCAGCTAGACGTGTGTTTCTTGTGAACGTTTGGCGAGGGGGGCCATAGATTGAAGCTCAGTCGAGCACTTGCCATGAAAATAAGGATAAAGCAAAGACAAACTCGCAACATCTCTTCTGTGAGAAAGAGGTTGCAGGGAAGAGAAAAGAACATCTCCCACGAGGCTACGAACTCTATCAAGACAAGACAAGTTTTTTTTCTAGCAGCTCCTGCCCAGATGCGGCAACAGTACTACATACTTGGACGTACCTGGCTCTTATATAGATAGAGAATTTCATCAGCAGTGAGATATCTACTGGATCTCTGTATCATTTCGAGTCGTCCTGAAATTTCTACTTTCCAATGGTATTTAATAGTTCCAACTCAGGAGAGGTATGGATGATGATTGCGCAACCCTTGCTACAAGGTTTACAAGCGCGAATCACAGTACCACCAGTGATACTTCGTAGTATTCATCGAAATTGATGGACGGACATCAACTGGGCTGTACACCAGGCATGTTAAACTCCGAATCTCTCGAGTGCATAGAGTTTAGTTTGTGCTTTCATAAGAGCTGCACTCCTAAAATTAAACTTAATTAAAATTAAATCAATAAAAATCTAATAAACTAGAATACTTTTGTCTTCATTTAGAAACGTGTAATAGACTGGTCTTATTCACGAATTCTAGTGCAAACTTTAATTTGAATAAATCGTTCAATTGTATCTGAATGCAACAGCAACAAATCCAATGCTTATAAATTACGATAGTTCAAACGTATTAAAGCATTTTTCATGTTTTGTCCGGGGCTTCACTTATCTTGTTGTCGCCATCTTTTGGTAGATATTTACTTAATGCTCACCACAACCAGATGTGACAGGAAATCAGAAGGTAAGGATGTGAAGCCAGCTCCCCTAAAAGAAGCATACTCTAGAATAGCAAAAATTGCCTGGACGTCCGCATCCGCATTCCTTGTCAAGAACGCTTCAGGCAACAAGCAATGAACTTGCCGAAAGTCGGATGGCAACGACAAGGGATGGACTTCCTAAGTAATACCCAGGCGGCTTAGGTTAGTCTTACAGGAACTGAACCCGTCGGGCTGATTGTCAAGAACAGATTCTTGACTGCTACTTTCTGTCCAGGTGTCCAAGCAACCAAGGCATCAAGGAGACCAACCCTGAAATATTAAAAAAAATGGAAGTGTATCTTTTGGATGTCAGGTTGAAATTTCTATGCAGTTCAGAGTTTTATCAAAAATGACGTGGTGATCAGTTAGTTTAGTTCTTTGAAAAGATTTGACATGAATGCTTTTAAATCCCTGTTGAGTTTTCATAATGTAACGTCCTCTAACTTCCTTGATTATAACGTGATAGTGATCACTCGATAAACCTTGTGTTCATACGTTCTATTTTTCAATCATCGGATTCAATGCAAAATATCAATTTTCTAATTGAGAGGATAAGAAATTCTCACTAATTTTCCAACATTCTTCAACTTTTGATATTTTCCTGTCTCGTTTACTTAGTAAATTTGGTGGCTGTTCGGGCCGCAATAAAGCTTGTAACAGGTCACGTAGGTCCCGGGGGCCGTATGTTTGACATGCCTGTTGTACATTATATAAAATGTTTAAAGATCATAATAGTTCATCGTAATATTTTGAATAATTTTATTACTAAACCAAATTAAAAAATAATTCCAAGTGTCATAGGCCATATTTCAACAATAGTTGTTTTATATACTAACTAGCCTGGGTGCCCGGCGTTGTCCGGGTGTTGGGGGGTGTTGAGCCAAAAAAAAGTGGTAGTAGACAGGCAGGCTCGAGCCCGTACCGCGAAAGAGGAAAAGAACGTGAAAAATAAAACGTGACGTCTTTGCCGTTGCGTCCATCGCCAAACCGGAAGTGGCGAAGGTTTTAATTGGGGCTAGTAAATCGAAAAGAGGGGAGGACTTTCGAAAATATCGGCTAAAAAAGCGACTCATCATTGTAGAAAAGTGTAAGTTGAGAGTGAAGGAATTAATGTATTTAGCCAATATTTCGATATTTGTCGTCCGAAGGGTCGAGCTTCAACACGATACCAATCTCGTGAAAATCTCTCGTCTCTGTCGAAGATATACATACATACATACATACATACATTTAAACAGATAGGTGAGATTTATATTAGAGATGATTCATCGCTTATCAAAGCCGACAGAAAACACAAAATAATGGTTAATGCGTTTGTAACATGAAGTGCGAAACAACATCGTGAGCATTCATAAAATTTGTTTAAACTGGGCAGAAATTGATTGTTAAAGAGGACAGCGCGACAAGAATTTGTTAGCATTAGACTTGAAGAGCACAGCTTTTCAAGTCAAATGTAGTCAGCTAGGAGGCCTCCTCATGGTATTGTGTTTCGCAGAGAGACGGTTTTTGGTAATTACTTTTGCTCATACAAATTCCGTTTGAGTTTAAGAAATAAAGGAAATTTATTTACACTCGTTTTCTTATATATTGACAGGGCAATGCCGATGGCGTACTAGTCGATGAATCTGATGATCGTTATTAAATCGATAAAAATAGAATGGCGGAATGAATGTTATTTAGTGAAATATATATAAAATTATTCATATTAACAACGTTTAATAGAAAAATATGTTAGAACACAAACGATAATTTAAAAATAGATTGACCTCTAGAGTATGACGTAGCATTACGTATAAATCACTGTATGACGTGGATCTTAGGGTAGAGCTAGAAAGACATGGTACCGTTTAGTTAAGAGTCGGCAGTGAGTGAGAGCAGACCGAGTCGTAGGTCAGAGGGAAAAATGACGATCTTCAGATCGTCATGGCTCCGAGTAGAACGGATCAGAAATCGTGATTGTCTAGAACAAGTGTTGCAGTTTTCTAATGGGGAAAACATTTGTTAAATAAAGCTATCGCAAGTAGCACTAGTACTTTGAGTTGTGCGAATCTTTAATTGCAGCTTTTCCGAGGATCCGTCAGTAAAGTTCAAAGATGAACCAGATATGTTTCTCCGATTGGTTCGATGTTAAACCCCCACAGAACTGCAATTTGTCCCTTTCTGTATTATTATGTTGCTATATGTCCATTGTTTAACTGTATCTGTTAATATATCAACACTGTCATAACTGTTATACACGCATTAATTCAACGAACAGAAAATAGATTAGATCAACACACATATACACACATCATATAGATGACTGTGACACGTATATACAAACGTATATACACTCTGTATACTTACATTCATTAGACAAACATTTTATACCGCTAGACGATACACGAATTTAGACACGTGTACACATACACACACACACACATATACATATATATACACATACACACACACATATACATATATATATATATGTATATATATATAATTAGCTTCGTAAGTTAGAAGAAGAGGATAAGTTCAATTCTATAAGAGGAGACTTATCGGGATAACAATAAGAATGGAAAATGAACTCACAAAAACTATATATTATAATTCTATCATTTTATTGATTTATTTCGTTCCTAATGAATCCCACGCTAGACGTCCCATTTCTGATGAGAAGCATTAGGCTTGGAAATACCTTGGCATAAAGAGCCCCCTCTATCCCCCAACTAAATGTGTATACCATTATTGAATTAATAAACCATTCTATATATATATATATATACATATATATATATATATATATATACATATACATATATATATATATGTATATATATATATATATATATATATATATATATATATATATATATATATATATATATATATATATATAAGAAGCTTTAAATAAAAATATGCAAAAATAAAAATAAAGAATGCAGTTTAAATTCCCGGAAGGAAAATATATTAACTTTAACCTATCGTAGACTTAGTAACTACATAATCCGACTTCTAAAAATTGTATAATGGCAAAAGAAGGATGGAAAAAGGCCTAAACTAAAATGGTTAAATAGAAATAGACTTACCATTTGCATAAGCCAATTTTGCAAAAGTCTTCAATTTTAAAACAGAATTTAACTACATAAGGATGAAAATAGAAAACCTTAACTAAAATTTTGTAAATAGAAAACGAGGATCAGCAGCTGCTTACCATGTAGCTGTTTCGGAGATTGAAAAGCAGGACAGCTGTAAATTACAGCTATATATATATATATATATATATATATATATATATATATATATACAAGACACACGTATACATAATATATATCCTCGACAATACAACTGTTGTAACTAAATAAGTTTTCGTTGTGATTTTTTTTACAGAAAGAACAAGATATTGAAGCTCAACTGAGTATCTTCCATGAAAATAACGATAGAGTAGATAAAAACTAGCAACGTCTTCCCGCGGTAAAATAAAAATTCAAGAAAGAAACGATTTCAAAATCTTTTCTGAATCTTGTCAATACAGAAAAAAGGTGCTCTAATCGACTCCTACCCAGATGTGGCAACAGAATTTCAACTTAGGACGTAGTTGACTCTTACGCAGATAGAACATTGTTTATGCTATAAACATTGAAGTACAAGCTTCATATCCAACGCGATAGTTGGTGTTTCCTTTTCGATATTTGGGTAATCGGGTTCATACAATAGTATGGCTCTACAAATAAATATACCTGGATTATCTTTTAGTATCTGTTCTTCAGATGCTGCACTTCCATTTCTTGTTCTCTTTCCGTGGAGGAGAAATCCTTCACGACTGAGACAATTTTTATTTTTGTACCTTTTCTCCACGTTAAAAAACGACCCTGGTGTCTAACTCTGTCCCGTGGGGAGGCATAGTAAATAGGTACAATAAAACCAAATAAATTCTATGAATTAAGTAATGTATGGCTTGCATTATTCTGTGATTAGCATTGGTTTCGTCGATTCCTAAACTAAGTTTGTCTGCAGAACGGATAACGTGAAGGTTGCCAACATCCATCATGAAAAGAGTGCTGTGGAATCGAGAGGATTATAACCTGGTACTTCTAGGTCGTGAGTCGATATGGAATATAATTGTATGGAAAAAATTCCAGAAAAGACATGAAATCTAATAGGTTCTGCACTATCAACCAACCTCTAACCTCTGTCCCATCGCCGCATCGTTGCATCATTGTGTATATTTTAATAGAATGTGTTCTTATGAACTCATAACACTTGTTCCCCATCAACGTACATACTTCCGACTAACCCGACAATCAGCAAAATTCTACCCCTTCACTGTTGAAGTCCCTAGATGCTGGAAAGCCTTCGACTCTAAGAGTTTCTTTCCTCTGATTGTAAAGTCTTTGGAATTCCCTCCCTGTTTCCTGCTTCACTGACTGTACTAACCTGCATAGGTTTAAATTTAACATAACAATCTCTGTTCGATCCTTACAGTCCTCTGCTAAACACGATCCCAAATATTATCTCTTTTACGTTCTAAGTGGCAATATGTATTGTCTGGGGTGAAAAAAGGATACATAAAAAGGATCTAAGGTTTTAAAAATATCATTTCAATTTTTAACAAGTGAAGCATGCATAGTCCCCTGTGAGTGCACAGTGAACGAGGCATAAAAAACTGACAAAGTTCAGCATTTGCCCCTCATCCATTTAGCCCCAAAAGTCCCCAGGGTACGTCAAATCCTGGTGACAATTAACAATCATGCAGTTTTAGGTCCTAACATTTTTTTTTTTTTTTTTTTGCAATATGCAAAAAAGGAAATGACTAAGTTAACCATTTGCCCCCTTTTCTTTTATCCCCCAAAGTCACCAAGGTCTTAACATATTTAAATTTAAGTTCAACACCATGAAAAACTGTTAATAAATAGATATACACAAAAACTTTTGGACAAATATGGTAAAATAGTCCCAAAAATGGAGTGTTTTTATTAGCCGTAATAGAGCCCTGGGGCACACCCAAGAGTTATCGCGAATATAGACAAAATCATATAGAAATCTTACAACAATTCAGAAATTTGTATAAAAATCCAAGGCATCATTTTTTTTTTAATAAGCACAAAAGTGTCGATTTTAGCCAGAAAACGAGGTAACCGGAATTTTCCCGGAAAATCCGTTGTTATTTTTTTACTCATATCATGTTTAATGTTTGTGCAAAATTTTTAAAAATTCCAAGGCGTAGTTATTGAAAAAGTGCGGACAGATGAACGGACGAACGGACAATGGTGCATTTACAGGTCCACCCTCCTCTTGATGGGGAACCAAAAACTAATGTGAACTTTTATATAAATAGACTTTGATCAGAAACGGTAATTTTTTGTTTTCTCAGAAACGTCGCTCATGGAATTTAAAGCCTAAAAACAAAATAAGAGAACCGAGAGTAACGAGTTTGCCGAAATGAAACTCAAGTTCCATTTTCGCTTCCCATTCATAAATGTTACTTTTTTTTCAAATTCATTTTTCAATTATAAAATACTGTTTTAGTTTGTCCATTTTTTGTTAAGCAACAAATTTAGCGCTTTAATTATTGATGAATATTCTGCAAGCGATTTACGATAGCAATTAACAAAAGCCCAAAAGGATTCGTGTTCTTTTTTATTATTAGAACGAGACACACCTCGTATTTTCGTCATCAAACTTTGGTTTAGCGAAATACGGTCTTTTGAAATTTGATACGCAACATCTAGAATTATTTTACAATAAAATACACATTTGTCTTCGTTTGTAGTCATTCCAGATAATATTAGACCATTTAATATACGTTTTTTCTTTTTAATTATTATTGGTCGGTTGCACCCAAACGTATATCATCTTGAAATATGATCCTATTCGTTGTGCCCCTTTCTAGAACGTTTTTCTATTGCCAGCCGAAGAAAAGCGCCTGTATCTTCCACTTTATAAAGGGTGCAATTCCATCTAAGCATTGCAATTTCAGTGTTTATCTTGATTTCCTTAAATTTATCATTAAAAAATGTAATCTGGTATGGATTTCATATACGCAGACATGACAGAAAAGAATAGAAATCCATGGAAATAGTTGTTCTGCACTCTCTGTCCGTATATAATTCATATAACAAAATCAAAAATAAATGGTCACAAATTTAATAACGAATACTTGGTTGCCATTCCCTTTTCTGTTTTTAATGCAAGAACCTCTTCTAGACATAGCATCGATCAGTTGACGAATATTATCTTAAGGAATTTCTTGCCATGTCTGGTGCAATAATGTTAAAAGTTTAGGCCTTAAAATGCCTTTCTTTTCTTTTTGTGAAGGTTTCAAGCTATTATACCCCTTACTTGGCTTACTTAGCCATGGAAGTTTATTAATCCCATTTTGGCTCAACCTATGTTATTTCGCCCTAGTAGAGTGACAAGGAGCTTCGTCTTCCACAAATAAGGGGTTTTGGTCTATATTACCACTTGAGAATATTGGAAAAAGCCTTTCATATAATATTGAAACATTTAGCAGAATTGATGTTTCCTTTGCACTCTGTCAGCTCTGAGCGACAATCACTCCAAATTACACCGTATACTGTAAAACTGTAAAACTCACATGTTTCATTGTTGGTTGCAGTTTTTTTTAGTCAAACTCGATATCCATACCCTTCCACTGTCGGGAAATAATGCAAATTGTGACTCATCAGAGAAAATAACATTGGTCCAAAGGTTATAGCTCTCTCCACCATCTCACGGGCCAAATCATTTCTGCACTTGATATTGACAGAACGAAGAGGTTTTATTCTCGCAGCTCTACCATAGTAGTCAAACTTGTGTAGAAACTTGGTAGCTGCTCTAGGACTGATCTCAGCGTGTGTTACAATGTCAGAGACCTTGCTCCGAGGATCCTTTTCAAAATTTCTTTTCACAAGTCGCAAGGCTCTTTCAGACTTGGATGATGTTTTCTGCACTCTCTGCCCTCTCTTGTGAACTGTACGATCACTCTATGAAAAGTAGAAAGGAGTATTAAAAAATATCCTGTTATTTTGCGTTAACTAAGACTACCTTCATGTTGACACACGATTTGTCTTCGCAGAAATTCTGAAAGGTCTGACGCTCCATTGGTTCGTGGCTTTAATATTGTTATATGCAATTTTAATGAGATACTCTAAGTTATTTCAGCACTATTCTTATCTGTAAATATAAATAAGTATATGTCAGGGGTGTGAGTTCAGTTATAGAAGCGTTGGTTTAATTTGAATAAAATAAGATACGCATCAGGTGTGCTTGAAAGCCAAATTACAAAGAAATATTACGAAAATAAACAAATTTTACTTGTAACTTATAAATTTCAACAAGTAAAATAATTGTTTATTTTTGTAATATTGCGTTGTAATTTGGCTTTCAAGCACACCTGATGGGTATTTTATTCAAAAAAGCATATATTAATATGAGTAAAAATATGTATTTTAGTGTCTATTCTTTTTTGTCGTGTCTGTAGATTTACGTAAAACATTTTATTCTGACGAAAGAGTTAGTTCTTATTCCTGTGTTTTAATATTTAAGATCAGATAACACTTGTGCATTCTCGACGTAAATATTCCTAAAAAAACTCGACAAGCAACAAAATCACACCCCATCATTGTAGAGGTATCTCGATACCGAAAAAAATCCCAGCAGACATTCTAATCTTTATTGTTTAAGCCCCTACTAAAAGTGTAACTGAACGAGGACACAAATGTATAAGAAATGCGAAATGACGTCACTGTAAAGAAAAAGACTATAAAAAGGACGAAGAGAACGTTACAGAGACGACCACGTGAGGGACGCCACGGCCGTAACTAGAAGTCACGTGTGACGTGAGAATGAGAAAGTGAATATCATTGTTGCACGAAAAAGTTAGTTTGAATTATTCTTTGTCTTGGTCACTTTTGTGACGTAGACTGCTGCAGCGTGTTGGTTTTGTGTGCAAATGTGTATACTACGTTACAAAACCCCATTAATGAAAAAACAATTTTTATTTTACTTTGGTAACCCCAAACACAACACATTACCACTGAGACGTATTGTGAATTAGAGACACCATTTAGCGTGGTATCCTATGTTAGGAGTTGCTGTGTTACAAGACGTTTGTTAACATTACATTTACATTTCTACATGTTGATACAGTCGCGGGCTGTCTCAAAATAAGAAAATTTATTTCATTTCATTGATCAATTTCGGCTGTCACCTGTTCTAACCGAGTGTTTTTTTTTTGCCTTGTTATCAAGGTTCGAGTTTTTCTTTTGACATTTTCTTTAAAAGAAAAACGAACTTATTTTTAGCAACTGCAAAGCGATTAAATTAATCTCTTGCTGGGATATCGAACAAAAGAATGCTCCACCCACTCCAGAAAATGTCTAAAAAAGGAGGGAAAGTGCTATATGATCACGTGATTAAAAAAAACTCAAAAAAGAATGTCTAAAAAAAAAGAGGAGAATGTTGTATGATTACGTGATTCAAAAACGCGCAGTAAAGCATTAGTGACCAAATAGTTTTTTTTGTTTTTTTTTAAATTACGAATCTATTTTTTGCAACTGTAAAGCAATTACTGCAATCTTGTTGTTTACATATTCAACAGAATTGACATTTAATTCGATCAAAGAAATTAGTCTCACAAATATTCGCTGGGGGGGGGGAGATTGATCGGTGTCGAACGAAAAAAATATTACCATTAAAATAAGATGTGAGGAACACATTTAGAAGTACTTGTATAATTTGCAGGATCCTAGCAGAATAGTGCGTGCAGCTTTCACTCCATAAAGTGTACAATTCCATCTGTGCAGTATAATTTCAGAGTTTATGTTGATTTCTATCAAATTTATTGTCAATTAAAATGTAATACGATATGGTTCTCGTATAGATTTGAGTAAAGCATTTCATTTTATTGAGATATTTGTTTTTCAATGTTTGGAATCAGATAACCATCCGAAGAAATCTCGTTCTCTGACAAGTTTCCCATAAGTTCTACAACTACTTTAAAGGAATGTGCTCTGACGAATTTGTGGCACTTGTGCATTTTCGACTTAAATAACGCTGACTAACCTAACTTGAAGCAAAATCTCACCCCTTCACTACAGAAGTCCCTCGATGCAGGGAAGATGTTTACTCAAATGGTTTCCTCCCTCAAAGTGCTCAAAGTTGGTATTTCTTTCCTGTTTCCTGCTTTCCTGTCTGTACTTGCATACAGAAATATAAATATAATGCTGACAGATATTTCTTTTCTTCGAACCCTTACATAGTACCCTCAGTACGTATGGCCTTAAATCGTAAACCTTTATGTTCACTTGACAATATGACTTGTTTACAGTGAATAACAGTTTAAATAATAATTATGAGAAGAAGAAGAAGAAGAAGAAGAAGAAGAAGAAGAAGAAGAAATATATATTCATTTTGTGCGTACTCAGAACTATCATTGCTGCATTAACTCCTCATCAAGGGAATCCAAAAACAAATAGTAAAATATTACTTTCAATCTTTATAAAGTTAAGCGTTTTCATATGTATTATTGGATTCTTCAGACTACTGTTATAATGTTGAGTGTCATTTTCCCAACGTTTCGGTCGATGTAACTCCGGCCTTCTTCAGGTTTATCTTGTCGAACTCGGGAATTTTGAACGGAATTCCGAACGGAACCGTTTATTTATTTCACGGGGGTTAGCAGTTGGTGTAATGCTATGACCCTTTTAAGCTGTGATCTTAGCGTAGTATCTGTGTTTACTGTGGCAAGCAGGGCCAAGGATCAAAACATTATTATTATTATTATTATTATTATTATTAATAATAATAATAATTGATTCGTTTTAATATATCATAATTGATTCGTTTTAATATATCATAATTGATTCGTTTTAATATATCATAATTGATTCGTTTTAATATATCATCTCTTCCAATATAATTCCAATATACAACATTGGTATTAAACATCAATTGATAAGTACTCTGAAATTTGCAATTTTAAATATCGTATAGAGGATTTACCGAGAAAAATATGGACACAACTCTTGCATAATCTCAAGTTGATATATTTCTTATCAATTAACACTAAGCCTAACCTTTCATAATCTTAAATTGATTTATTTCTTAACTAACCCTAACTCAAACATTCCATAATCTCAAATTTATTTTATTAATAACTAGCCCTTACTGCAAGCCTATCTCTAATGTTCTATAATCTCAAATTTATTTACTTATTTATTAAGTCTAACTTTAACTGAACTCAAACGTTCCATAATTTCAAATTGATTTATTTCTTAATTAAGTCTAACTCTAACCTAACTCAAAATTTCCACACTCTCATAACCATAATTTAAAATGTTATCGTTATTTTCATGGCAAGTGCTCGTTTGAGCTCCAATCTACAGTACTCTTTGAAAAACGTTCACGAAAACACTCGTCTAACTGAAACCATTACCAATAATTTTCTCCACTTTTTATTTGTACTTAAACCCAAACGTAGATTCAATGCAAAAAGCTACTTGCACAACTGTGGAAATCTTTTTCGTTTTCCTGCTTTCCAGCTGACTACAATATTATCGTCTGCAAGTCCAACGTAAACAAGTTCTTGGTTAAGTAATCCATTTAACTAAATTTTCACTACTAACAATTACTACGATATTGTCCCATTGAGTACTGTATACTCATTAACTATTATCCTCGGGTTGCCTACGGGCCTTAAGAAGTGGTGACTCCTTTGTAAAAAAAAAACTATTCGCAAAAAAAAAAAAAATGCGGCTGTTTCCGGCTGCTTATGTAACCATGTCGGAAGATGCCGACATGCAGTTGTCGGAAACTGGGTCGTATTATTTATTTTAGTTTTATTTGATTCTTAATTTCTTTCTTAATTTCATTCTCTTTTTTCTTTCATTTTTTATTCATTTTCATTGCATTTTTTCTTTATCCATTTCTTTCATTCCCAAACATCTTTTTTTTTCAATTTACTTCTTATTATTACTAGCATTTCAGCCCGGCGTTGCCCGGGTGTTTGGGGGTGTATGTTGAGCAAAAAAAGCAAAAAAAAAAAAAAAAAAAGCGGTCAATTTTTTTTTTACTTTGACCCCAATTATTACCCCTTAACATTTATTATTTTGGGCTCTAATTAAGTTATTAAGTTAGATCCGTATCCAAGGAATCTATATCTAAAATTTCAAGTGTTTAGACCCAAAATTGGTGGAGGAATTTTGGTAGAGTTCTCAAAGGTCAAATTTTAGAACTTTGACCCCTTAACATTCAAATTTCTGGCCAAAAACGGATTGCAAAGATTTTCCAGAATCTCAGTACCCTGTATATCAAATTTCGAGTCTGTAGACTGAGAATTGACAGAGTTATTGCGTAGGGAAGTTTACACAGACAGAAAGACACAAAAACAGATACACACGCAGACACTTTCACTTTTATAGATATACTAGCATGTTCCCGGCGTTACCCGGGTATTTGGAGATGTATGTTGAGCAAAAAATAAATAAAAGCGGTCTATTTTTTTAAAACTTTGACCCCTATTATGACCCCTTAAAATTTATTGTTTTGGGCTGAACTCATTTTATTAAGTTAGATCAATATCCAACGAACCTATATCTAAAAGTTCAAGTGTGTAGACCCAAAATTGTCGGAGGAGTTTGGTAGATTTCTCAAAGGTCAAATCGTTGAACTTTGACCCCTTAATCGCCAAATTTCTGGCCTAAAACCGATCACATAGATTTTCCTAAATATCAGTGCCCTGTATATCAAATTTCGAGTCTGTAGACTAAAAATTGACAGAGTTATTGGGTAGGGAAATGTACACAGACACACACACACACACAGACACACGCACACACAGACACTTTCACTTTTATAGATATATGTAGATTCTTTTATTCTGTCGTTCTTTATTCTTTTCTTTTCTTTTCTTCCTTTCGTTCTCCATTTCTTTGATTTCCATTCATTCAAGCTTTCTATCTTGTGATCTTACCTTACTTAGCTCTTTTCATCGTCTTCTTTTCGTTTTCCTGCCTTTCTTTTTTTTAATTTTGCTCTATCACCCGGCTACTTCTCGACGACTCCACCCTCCCCCAACCTCCACCTTTACCTCATGTACTCATCACCTACCACCCCAAACCCTAAACCCGGCTAATTTCTGCATTCTTGAATTCCACCACCGCATCTCCCCCTGGCATCCCTGCACCCTAGTCAGTATATACCTCATGGGTGTGTCTCTCAAGAACACTCTCGCACGCTATGTTTACTTTGTAAACACGGGGAAAACGTGACATCGACCCACCCGATACAACAGCGTCCTTAAAAATGCAAAGGAATATGAACTGCGGGCCTTTTTCCCGCACTTTCTTGCAATGCTTACCCAGAAGATCACTTGTTTTTTAGCAGTAAGAATCCTTGAATTGGTCAACATTAAAGAAAAATAAATAAATAAACGAATAGATGTGTTTCAGTTTGAAGAAAAGTGGTACAATAATATCGTGGAGTCTCTGTTCGTGACGCATGTTCATAGAATAGAAATATTTCACAAACATGTTATGATTTTTGGAGATAGGCATATATAACCACATATTACAAGATACATAGCAATTGCAAAACAAATTCTCGACCTCTATTGACATGACATGAGGGGTAATCGTTCAAAGTCATCGGCTTAACATTCACAAATACATTGAGGACATTGCGAAAAACGTAGGCTCTCTCTACCGTACTAGAAAATTACACCTGAGAGTCTCCTATATTTCTACAAAGCCACCATTCGCCTATGCAGAAAGTATTGTTGTCACATCTAGACTGGTACATAAACCACTAGTCTCTTAGAAAGGCTTCAAAGGAGAGTCTCAAATCTGATATAATAATCCCTCACTATAGGCCAAGCTCCAGCCTCTGTCCCATCACATGTTGAATCCTTGTGCCTGTTTTTCAAGTACTTTTATGACACGATAAGTCGTGAACCCGCGGAGGCTTACTTGGTTGAGAAACGTCCTGAGAACGGCAACGAGCGCCCCGGGGGAATCAACGATATTAAAGGACATCAAAAGATAGAAACATTTACGTGCCGATATAGCGTCGGCTATAAGCGGCTGGTATGAATCTCTTTTCGGTCATCGAGTCTTCTTTGCTTTGTTGCAGGCAGCATTTCCAGCGTTGGCATTAAATGACAGGAAGAGCATGCTGAAATTTAACGCTTATAAAAGAGAGCGAATAAAGAATTTTTTATAAAAAACATAATTCTTTTAATTAACACTGGAGGAAAACATTTAAACCAGTTATTGTAGACCCACGTTCGTCGTGGTCGGTGCAAACTGCCATTAGCCTGTCGCACACAAGATCCAAGCTTCGACTCTTTAAAATAATCTATCTATCTATCTATCTATCTATAAAAGTGAACGTGTCTGTGTGTCTGTGTGTATGTCTGTGTATCTGTGTGTCTTTCTGTCTGTATACATTTTCCTACGCAATAACTCTGTCCATTTTTAGTCTACTGAGAAATTTGGCTGTTAAGGGGTCAAAGTTCAACGATTTGACCCCTGAGAACTCTATCAAACTCCTCCGACAATTTTGGGTGTAAACATTTGTAATTTTAGATATAGTTTCCTTGGACATGGATCTAACTTAGTAACTTTATTTGAGCCCAAAACAATAAATATTAAGGGATCATAATAGGGATCAAAGCTTAAAAAAATTGACCGTTTTTTTTTTTTTTTTTTTTTTTGTTTCTTTGCTCAGCATACACCTCCAAACACCTGGGCAACGCCCTGCCGAAATACTAGTCTATCTATATATCTATAAAAGTGAACGTGTCTGTCTGTCTGTATGTCTGTCTGTGTGTCTGTGTGTCTGTCTGTCTGTCTGTGTACATTTCCCTACGCAATAACTCTGTCAATTTTTAGTCTATAGACTCGAAATTTGAAATACCGGGTACTGAGATTTGGGAAAATCGATGTGACGGGTGTCAGCCAGAAATTTGGCTGTTAAGGGGTCAAATTTCAACGATTTGACCTTTAAGAACTCTACCAAACTCCTCCGACAATTTTGAGTCTAGACACTTGAAATTTTAGATATAGGTTCCTTGAACATGGATCTAACTTAATAAAGTGATTTGAGCCCGAAACAATAAATTTTAAGGGGTCATAATAGGGGTAAAAGTTTTAAAAAATTAACCATTTTTTTTTTGTTTTTTTGCTTTTTTTTTTTTGCACAGCATACACCTCCAAACACCCGAGCAACGTCGGGCACCCCTACTAGTATATCTATAAAAGTGAACGTGTCTGTCTGTCTGTCTGTCCGTCTGTGTGTCTGTGTGTCTGTCTGTCTGTGTACATTTCCCTACGCAATAACTCTGTCAATTTTTAGTCTACAGACTCGAAATTTGGTATACAGGGTACTGAGATTTGGAAAAATCGATGTGATCGGGTTTTGGCCAGGCATTTGGCTGTTAAGGGGTCAAAGTTCAATGATTTGACCTTTGCTAACTCTACCAAACTCCTTCGACAATTTTGGGTCTAAACACTTGACATTTTAGATATAGGTTCTTTGGACATGGATCTAACTTAATAACTTGATTTGAGCCCAAAACAATAAATTTTAAGGGGTCATAATGGGGTTTTTTTTTTGTTTGTTTTTTTTTTTTTTGCTCAGCATACACCTCCAAACACTCGAAACGCTAGTCTATATATCTATAAAAGTTAACGTGTCTGTCTGTGTGTGTGTGTTTGTGTGTGTGTCTGTGTACATTTCCCTACGCAATATAATGTGTGTGTCTGTGTGCATTTCCCTACGCAATATAATGTGTGTGTCTGTGTACATTTCCCTACGCAATAACTCGAAATTTGATATTTGGGAAAATCGATGTGATCGGTTTGGGGCCAGAAATTTGGCGATTAAGAGTCAAAGGTCAACGATTTGACCTTTGAGAACTCTACCAAACTCCTTCGACAATTTTGTGTCTACACACTTGAAATTTTAGATATAGGGTCCTTGGACATGGATCTAACTTAATAACTTGATTTGAACAATAGATTTTAAGGAGTCATAATAGGGGACAAAGTTTTAAAAGTTTACCGCTTTTCCTTTTTTTTTTTTTTTGCTCAACATACACCTCCAAATACCCGGGCACGCCGGGCACCCATGCTAGTATATCTATAAAAGAGAAAGTATGTGTGTGTGTGTGTGCATTTCCTTACGCAATAACTCTGTCAATTTTTAGTCTACAGACTCGAAATTTGATATACAGGGTACTGAAATTTGGGAAAATCGATGTGGCTGGTTTTCGGCCAGAAATTTGTCTGTTAAAGGGTCAAAGTTCAACGATTTGACCTTTGAGAACTCTACCAAACTCCTCCGACAATTTCAGGTCTAAACACTTGAAACTTTAGATATAGTTTCCTTGGACATGGATCTAACTTAATGCTTTGATTTTAGCCCAAAAGAATAAATGTTAAGGGGTCATTATAGGGGTTAAAGTTAAAAAATTGACCTTTTTTTTTTTTTTTTTTTGCTTAGCATACACTTCGAAATACGCGAGCAGCGTCGGGCATCCATGCTAGTACAATTATAATTTAATTCTCCTCTCTTTCAGTAAAGTAAGAGAGGGAAAGGGGATGAAAGAAAAAGAGAGAGAAAAAAAGAAATATACATCACACTGTTACCCTTAGCTTTAATCCTACCTGATTGACAACAGTTACTGAAGTCGCCATGTTTTTTTGTCAATAATAACACATTCTTTATTGACTCCCCACAAGCACAGTCAGGCGCAAGTTAGGTATAAGGTTTATTAATGTAGAAACCCCATCTCCCACAAAAGAGGGCTTCTTTATTGTGCCGCACTTTAATAGAATGTGCTCTGATTAACTCATAGTATTTGTGCCACCTTGACTTACATACTCCCGACCGACAAGCAGCAAAATACCATCTGTGCACCGTAATGATCATTAGATACTGGAAAAACTTATACTCTAATAGTTTCTTCTCTCGAACTGCTAAACTTTGGTATTCCCTCCCTGTTTCCAGCTTCTTTGACTATCACACTATTGAGAAGGTTAAATTTTATACGGTCGCTACTTATCTCCCCACAATCCCCCTTTATACATGATCCCAAATAGTAGATCCTTGCGTCCAAGTGACAACACGTCTTGTTTGGGGCAAGAAAAAGACTAAAAGAAAATATTCGCAAACTACATTACGTGAAAGATGCGTCTGTTTAAATTCCTCGGGTCTTTTTGATAACAATAATGATGACTGCATAATTATTGTAAACTGTTTAAATATGGAGGCAAGAATCGAGAATTTTATAATTCCGATGTTTCCGTCGCGTACTACATCCGATGGTGTATCCGAAATTGGAGAGATTTTGTGAGAACTGTTTTATCTATTTCTTTTACAATTACTCGCAGATCTCCCCATACAAGTGTATAACAGATCAGCCGGTCATTGGCATATGACTGGCTTCACCTGTTACACTAATCGTCTTAGACACGGTTCCATGATGACGTGACGATGGGCCAGTCATTAGGGTCTGATTATCAATAGGAAAAGCATACTTGAGATGTTTGATGTGGCTGTGTGGCTCCTTCTTCTCCCGGGAAACGTCTTAACCTTTAGTGGCATTCGGGTTAGAATCTTCCTTTTACTCAGAGCCGCTTCTTCAATGAAGGCATTTATGACAGTCATAAAAAAACGACACGCGACACAATTGTAATATATATTGTATAATCTTAACTATTTATTTTACAAAAAATATATTACAATACAATATAAAAATTATAATTAATTTTTAATATTAAACCTAGGAAATAGGCTCTTCAAAACTAAGTAACCTACCCTAACTAGTGTTGAGGGAGAGGGTGCCCCCCATTTACGGAGAGACAGAAATATGCGTGCTCACCTCATGACGGTCCGGACAGAAAGAGGTCGATCTAGAAAGGGAATTCTGGGAATGCAATTCTTAGTATCTTTACGCTTATGGTCAAATCACCACTCGGCCATGCTGTAGAGTTTGTTAGCAACGGTGGCACTGAGATAGAGTGCCACAAATGTAGTGTGTGTTTAATCATTCTGAAGAGGTTAGATATAAAAATGCACCTCGTGGCGAGGATTAGAATGAAAAACACCCACAGGTAGAGATAAATGTGTTGCCCCTGTAGTGGGAGGTAGCGGCTTTTAAGCTGCTATCGAAACAGCGGTGTTTTATTATGGCATAGCAGATGAAATTAACAGTAAGCAAAAACCAGAATCAGGCATTGTTTGGAAAGTGATGGTAATAAAAGCCTTTTGTTAAAACAAAAAGAAAAGCCGAGTTTGCTTTATTTATAAGTTCATAAGGTAGATGTTTTTCGCTCTAACCCCGAAACGACCAATTCTTTATTGTATACGAGTTTGACATAGAAAAGCATTCTATTTTACGGAATTGTTCTAAATTTAATCCGTTTTGAAATCGTAGCGATCTCATTCTCACCAATGTCAAAAATATAACTACGGAATTTACATGTTGCGTCATCATTTGACATAAGAATTTCTTTGTTATCATAAAATGATAACTTAAAAGCAATCTTGAAAAAATAGCATAATGTCTTTTTCTTCTGGACGGTTAACAATAGGTGATCCGTGTCAGGTTTCATCCGGAGCCACTTTGTTACATTTCAGTATATAAATATAAACAGAATTTCGGTACTTATGCATTATGAAGGCCGTGCTATCATCGGAACAGTCCGGGCGGTTTACGGAATACGCCGAAAGGTGCCGAAACGCTAAACGGCTTATGCTTCATATAAAAAAAAAAATGTATTTATTTATTGGTTTATTGTATAAAAAATCTAAATATCTATCTTAATTTTAACAACAAAAAATAACACAAATCATAAAAAGAAAAACATCGTATACAAATACCAAAACGTTTGTTTTCTAAAAATAAAAGTTGAAAAGCTACGAAAACGGGAGTGATACCATTAAAACGAGCAACATTCTGCACTCTAGAATTTAGTTTTCTACATAGTCACCACAATCCTCAATGCATTTGTGTCAGGAATTCAATAACGCATCACTTATTCTGACGCACGTCCGTGACAAGAGTTGCTTTCTTAGAGCCTCATACAGTCAATATCTGCAACAGAGAGATAAAATTTTCAGGTCATAAACGGATAAGATCAGTCATCATAAAAATACAATTTGTAATCCACTCTGATTTATTTATAAAAGTAGGAGGCATTATTTTTGGAACGCCTCACATAATTTTCTAAATATTTTATAAAAAGTGTCCAATTTTATGTTCAATTTTATAATTAATTTTAATTGAATTTGTGTCTTACTGATAGAAAAAGTGATTAGCAAAACAATCAAGAAAATTTCGTTCAGGATCTTCCTGTAACAGACCGCGCATCAGCGTGTGTAAGGATATCAGCAGTAGCTGAAGGGTGGATGGTTAGCGAAGGTATTAACAGCAGTAGCGTAATTTTGACCGTGTGTGCAAATTGGCAAATGTGTGCGGTTTGCGTCAGAAGATAAAGGATACAGGAGAAAGATGCACCACGGGGCGAGGAGAGGAAAGAAAAAACGCAATCGGGTGAGATGGACGTGTGGTAGCTCCACGGTAGCGGCGGGAGACTTGAGCTGGTGTCGAAACGGCAGGGTTTTGTTACTCTCATGACAGATGATATAAACTGTTAGAAAAATCAAGAAGTAATGGTAATAAATATCTTTTGCTAAAACAAAGAAAAGTCGAGTTTAATTTATTTATTTTGTTTGCTTTTTGGGGGGTCCGAGAGAGGGTTGAACTGTGACGAACACGTTTTCAGCGTAATGGGCACGTTACATTCCGGAGTTTTTCCTAAACCGTCGGAAGATTTCAAGGATGGTACAGTCCTTAAAATGCATAAGTACTAGACTTTTATTTCCCTGTTTTCAATACGGTTTCATAGTCGGATCAATCATTGTTTGTTCGACTTTATGAATAAAAGCGAGACAGTTGTTTTTATGTTTTTGTGTTGTATTTAAGAGCGGGGGTAAATTCTCTAGGCATCGTGAAAGTGATGACCTTTTAGTATTTGTGTAACTAACCGAAATTTGTTAAAGGTTTACGTTAAAAAAAAACACTTAATGATCAAAAATATCAAGTTTTTATGCCTTCAGCGAAATAATCACTAGGCTGATCTTTCCTTAAATTGTTATCTTGTTTTTTTTTATCAATTGGGTTTATATTTCCTTCTCTTTTTGTTTGTTCTTTGTTTGTTTTTGTTTTTTTATTTTCTTTTGCTTTGTTTTTATTATTTATTTGATTTTTAAACTTCAAATCATCTCAAACAAAGTACACTACCACTGAGACGTAAGGGGACACTTTGAATTAGCAGCCAGATTTATAGAGCATTCTTAGTAGAGAGTTGTGCAGTGAGATGCTTGTATACTTTTAACATTGCGTTCTTATTTGCGTCGGTATAGTTAGGTTCATTATTGTATGATATTTCGGGGAATTTTTCCTTCGTCAGATATATATTCAACTTTATTTAAAACAAGCATATGGGGTATGATATTGAATTCGTTTTAATTTATTTCATTTTATTCGTAAACCTGTCAGCCATGTTTAAAAAACGACTTGAGTATCTCGAGATTTGAAATGAATTTGGAATTCTTTTAAAGAGAAGTAGCATGCAAAAAAAGGGTAGTCGTGATTCTGTTATTTCTTGGGCGTTTAGCTAAGAGAAAAGTGTAGTGTGTGTTTTGATACTGTTATATTATATCGTACCAAAAAGGGTGTATGCTATGTGATACTGAAAAGGGGGTCCATCTGCCTCTTAAGCACCATAGCACTATATGTCGATATGTGTACTTGGAACGACGGGTTCATCATGATGTGTATACCTGTCACTGAATGTCTATTGTTGGTGATTCTTCACTACTTGAACCGTACGTTATGTTGTTGCTATCTATTTATTTTATACTTATATATAATTGTTCATATGCATGTGTGATACATGTATTTTGGACATACCTTAATTTTATGCGTTGTTCATCTTGTTCACCAGGAATTCATCTTGTTCTTGGAGGAGAGGCTGGAACCTCTTTGGACGAATATTAATTCAATTCTAAGAATGCTAATTGGCTTTATGTGGTTTTTATTCACTTTCCAGGCGTCGATTGCAGAAGAATGGAAAGTGAATATCTTTGCTTACATGGTTAATTCTATGTCTCTATTTTCATACACGTCAGCTCCCTCCTCAGTGAAGAGGGGGAACGACCTGTTAAACTGTCTGCCCTGCTCAAAATTCAAATTCCGACGTTTTATGATCTCTAGCTAACCTGATCCACGTAACATACACGTAGATCCGATCAGCTGACCAGATACTTGCGGCAAACTTGTTTATGATCTAGCTTTGTTATATTTTGACAGGTTTTATAAATATTCTTCATATTCATCTCCCGTCCGTCCTTCCAGTTAGTTAGATAGCTAGATAGCTAGATAGCTAGATAGATAGGTAGATAGATAGATAGATAGATAGATAGATAGATACTAACAAATACTTTTTTGTGTTCGACCTATTAAATAACAATACTTCTTTTTGAATTTTCATCCCAAACAAGGCAAAGTGCCACTTTAGTGTAGAAGGCTACTATCTGGAACATAATTCGCAGGATACTATGTAAGAAGTTGAGAAGCAATATATCTGTTTAGATTACGCTTGAACTTCTGCATGCCAGTACAATCAAAGTAGCAGGACCCCGGAAGATAATTCCAAAATCTAGCAGTCCTAGGAAATAAACTATTAGAGTAGAAGGTTTTCTTACATCTAAGGATTTCTACTGTGTAGGGGTGGGATTTTGCTGCTTGTCGGGTCTGTCGAAAGCATTTGTGTCGAGTGGATACAAGGGCTTGTAGTTCGTAGAGCACCAACCTTTAAAGTACTTGTAAAACATTTTGTGCAATATTTCGTCGATGAGATGCGGTACCTATAAGGTTGGCGACTCTCTTTGGAACCCTGTCTAAGAGGGAGATACTAGAAGCAGATGAACCAGCACAAATTTGGCAACAATACTCCACACATGGGCGAATGGTGGCCTTATAGAGGTAAAAGATACTCTCAGGCGTAAGTAATTTTCTAGCACGGTAGAGAGAGCCCACCTTCTTTGCGGCAGTGTTGTAAATGTTCTCAATGCATCTGTTTCAACGCACATTCCCCGTGAACGTTAAGCCGAGAAGTTTGAATGAAGTACTTTCAGGTAATGTCTCATTAGTCATGGCTATTAATGGTTGAGAAGATTTCTTGTGGGTTTTTTTTTGTACACAGGAATCACCACTTATTAAGGCCCGGAACCACTCAAGGATAAGGGTTAATGGGTATATATTAGTCAATGTGATTATAGCGCAGTAATAGGAAATGAGCTTAGTCTTGCCAACATTGAATGTGACCATCCATTTTTGTCCCCATTCCACTACAAACTGGAAGTCTTCCTCTACGGTTTCCGCCATTGCCTTGGCTACGTGTTCATTCGTTTTCCTCTCGTGTCTGTTATAGAGCGTGGTGTCGTCAACAAATATACCCATATCCGAGACAGTTTTATCAGAGAGGTGATTTATGAATATCAGGAATAATAAAGGTCCCAGTACTGCAATTTATATTTTCTATCTTTAATCAGTGAATAGAATTCCTTCTATACTAGAGGAATAACATTTTTTGTGATCTGCCCTCGTTAAGTTTAATATAGCAGTTTCTATGGCTTGTCGAGGTTAAGTTTAACAGCGTTTGTATTGGTAAGTGCAATATTGAATATGAATATTGAATATAAATTGAATATTGAATATGAATAAATAACGCGAATTAAATAAATATTTTCGATTCTTTTCAACGATTCAGTTTTTCCATTTTATTTATCGCCTCTAATGCGATTATTTATTAATGTATTCCTATTATTACAGACAATAATTCTTGCTTAATGGGAAACACTTAACATAATAGACTCGTTTATGCAATATTAGCAATGAAAATAGTACAGTCTAGAGACTAAAACCTGGCATTCGGAATTTTCCCGTGTAAATATAAACTACAGATTTTTCATGCTTGGAATTTCTTTGAATTCTTTATTACTTTCGACCTTTTAAAGTGCTAATGTTGACTAAAAACGGCGTGCATACAAGCCCACTGAAGTCAACTAACAGTGATCGATGTGTAGGCTACAACAAGACATCGCTAAGCCTGCTGCAAACAAAGTGGGCTCCCACTACTGTACTAGAAAATTTGACGCTATACTGTATTTCTACATAGTCACCATTAATACATGTATGGAATATTGTCACCAAATCTAGACTCCTGCATTTACCATTAGTTACTCTTAGAATGGTTTAAAAAGACTCTCAAATTTATTAGATACCACACTATCAACTAAGCACATTTTCTGTCCCATCGCCGCAATGTTTCATATTTGTGTCTGTTTTACAAGTACTTTAATGGCATTACTCTGATGAATTCACAAGTAATTACTCCCTGACTAATTCGACAAACAGCAAAATCACAACCCCTTTCAGTGTTGATCCCCTTAGATTCGGAAATCTTTCCACTCTAATAATGTTTTGTTTCAAATTGCTAGACTTTGGAATTACCTCCCTGTTCCCTACTTTCCTGGTTGTTCCAACATGCAGAAATTTAAATATAATGTAAACATACATCTCACTGCTCATCTACATACGTAATGCCTTTGCATACACGATCCCAAATAATAGTCAGTTACGTCCAAGTGACAATAAGCCTTGTTTGGGGTGAAGAAAGTCTAAAAAAATATTAACATAAATATATCAGCAATCTATGTTATTGCAGGCATTGTTGGAAATTTGTTTTCATAGGATTTTCTTCTGCTCATACGAGGATTCATTTGTTTTCTGCATATTTATTTGTTCTCTTTATACGAATTGTTCTCTTTAACAAAAGATGTAATGAACGGGGCTTCTCCCTATCGTAAGCGCCATGAAATTGCTTCTGCTATACACTAATACCTTTAAAATACCGTACAATTACGTTGACACACCGGTTCTCGCCAGATTACCGAAGTTAAGCAACATTGAGCCTGGCCAGTACCAGAGGGGTGACCATTTGGGAAGGTGAGGCGCTGTATGTACCGCGAGGTAAAATACCAGGTTGAGAAACTGGCGCGGTCTATCCTTCTCTCGGGGGTAGATGGAACTCTCTTAAGCCGTGGTAGGCACCCCGTCACGATAAAAAATACTCTTGATAGCCCTGGCAAAACAGTAAGTATTCAGCTACCGACAAGATTCGAATTACGCTACAAAGTCGTGTAGTGAGTTCAATGTCGGCTACAGCTGCACTGGGATGGGGACCTTTTAAATCACGAGGTACGTGTGAAAGATAATTTGCATAGCAACAACACCAAATGACATAAAAGCAGTCAGATGCTTAAACTATGACAAAATCAACGTGACGATGGCGCCTATGATGGGGATTGACTTCGAGCGTCACCTATATATAACATCCTGATCTGTAGTATAGAGTCAGCACTAAGTTACCATTAACTACCAAATCCATTCTGACCTGGAGCCATAGTAATTGCCAGAATCACATCAATGGTTAAGATAGTGGATGAAATAAGGTTTTAACATCCGAAAAGGCATCTGCAGATTATCAATTACATTGATTGCGCTGCTAAGGTACGTTGCTGCTATTGCAAAGTTGTCCTGGAACCAATATACGTTGTGTGTAGTTTTAATCGCAAAGGAGACCAGGGCAAAGAATAGGAAAGATCTCCAACTCACTTTTTCTTTGTAGTAACAGCATTTATTTCTTCATTGTTAAAGCCGTAGCACTACCTTTGCGATTTAGAACGTTCTCCACGCCTCTCATGAGATCTCGAACATTATCTCGTTCCGTGCTCAACGTGTCTCTTTTGATCTTCCTCTTTCCTCTTTTAATAGGATTTTCTGTACTTGTGACGTCATTTTGCATACAGCTGTCTGCGCTGTTACATATTCATGTTAGTATTTTTCTATTGTAATTTATGATTAGACTCATTTGTTTAATTATGGTAGTTCGTATAAGACCCCAGAAAAGAAAACACGTACAATTTTTTTTTTTTAATCGTAACAATAAATGGGTTATCCTGTTTGTATATACGTTTGCGATACACGGGATACTTCTTCATTAACAAATGATATATGCATTATTTGTGCGACGTGCTTATCCTAGGCACATGACTATAGCATAACTCGTCTCCGTCTCTGAATCCCTTTTTTCATTCTTCCTCTCTCTTCCAATTTTTTTTTGGGGGGGGGGGCTTATCTGCTTAAGTTATTTAACACAATTTTGCGTCAAAATTACGTCAAACAACGCTCGTTGTTCTAATTTAATTTTGATTCGACATTTCTGCAAATAATAATTGTCTGTATTGACCTGACAACTGAACCTATTTACCATAGCCATATGCTTACGTCATCAGCATCAATTTTTTTTTTACTATACAGGGTGACCCCAAAAAAAACAAAAGCTAAATGGAGGCTATCTAGAACATATGCTGTAGAACGAAGAAAAAAACGCCAAAGACCCTAGTGTTTTGATGTGATGTTTTTAATATAATAAACTAGTTATGACTAAAGTTTCATTTCATTTGGACAAAACACTAAGGAACGGGGTCTAATTAGATTTGGGGCCCGTTTTTTGGGAGGGTCGCCCTGTAGAAAATCCTAAAAATATTTCAGTATCATCTAGTTTTCATAAGGAATTAATTATTGACAGGTATTTTATTTACAAACATTTCCCATAAATCATACAATCTAACAATTATTGTTCCATATTTGTCAACTGGCATTTTTGTATTGATCGCATTGTTTTCTTTAAAGTAGTGGATTTATATACACAATACAGGATACGTAAGATATTATTAATGAATCCCTTCAATAAAATTATTTAATAGTTAGCTAGTATAATGTACGGCATAATCAGGTTGAAACACCGGTTCTCGCGAGATTACCGAAATTAAGCAACGATGAGCTGAACAGTACCAGATGGGTGACAATTTGGGAATGTTAAACGCTGTATGTACCACATCTGGACGTAGAAATTTCCAGATTGGTATCTGGAGGCGCGTTTAATCCACTGGAAGAGATATATTCGTCAAGCTTTCGTTGGTTGTTTTGTTTTACGGCATATCTACCCTTTTCGGGTTATTAGATGCCAAATTCAGTTATTTTGGAAATAGTATTCATGTTGCATACAGCTATTTTGCAGGATGTTTTTATTCTTCAAGCTTTTTGTATTTTTAATCGCTAGTTTGTAACGTTTGGTTTGGTTGTTTTATAGTGGATTTTATCGTTTTTGTTCCTTGCTATATAGAACATGAATGAGTTTTGCAATGGGAGAGAGAAAAGGGTTACAGTATTAATAGTTGGTACATTTTAAGTTAGGAAACCAGTCAAGTTGTGGTGAAGATAGAAAAAGAAAGGGGAAACGAGAAGAAGGAAAAGGGGAAAATGTGGGTTGTTGTTTTTGCTTTGTGTTTAGGTGCATTTCGTCTCAGGAAGCCTGATCTGGTAGCACCAATTTTCGTTAAGACATGCATCTAGCAGAAGGAAAGCTATGATGTGAAAACCTGATTCTACTGCATGATCTGTCCTGGGGCAGCCATTGTGTAACATGTAACTCTTGAACCGTGTCGTTATATTTCAACGGCTCGGGGTCATACGTTGTCCGAGACCTAGTCGCAAATAAACAAACAAAAAAAATAAGGAAAAATCCGACTCGGCATTTTTTTAAGTGCCATTGAAATGCATTTGTTCGTGGTTCTTACAAAATAACGCATTTCATTATCTTTTAGAAGTCTCTTCGCACACATATGTGTTTTACAACATTCTGTCATATAACATGCCTTTTTAAAGTCGCTTTCCCTGCCACCTCACGCCGGCACTCACCCTCCTGTTCACACGTCCATCGGTATTTTTCCTCTTGCTTCCTTCTTCTTCTCATGACGTAAGCTCACGTGCACTTGCTAACTTGCGTATTGCTAAAACGGCTGCTGCTGCTGCTGCTGCTAATGTTTTCGATAGTAATCTATCCTACAACTGCTGCTGCTGATTTCGTTCGTCGATGTTCTGTTACAACAAGAGCACGCCGCTTCATACACTTGCACTGACTGTGATTAGTAGTTGTACGAAAAAGTGTGGTTGGTTCTGCACAAAGATCAAGAGTTTCCAGTGGAAACATGCTGGCTCTCCTAGACCCAAGAAGGCCAGACATCAAATCCACCAAGAAACTTATGATTTTTGCTGACAGCATGGATAGGATCTACATACACTGGACTCCTAATGGACAGACAATCAACAAGGAAGATTATATTGAGGTTTTAACGGAGTTCAGAAATAGATTCTCTTGGAACAGACCCGCATTCTTCAAATTGGTTCAGTGGCATTTCCACCAGGACAATGCAGCAGTCCACAACTCCATCTTTGTCACAGACTATTTGACCAAAATAAAGACAGTTCCTTACCATCACTATAGTCCAATTTTATTGCACATCGTTTTTTTTAAAGTGCCCTCACGCCCAAATTTTATTTTTGAAATTCAGCAGCTGTAACAATTAGGCTTTAGTAGGGTGTTTTCCAATTCCTGCTGTTGCTGTTCATTTGAACCTAAAATCATAAAAATTGATCATTCATCTCATAAGATTATAACAATAGCATAGTGAATTTTCAAGAGACTACAACAATTTTAAATGCCTGTACAAAAAAAAGTCTGGGGAATTATTTAAGCCACCTTGTATCTTTAAAGCGTAAGACAGTAGGGATACGTGGAAAACTGCCACACAAATGCTGTAACAACACAAGTGTGAGCATAAAAATTAGTTCATATTTTTCTTATATCTCTAATTACGTACTGGTGCTCGATGGCTATCTGTTTTGATTACCACGTTAAAACATATAGATATTAGAACTTGAATGCCTAATTGAGAGAACTTGAATGCTTACAGGAAAGAAATTGAATTTCTACTAGACACTGTCCTTGAATATCTAAGATTTCTCAGTAAAGAGGTTTGTTAGAATAACCTGGCATGAAGCTATTTATCCCTAAAAATAAACCTTGATTAAATATTCAAAATCACATAGTATTCGCGGCCCAAATATAATCTCCTCTGTATGGCTAACCCACACTGTTTTTAGGAGTAATTGTGCACTTTCCCCAAGTGATGTTACTTCAAGTAACAACACGAAACTTGAAACTTGAAAAAGAAATCAAGTGTTAGTCCTAGGTAGCAGACCTTTTGATTTCTGAGAACGTCGATTGAAGCAAAATAAAACAAACAAAAAAGTGGCCAAAGAAAATACAAGAAAATAAAATAATCTCATGAAGAGATCAAGTGTTAGCCATAAGAAGGAGACCTCTTGCTTTCTGAGAACTTCGACAAAACAAAAAAGTGGCTGCAGAAAATACAAGAAAAAGAATCGGCACATTTTTCTTATTCTTTCTTTGTTTTCTTACAATAAAATCAAACTGGATTTATGTGAAGTGGCCCCCGGCGGTAAACATTAAAAAGGCTTTACAGTAGTCGGCCTTTAGTTGCACATTAGGAAGCAATGTAAATTTATAGCTTCGTGAAAGCATACCCGGCGGGTGGCTGTCAAATGTCCGGGCGTCGGTCAAATTCTACAACGATTAGACTTGCAGGTTAAAATTATTCAGGGTGGATACAAAATGAAACGAAATAGTTTTAATGGCGGAACCCCGGTGCATATTTCTGATGCATCGGCCCAGGAGACTGACAAAATGTTAGATTTCTAACTTTTTTCGACAGACGGGCATGTGTGCCAGTTCAAACTGTGTATCTACGTTAGTGAGGTGAGTAGCTAATTTTGAATAATGTGAGTGTAATGAGAAATCGTGTAACGATTCGTATCAAGACACTGCGTAATAATGGTTAAACAGGCGTACGAGACGCACTATTGCAAATGGTCCATACTAAAATACTTAAAAGAAAAAGGAGACACACAAAAGTATCCTCAATCGATCTCTCAGAGGTATGTTGTCTTAAAAAACATTTATAGGAGAATCACCACTTATCAATGCCCAAATGCCAGTCAAGGATGAGGTTAATGAATGTAAGATGATAGTGTAGTAATCATTAATGGTGTAAATCAGATAGAATTTGAATTATTTAAGGGGAACTTGTTTACATTAGACTTGAAAGCTACTGTATTGTAATCAACCGGGAAGTAGGCTAATAGAACAATGTTCTACAAGCGAACAGTTCCAGAAAAGAAGCTTTGTTCATAGAATTTGCTTTTAGAGTTAGAAACAGATAGAGAGTGGGGAAAATTGTTGATAATGGTTGTAGTAAGTCGAGTGTTTTCGTGAAAGTTTGGCAAGGTGGAACCATACATTGAAGCTCAGATGGGCACTTACCATGAAAATAACGATAGAGCGGGGGCTCGCAACGTCTCTTCTCTGGGAGAGTTGTTGTTGGGAAAGGAAAGGGCATCACCTACGAGATTTCGAAGCCGATTTGGAACTTTATCAATGCGAGATAGGGCACACCGAGCAGCTCCTGTCAATTTTGGCAACTACTAAATTTTAGGATGTACTTGGCTTGTATACGGATAGAGGATTCAATCGGCAAAGAGATACACGCTGGTGCGGTAGAATGGTCCAACTATTTTCCCATCGATCTTGGTAACGGATTTGATGTAAGCGTTCCATTTTAGATCAGGGGTATAGCTCAGTCCCATAAGCTTGCCAAGACATGGTGCTTGCCTAAGGCGAGAGCCATTAATTTCAGTTGGGACCAAACGCGTGGTCAGAACAATTGTGATGAAAAAAAAAGCTTGATTTTAGACACATTAAAATTAAACAGCCACCTATTTTCATCTTTGCAGCGCGTGTTTAAGACCAGAAGAGAGAGACTCATTATTGGCCTTTGATGTGTTGCAATGGACTGTGGTGTCGATTGTATCTCCCGACTGATACAACTGGTTTCCTTTTTATGTTTTGTAATTTTTTCAGCGATAAACATCGGATTAAACAAGTCCAAAATCAACAACATTAAAATCAATTAGAACATTTTCATGCCATAGACGCATCACGTATTTTAATGTTTTTCTTCAAATCGATAATTTTTAGAAAGTCTTGGAATAAGGACGCAACGTCGATGAACATATAAAAAATTCGATTTTGTGTTTGTACTTATCAAATAAAAATACACACACACACACACACATATATATATGTGTGTGTGTGTGTATGTGTGTTTATGCATGATTTTGTGTGCGTGTGTGTGTCTATCCTAGTCGAATATAAGTTATTTATGAAGTGAACATTCGAAACCACGACACAAATTCTTTGATATTTGAGAAATAAATTAGTTTCATAGCAGGCTATATCCATGGATGGTTAAATTTAAATAAGAAATATAGCAATAATTATATATATATATATATATATATATATATATATATATATATATATTCAATAAAAATGCCGTATGTAAGCGTTTTTATACAGAAAATTATAATTCTGAAAAAATGGCATTTTTCATTATAAACAATAACAAATTTAGAGTCTACACGATTTCAACAAAAATTAGGAAATAAAAGGAATTAAATATTACTCAATAAATATCAATATCAACAACGTACCAGATCGAATCGATTGTTTCGATTTCAAATATATTTTCCTAGATTTTAGTCTATATTTTATTAAGTTAATCCAACGATTTCTATTTATAGTTGAAACGGGCCATAATTCCTAGAAGAAATGATTCAAATTATTTAAGATAACATGTTATGCGATTGTTTCCTTCAATCTGTATGCACTTGTTTGTGATTTTTCTACAAAGGGAAAATTACTTTTCTGAACTCAGCCACCTTGACATGGTTTTCGACGATTTATTAACACGTTAAATTGATTACTTTATGTTTAGAATTAGGAAGAAAACGGAAACGAATAAATATAAAATATTCACATCCATAATAAAATAGCGTGTATCCGTACTATATATATATATATATATATATATATATATATATATATACATATATATATACATATTCCGCGTTTCATTCTAGTTAGAATTAGACAGGCTTATACATATATATATATATGCATATATATATATATATATATATATATATATATATATATATATATATATTGGCATTAAAAAAAATCGCTTCATATTTAAGTATATTATAGAAATTTTAAACAGGATACCTCCCTCTTTGTCTTAAGGACTCTGATAGATATATGCACGAGATTGGAGTCTATATTCGTAGCACCCTGTCTTTAACTAGAGAGCAACGTCTGAGTCGGATGACCAGGTTTTAATGTGCTTTTGACTAGCCTTTTTTCACTTCGTTAGTTACTTATATTTTCTCTACTCTTCTCCTTCAAGTCAGGATTGTACGCTAATCGACCGTGTATCTAATAGTATAGATGCATCATTCCTCTTAGATAGCAACGCCCAAATACATGTGCTTGGTGAGTTTAATATCTACCATAAAAATGGCCTGGTTTCTCAGATGCAGCTTCTCTATAGCCCATTCCCTCACACGGACACTAATGTTCCTAATCCGCATCCCAGATAGTGACCACCAGTAAGCTTCACTTCTAAACCTATTCCTTACCACAGTATCCGAGGATTGTGTGACTAATGCTCACTTTCACTTTGAAACGCAGACCTAGTGGTATCAGTTGACATCACACTTAAATCCCAACGCAAAGGTGAGGAGTCATTGCTCAAAGTAAGGTACTACTAAAGGGCTAATGAGGAAGCGATCAGAGGACACATAATAAGATGCCCATGGACCAATATCTTCTCTGTTCCTACTTAACAGAACATCAAAGAGACAACTTACTGGTACAAAGTAGGCATTGAAGCACATGTATCCACACGGAGGCATTATAACAAGCTGCACTCTCCCCCGTGGTTCACTACAGATTGTGCAGCTGACATTGCACAAAGACAGCATGCATTCTGCCGGTTCGTACGCCATAAGTTAAATACAAATAGGCAAAAGTTTATTGATGCTAAAATTATTGTAACAGAGAAATAGCCGCAGCCAAAAGAAAGCATGCTGAAATAACCAAGGAACACATAGAATCGCAAAAGATAGGAACTCGTGGTTTCTGCAAAATCTATAATCGTGTAGTGAATAAAGGGCAATCAGTGATTCCCCACTATCCAACAACCAAAAAGTTGAATGCACAGCAACTGAAAAGGCAGAAATGAGCGGTGATTCGCCTCCAACTTCACCTTAGAGCCAACAAGCTACTCCCTCCTAATTTTCCCTATGCTACCTGAAGCTACACTAGATGATGTAAAAATCACCGCGATATCATAAAAAACTTGGACACCTCCAAGGCATGTGGGGCTGATCTCATCCCTGATATATTAAGAAATGCTCAGCTGAGCAAGCCCCCGTACTTTCCAAACTCTACAATAACTGCCTTGTTGAATCTTGCTTCCCTAATAGCTGGAAGATGGCCTCTGTGGTACCAGTGTACAAGAATTTTGGTGAAATGACAGACTCTTTCAATTATCGCCCTATCAGTCTACTTCTCTTCTCTAAAATCTTTGAGGCCTTAATTAATCAACACTAGTCGTCTAATCCCAAATGCAAAGCTTCTCTCTGACAAACAATATAGATTTAGAAACAATCAAGCTACGCTGAATAGACGTAGGATCTCGAAACATACTTGTCCGTAGATTACTGTTTTATAAGTAAAATAAAAATAGATTAGCGTAATGGTTAGGAGCCTTGACTATCGTACAGGCGGCCAGGTTTCAATCCTGGCTTGAGGTAGTTGCCTGTCTAACCGCACTGATAAGCTGTGAATTAGCGAAACAGTACTGTATGTGGATGACTATAATGCTCCTTATGTTGAGTTGAGCATATTGAGAAGTGATACACGAATTACCATTAGCGTATAAAGCGATACTCTTTCCGTGTAAACAAATCGAGCTTAGGTATTTCGGACGATGTCAAAACATCGTTAATTCACGACTCGCACGGCAGCCACCGATTAGCGTAATGTTTATATATATATATATATATATATATATATATATATATATATATATATATATATATATATATATATATATATATTAGCAGGCCACCCGGCATAGCCCCGGTCGTAAAATACGCTTAACTATGATATTTTGATTAATGCAGATTTCGTATTTATTATTATATTATATGGGACCCAATATATAGTAATGATTTTAAAAGTTTTATTTTTGATAAAATGACTCGTGCGCCACCGAGAATCGAAAATAAAACGTTTAGCTTACTATTTACTTTTTCTTTTGATGTTAATGCCTAGCTATAATGACATGTTTGCTGCAAGGCTAAAAATTAGAACGTGAATCAATTGCTATTACGTTACATATGAATATTCGTAATGTAGTCGTTCGACCTTCACCTGTCAAATTCCATTTTTTTTTTCACACTTTTGCACCGATTTTTCCCTGATTTCACTCAAATGTAAAGTTTCGCATGGATTCGAAAACATTGAGTTCATATCTGTAGATCAAAAACTTACGAAGAGTTTGGTAAGCAAAATTTTTTAAACAGATATATATACGCATACATAAATATATATACGCATACATAAATATATATATAGAAAGAAGTTTGTGTTTACTATAACCTTTTTACGCAAATATTACGCAAGTATAAATCATGTAGAATATCTGCATGAATATAATTACACATAATAATTAACTAATTATGATCATTCAACAAAAGAACTGAAAAAACTATTAGGGAATTAATTAAAATGAATGTTTAAAAGAATGTGCAAATAAGCTAGATCTTTTGCAATTCCACGACCCATATATAACAAGGTTGTATTTTCTTTTTAAATAAAAAGAAAATAAGGCTTGGCTTTTTTCTTTCTTAGTCTTCGGGCCAAGATCAAAGTGTAGTATCTGTTCCGGCAGATGCTGCACTTGAGATAGTTTGTACCAGTCAATGGAGGGGAAACTCTCTGTGCTGGGACAATTATTATTTTTGGTAACCAGAGTGACCCCTTTTAGGGGAGCTGGTTTTTACCTCACATTAAAAACGGCCTTGTGCCTAATTTGTTCAGTGGGGGAGCAAATAAATACCATCTGTTCTTCAGATGCTGCACTTAAGATAATTTGTACCAGTCAATGGAGGGGAAACCCTCTATACTGGGACAATTATTATTTTTGGTAACCAGAGTGCCCCCCTTTTTGCCTACTTTAAGGGGAGCTGGTTTTTACCTCACATTAAAAACGGCCTTGTGCCTAATTTGCTCAGTGGGGGAGCAAATAAATACCATCTGTTCTGATATTAAGCTTAAGTTAATTTGTCCTTGGTTAATGGAGAGGAAACCCTCTATATTGAGACAATTATTATTTTGGGTCCCTACCAGAGTGTCCTTTTTGCCTTTCTTTTGGGGAGCTAGTTTTTCCCCACATTAAAAACGACCTTGTGTCACATTTTGCTTTCGTGGGGAAGCAAAAAATACCAATAAATAGAAAAAAAAGGTTTTTAATATGAATATCAATACTCAAAAAAGTTTATAGGAGTATAGATATACGTATACATATATTGTATATACGGGAAATTTTTGTTGTATACGTGTGGACAAACCTAAAAAAGGTATTAAACCACTACCCACAAATTTGGTATTGTCTTTATTAGCGTTACTAAAGTTTATAATACCTATAATTTAAAACATTTTTTTTATTTTATCCCGTAATTTTTTTCAATTCAAATTTGTACTAATTAAACAGAAGTAACACTGAACTTTTAATCAAGGATTGACTTTCCTTGTTTCGACTTATTTTTCAAGGAATTTAAGGGATTTATACAAAGATAGAATTATCAGTGTGTGTGTATGTCCAGCGTGGGGAATGGACTAGGTAGAGAAGAAAGGAAATGAGGCTAAAAAGAGGGGGGTTTAATGATAGAGAAACAGAAGTTTTGTACCGGACAATGCCGATTAGGTCTGCTTGTATATATATATATATATATATATATATATATATATATATATATATATATATATATATATATATATATAAAAATTAAATATATATATATGTATGTATATGTATATATATATATATATATATATATATATATATATATATATATATATATATATATATATATATAAAATTAAAAGTGGATTAGAAATATGATCTGATAAAGTCACGCTGTTTGAGAAGGGATGAATTATCAGTGCAAGTAACCTCGTGCTAAAAAGTGAACACGAAGGGGAAATTACAAGCATTCCGACCGAGTCAAGACTTGAGAGGTCTTGCTTTTCGACTAGTTTCTTTATGACGCAATAATGTTTAGCTTAAGTACTTTCCTACGGAAACAATCTCCCAGAACAGAACATAAAAACAAAGGAAAATAATTAAAAACCAAAAGATAGAATAATAATAATAATAATAATAATAATAATAATAATAATAATAATAATAATAATAATAATAATAATAATAGAAGTATAACACAAAGATAGAGAAATACCACATCGAAACAAGAGGAGTTTACGTTAATAATAATCCTCCCCCCTAAAACACTTATATTTTCGGCATCAACTAACCTTGCACCAAATAATCGAGAAGGGTCCAGGAGAATGGAAAGGTAGAGCCTAGAACCCACTAACCAGACCTCCACTGAATGAATGCGAAGAGGGCTGGGACCTTCAGGAGGCTTATTGCCACACAGATTCCAGTGAAGACTCGTGATCATTGCTCGTGAGAAGTAAAAGTGTAAACAGCTATTGCGATAATGCAAATTCATTTGCAAAGACTATTGCACGGTTGGAGACTATTCGAAATCTACAGAAATTTGTTGCCACCCAAAATCCATGGACCACCATTGTTGTTTTGTTAGTAATTTCTGATAATGACCTGTATGAGAACTCTTAGTGGGTACAAATAATAACAGTAACAATAATAATATAAAGAACTATAATAATAATAATAATAATAATAATAATAATAATAATAATAATAATAATAATAATAGGGACGCTTGCCACCATTCCAGATAATCGCGAGAAACAGTTGAACTTCTTTGGGAATCAAGTACAACATGACCGTACTCCAGAAGTCAGTTCTGCTTAGCACAGAAAACATCATACGCCAGGTGCTTTCCATCTAATTCAGTTTTTCACTATGCTCAATAGTTTGGTGTCAAAGCCTACTCTTAAGCAGAAAAAGAAAACGGTGTTAAACATCACAACACCGTGAAATTAACGAACATAATAATAATAATAATAATAATAATAATAAATAAATAAATAAATAAATAAATAAACAGCTGTAGTGCAAGACAAGAGCATATCCCTCAACTAGATTTTGAGTATGTCTTGATATTACTAATTCTTTCCGAGACGTGTACATGGAAGAACGATAAAATTTCCGCCCTAGAAAAGACGATATGATTCGATTCCCGTTTGATGAAAACAGGTTTTCTTCTTTTTTTGTTGGAGACTATCTACTAGTTGGCCAGTTGTTTACGAATCTCGAGAGCGATAGGAGCTTTCGATCGTGTCTGAAAGTGGCACAATGTTCAGCAAGTTAGAGATGAGTTGCACAACTCATGCTTTCTACCAATCTTTGACAACAAGACCATGGCCAGCACCCTGAAAATGCAAATCCGGACGGTTGAACGGTTGAGGACACAGCTCAACGCATCGGACAACCCACGATTATGGTTTTCGGTGTGGTTTCAAATGAGGATCACATCATCTTCAAAGTCAGCTTCAAAGTGAACACCAAAGTGTACCTGGATGTGCTTAAGAGTGTGTTTTTTTTGTTTTTTTTTTACATAGGCGTCACCACTTATCAAGGCCGATAGGCCACTCAAGGATAAGGGTTAAAGAGTGTAGAGTAGTCAAAAGGACAATATAGTAATCGATAGTAATGGAACTTCGGTAAATTTGTTAACTTAAGTGGAACGGCTCATCAGAAACTTGTTCACGTTGGACTTGAAGACAACCATATTATAGACAGCTGGAAAGCAGGAAAACAGAAGACAATTCCACAGGCGTGCAGTTCTAAGAAAGAAGCTTTGATCATGGAATCTATGTTTAGGTTAAGGTACAGATAAAGAGTGGGGAACATTATTGATAATGTTTTCAGCTAGTCTAGTGTTTCTTGTGAAAGTTTGGCGAGGGGGGACCATAGATTGAAGCGCAGTTGAACACTTTCCATGAAAATAACGATAAAGCAGAGACAAACTCGCAACATCTCTTCTGTGAGATAGAGGTTGCAGCGAAGAGAAAAGGACATCTCCCACCAGGCCACGAAGTCTATTTTGAACCCTATCAAGGCAGGACAAGTCTTTTTTAGCAGCTCCTGCCCATATGTGGTAACAGTATTCCATCCTTGGACGTATCTGGCTCTTGTATAGATAGAGAATTGCATCTGCAATGAGATATCTACTGGATCGATAGAAGGATCCGACCATTTTTTCAGCGGCCTTGGCAACAGATTTGATGTACGTATTCCATTTAAGATCAGGAGTAAAAGTCAAGCCCAGAAGCTTGTCAAAACTTGAGGCCTCCCCAAACGAGAGCCATTCATTTTAATTGATGCCAGATGGGGATCAGAACGTTGATGATGTAAAGATAGGAGCTTGGTTTTAGATGCATTAAAAGTAACCAGCCACTCCTTTCCCCATCGTACAAAGTGATCAAATCAGAGGAGAGAGAATCGGAGAGAACTTGGTCGTTTGCTGTCTTAGATGTGCTACCATAGATGGTAGTGTCGTCAGCAAAAATGTCTACGAATGATGTAAGGATGTGATTTGGAAGATCGCTAATGTAGATCAGGAAGAGAGTTGGGCCCAGGATGGACCCCTGAGAGACTCCAGCATTTATACTGTGAGCTTTTGATTTTTGCCCATCAACTACTACTCTTATGAACCTATCAGAAAGAAATGATTTAATAATTGAGAAGACATTTCCAGCTATACCATAGCTGGAGATCTTGTGAAGTAAACCTTTATGCCATACCCTATCAAGGGCCTTTGTGATGATTCATTGGTGCAATCAGGTGGCCGCTGGTAGACCTTATATGTTTCAGCAGGACTTGGCGCCGGACCACAAATCCAAAGAGATCCAGTCTTAGCTTCAGAAAGAGTGCTACAACTTTATATCCTTCTCTCACTGACCCCCTCCTCCTATTACCTAAATCTGATGGATTACTTCGTTTGGTCATACATCGAGAAAATCACTAACTTGACCTTCCACAATACCAAAACCAGCAGTTGAGTATTCGCCAAGCTCCTGCCGGCGCTTGTGGAAACGGCAGCTCCCAGTTCTGGACCCGTATCGTGTCGTGTTATTTTCTTTAGAGCGACAATTTTATCATTGTACTCTGTATTTCAGCAGAAATATATTTTTCCTATAAACAGATGTATAAGTAAGATATTGCAGCGAGGCATTCAATAATATTTCAACTGCAAAAAATCAAATTCGCAAAATAAGAACAAACTTCAATCAGTTTTACATCTGGTCTCAATTATTTAATAGTTTACTTTTATCACATATTAATCATTTCCGGTTAGATAATGTTGAAGCCAGTCATTTTTGGTCAAAATTGTTATGCTTCAAATCCTTAATATCAATAAATATATACGAATAGTGTTTGGTAAAATATAGTTGAAACATTATTATTAATATATAAATTAATCTAATACTCTTAAAATATATTCATGAAACATAAGATACACAAAAACAGATTAACTAGTCAGATAGTTTCATTTTGGAATAAGATGCAAGCGTTTCTGTGAAGTTTATTTGTTATTATTATACTTTAATCGTAGTACTAATTATACCCTAATATTCAACACTATGCAGCATTCACAACTTCCGTCGTTGAATACCGCATAATTACGTTAACACACCGGTTCCCGCTGGATCACCGAAGTTAAGCAACGTTGAACCTGGTCAGTACTAAATGGGTGACCATTTGGGACTTCCAGGTGCTGTATGTGCTCTCTGCTTATCTCGGCATTGTTTCCAGTCGTCCTGGTCTTCTCCTTGCCACTGGACCCAAACAGTGTCGATTCAGGAAAGGTGTGGTTAGGGATTGCGCGACCCTTGTCTCACAATTACACGCGCAACTGCTCATACAGAGGTATCCTTTGTCTTTCAAGACTGAAACGGGCATCCATCGATCGACTTCCGTCGTTGGAACACGTTGAATGGACTAATGTCTGCACCCGAATTTCGAGTTCATTATTTAATAATTCCTTTCATTCTCGTGGCAATTCTTTGTTGGCTTTGAGATAAAAGCTTAGCAAATATAGTCAAAGGAGGCTTTGTAACTGAGTTCGAATCTCTCAACCTGCAAAATTTTTCACTTCCTCGTTTGATTGTTGTGTAAGCATGAAACAATAATGCATGTAGAGATAAAAAAACAATTAATGAATTACATACATATACATACACACGTACACACACACACACACACATATATATATATATATATATATATATATATATATATATATATATATATATATTAGTGGGGGAACTTCGCCACTGTATCAATGTGACACGCACATGATCTGATCAAAAATAAACTAAGATGAATGTACAAAATTTCTAACGATTTTTTCAATTTCGATACTTATCGGTGGCATTCCGATACAAAATCTATCTAAGAACACGTTCAGGCACATAAAGTATAATGTATAAAATTTCAGAAGAAATGGCCCAGCCGAGTTTGATGAAAACCGGTCTCCTTTATTTTGCTGGAGACACTCTACTAGGTGGCCAGTTGTGTACAAATCCCAATAGCGATAGGAGCCTTCTGTCATGTCTGAAAGTGACACAATGTTCAACGAGCAGGATCGGAGATCAGTTGTCAGCATCCTGGAAATGAAAATGTGTGGTTTTAAGTAAGGGCCACATCATGCAACCTACCATCTTCAAAGTCGGCTTGAAAGTCAACACCAAAGTGTAGCTGGATCTTCTGAAGCGTGTGGTGATGCCCTGGTGCAAACAGGTGGTCCCTGGTAGATCTTGGGTGTGGCAGCAGGACTCGGCGCCGGACCACACGTCCAAAGAGATATAGGCTTGGCTTCAGATAGAGTGCTAGAACTTTGTACCCTTCGTAAGTCAATAGGGAACGAATTTTTACTAACACATAACACACACACACACAAACACACACACACACACACACGTACGCATACGAACAAATTGTCTTGTATATTTAAGTAGATTATCTTTGCTATTATATAAAAGTCACTTTGTGTGTGTGAGAGAGTTCCTTTCTCATAGATCCTGAAAAAGCTGAGCCATTTTTTACCAATTTCGGACAAAGGTAATTTATATGTCTGGCAGTGTTCTTAGATATGTTTTGCACAGAAATCCATACAATAAATATCTGAAATCGATCAAAATCGAATCTTTAAATTAGCTTTTCTCCCTATAAAATGAAAAAACAATATTTTTTATAAGGGAATATTAAATGTTACACCTCCCAAGAACGATGATGAAATTTTAGCAAATCATTTCTTCTTAAACAAAAAAGAAACAGGTTTATTATAATCCACAGATATAGCTTAGTGGTGGAGCATTCAAGTCCGGCTCGAGTGGTTCTGTTTTTATCTTAATTTTTTTCTTAATAATGAGTTCAAGTTACGGTAAGAGAAGAAGTACTATTTAAATTCGCCGCAAATCATTTCTTCGTTTGCATATTTTTATACTAACAATAATACAAAGTGACTTTTCCAGAGAATTCATCATCAAGCCCAAATATAAGCTGACGTGATATTGTAAACAAACACAAACGAAATTTGATGAACAACATTATCATTATTATTTTTTTTCTTATTTATTTTCTTTTTTATTTTATTTTTATTATTTGCGAATTCGTCTACCGGTCATATTATTCCTCATAATATATAATAATCAATAGAGGAGTGATTCTATAATACATACGCAATCTGCATAAATAAGAATATCATGTTTAAGCGTATTGTACGACCGGGCAATGCCGGGCTACCAGCTAGTGACTTAGGATTGAATTCATCTTTTAAAACATGATATTAATCATAAATTTATTACGTCATGTCAAATCTATAATTATTTTATTAGGGTAATGTTTTCAACTCTATCTGTAAGAACGTCTAAAAAACAAAGTTGGTGAAACGTCAATTCAAAATGTAACAGTTTCGATTTCTAGTAATGGCATATGTTTTTTGTTAGACCTTTTTATTATTGTGCAATATTTTACTTTTCTAAAAATAGATTTTTGCTCCCCAGACAAAGGATGGTTGACCTGTAAATTCACCCTTGTCCGTTCGTCCGTTCGTCTGTTCGAGCTTTTCTCAATAACTACGCCTTGGAATTTTTTGAAATTTTGCACAAACATTAAACATGATATGAGTAAAAAAGTAACAGAACGGATTTTCCGAGAAAACTCCGGTTGGCCATATAGGGATTCCTTTTAGGTTAAACTGGCTAAAATTGACATTTTTGAGCTTATTAAGAAAAAACTGATGCTTTGGATTTTCTTTAAAATTTCTGAAAAGTGGTAATTTTGTGTGTCTATACTTCACGATAACTTTTGTGTGTGCTCCAGGGGCTCTTTTAGGGCTAATAAAAACACTCTATTTTTTGGGACTATTTTACCATATTTGTCCAAAATTTTCTGTGTATCTATTTAGCAGTTTCGCATGATGCTGAACTCGAATTTAAATATGTTAAGTCCCTGGGGACTTTGGGGGCTAAATGTTGGGGGCAAATGATGGGCTTAGTCATTTCTTTTTTTTTTGCATGGTGCAGAACTCAAATTTACATATGTTAAGGTCTAAAATTGCACCGTTTATTCATTTTCACCAGGATTTGACGTTCCCTGGGAACTTTTGGGGCTAAATAGTCGAGGGGCAAATGTTGAACTTAGTCGTTTTTTTATGTCTCGTTCACTGTGCTTCACCTGTTGATATTTTGAAAGAACACAGATTTTACAATATACATCTTTAAAAATTGTGACTGGCAGACAGACAGAAGTTTTAAATCTATAGCAGAAAGAAAACTTTCTTTGTTTAAGTTTTTCTATCTCGTTTCCATTCATTTAATGTTCGTTTCTGTTTTTATGTGTCAGTGTTTTGGGGTATTTTTTTTTTTTTTTTGCATTTCTCATTTACCAACCTCTAGTCATAGTCCTACACATATAGCCACACTTACACACGCATACACATGCACGTATATGTACACGCACACGCGTCGTCCTGTTTACTTTCTAAGAAGAATTTGTGAGAAACGGATTCATCGTAGGTTGTGCCGGCATCTATCCCAAATATGTATTCATGCATCTCATTAGAACACCAGACATATACAGACATACACACACACACATATGTATACAGCGTTTTGTAAAAATTAAGACAAGAAAATATTTTTAAAAAAACATCCTGATGAGACGTTACAATTTTTTCGTAAGCATTTGGACAATCTTAAACATTATATTATTTAAAATATTCCAAAAGTACCTCTTCTTCATAAACAAACATACATTTGTCATATTTACGCATACACACACACGCACACACACACACACAAACACAGTCATATATATATATATATATATATATATAATCTATTTTAAAGGAGCAAGCATTTTGGACTCACCTTGTTCATCCTCATTTTATTTTAATACAATATATTTATATATATACATTTATATATTGTATATATATATGTGTGTGTATATATATATAAATGTATATATAAATGTATATATATAAATGTATATACATGTATATATATACATATATATGTATATATATATGTATAAATGTTATATATATATATATATGTGTATAATTATGTGTATTTATGCCAATATATATTTTTCTACCCAATCACATATGTCAGTATAAGTAAAACTCGTGTGTGTATATATTAATAATGTCGTAAATATCCGTGTAAATAACCAACCAAAAAGACACAAGGAACTACTGAAAATGTATTGTGTTTGTTTTTTAAACACATTTTAGTAATCCTAGTCATCAACACATAACAAATAGAGAATAGATATAAACATCCATATTTTGTACATGTATGTATATATATATATATATATATATATATATACATACATATATGTGTATGTGTGTATGTATTTTATACCTGCATGCATATGCATATATATATATATATATATATATATATATATATATATTACATGATAAATAATCTCTAATCGGCAATTTGTCATCTTATATTGCATTTAGTTGTGATACTTGAAATGTAAAAATCCTATAAACTATTTGTTTTAATTATATTAGTACTTATCATTTCTCTAAGAAAATGTTTTCCCTCTTTTTAGACTATAATCTTGATTGGCTGTGTAACCGTTTGCTATTTTCTCTTTAGGGTCGATTATATATTTAAACTTTCTATTTGATTTCTAATCGCGGTATTGACGAGACTTTATTCAAATAATAAAAAGTGTATCGTGTTAGAAAAGATCGTACACGAATTGATTGATGATTTCACAATTTTTTAAGATGATGGCTGATTGTTTATATTAGTTGGATTGTCAGGAATATTGTTCTCATCTTGAGTGTAATTCGTGCAACGTTTCGATCCGGTTGTCTTCCGGTCGTCCTTTAAGGGTTTACAATATTTGTTTTTTTTTATTCGATAATTAGATGCTCCCAAATGCTAATAAAATCTACGCTTGGTCTGTTTCGTAATTTTTCGTTTTTAGCATATGTGCTGTCTCCTTGGGTCACCTGGCCATAATAATAACTGAGCACTCTGATGAGATCCGGACCAGGAGTGACAATGAAACCTAATGGTCGAGCACTCTCGAAAAGGATACGCACGACGAATTTTGGTGGAGAGGTCCAATCAATTTGAACAATCCTGATGATGGACAAACGCACTATGAAATAATATAGTAAAAATATCCGAACCCCCCAATTACAAACTTTGCAAAAATAAAAATAATATAAGGGACTATCATATCACAGAATTTCATACGGCGTGCAAGACACTATTTCTGTACAAACAGATGTAAGCAGTGGCTGAAAGGAGACCGACATATATCCCCTTTCTTTGGATTTGAAATCGATGATACTGATATTTTTTTTAAATTTCTATGACACATATATAAATAAATATTTGTAGCTTTATACAGATAATTACTGGAGCAGTAGTGTTCCAACTAATTTCTAGCAATCTTGGCAACAGATTTGGTGTATGTTACCATTATTTAATTATTTTGGAGCTGATGGTGGGGGTACTTTTACTGTTTATTTTTTTACAATTAATAAAGAAAAAAACGTTTATTGCAAATTTTTCTTAAACACAAAATGTAATTTTTTTGAAAAAAAAATGTACTTTCACTTAACAATGTACGGTGAAAAAAAAATATTTATCGTTTAAAAACCAACTTGTGTTGATAAAAAAAATGCAATAAATAAAAATACAAATTGCAATTTTTTTGAGAAAAATTAAATAAATAAATAATAAATAATATATATATATAAATATATATATGTACATATATTTATATATATACTAGCAGTTCAGCCCGGCTTTTCTCGGGCCCTATGTACTATTCATAACTTTATATTCATATGTATATATATATATATATATATATATATATATATATTATTATACTGTTGGTAGAATTTTTTCAGTAACTCATGACAACAACACAATATGTCATTCAAAAGAGTGCTCAATGCATGAAACAGAGCAATATATTGATTGTTGGAGAGCTATTGGCTACACATTAGCAAACGTGTTTCAATGACCCCCTAGCAGGGAAAATCACCGCATCAGGCCAAAAACCATCCACTAAACTTTCAATAAAGACCATCCCTTTATATTAAAGTCAACTTTACAGGGTTGAACCATTCTAAAAAGAAAGAGGGGTACGAACAACCTATATCAAAACAAATATAACCTATTCACAAAATAATGTTAGGTTTTTCAAGGTATAATTCTGAAGGAGATTTATTATAAGTTTGCATTAAATTTTCTAGCTCCAACCATTATAATTATGATTGTTTTTCGTTTATTTTGTTAATACGATTTTTTAGAACTATTACTCCAATATCAGAGCAATCAATAAATTTAACAAAGTTTTTTTTTTCACTTAAAATCGAGATATAAAATATATACATATATTACTAAACTATAAATTTAGCGCTATTTCTCTATATAATACAAAAGTACCGACATATATACAAACAAACGTGAAAATTTATATATATACAAATTACTCTTATAATATGGTGAAGAATATTAGTAACTAAGTCTACTTATATTATTCACGGTAAAAATTTCACTAAAAATTATTTTTATAAAAATTAATAGATTCTTCTTTAAAAAATTAATTTCACTTTTTACATAAATTTAGGGTTTAAAATAGATTTGGCGTTTACAATAAATAAGTAAATACGATTTAGCGTTTAAAATCCTAAAAATAAATAATAAAGCATATTACAATATATAAGTCGATGGTATGATTAATTCGTTTATATTCTTATAATTTTTTCAGTGAATGTATTTGGAAATGTTTACAGGAAATTGCTGTTTCCTGTTTAATGTTCAATAGTTTCTCCCGGTCTTTAAAATTCGTTATTTCTAATTTTTCATGAAGGCATAAAAAGCACGGTGCGTGTAATGAATTACATACTTTCGATCTTCTTATGATCCGCCATTCTAATTTTGGAGTTTTATTCTCCTTCATTAATTTCCAATATTGAAGTGATAATGATGTGTCTTTTTCGTATTTATGATTAGTAAAAGAACTTTTATGCCCATAGAATCTTTCTTTAAAAGTTGCCTGCGTACTACCTATATAAAATTTTATATCACTAGGATTTTCCTCAGGGAATATTTTGGCTTGGTAAACTACTGATTTCGTTAAACATTTATTATTCATGGGACAAGTACTAGGAATTTTGCAGTTACATTTTTCAGTATTTTTATAATTATTATCTTTATCATTATGATTTATTTCCCCAGTATTTTTACTATTATTGCCTTTTAGTACACTATTATTATGCTTTTTAATAATTCTTTCAAGGTTTTCACAACAACTATAACCCAATTTTATAGTATTTCTATTGAAAATACTATTTAAAATACTACCTGGGGGAAAGTGCCTATCTAGCAATTGCAAAAATTTCCTACCCAGTCCAGTTTAAAGAGCACTATTAAAGGGAGGTAGAAACCAAATTATTTTCCTGTTTCTTGTTTTACGATTATTATTATTATTATTATTATTATTATTATTACTATAGTTGCGTTCATCATTACTATTCTTTTCAAATGTAATGTCTGCGTTTTTGAAACCACTATTTCTTAATGCTACATTGTATCTTTCTTTATAGCTATTAAAAACTTCTTCACTAGATGAATTATTGTTAATTCTCCTTTCTATCGAGGCTAGGATATGATTAATGATGGAAGGTGGGTGATTCGACTTTGGATTTATATATATAGGACTTGTGTTTTCTTTCAAATATGGTTTATAATTATTTTTTTGCAAGTCCAAACTTACATCCAAAAAATCTACCTGTTTTAAATTACTATTTATTTCTACTTTGAGGCCAAATTCTTTCATTTTTTTTGTGTATAATCTTTCTAATTTTATCGCATTTTATACGGGTGGCGTATTTTATGAACATTATACCGTCATCTCTATAGAGTCCTATTGTTCCTTCTTCAATATCATTATTATTGGTTAGACTGTGTAAAATGTACAAGCCTACAAGGTCCGTGACTTCGCTGAATCCAGTGATCCCATTGATACCCCGAAATAATTACAACCAGCGTTTTTTGTCCATTGCTGAAAGAAGGAAAGAGGATTACTTACTACAACTGATTACCAAGATTGATGACCTGCTAAGAAGAATGAAGTGGAAAGCGGCATTCTTCATTTTAAACAAAGAAAAAAATAAAACTAAAGATTATTACGGATTTAAAAGTAAGAAACCTCCACCCAATATTCCACAAATAACATTATTTGAAAAGGATCTTTACGTTTTAATAAGGAACTTGGAATTCCATAAACATAAAAACAATTCCCAGAAAAAACTAAATGATATATTGAAGGAAATTACAACCTCCGAAGAAATATATGTAAAAGCGGATAAAACTTATAACTTCTACAAGCTAAACAAACAGCACTATGAAAGTTTGATACTAAAAAACCTTACTAAGGACTACAATAAGATTAGCAATGGGGATATTATCACATTAATAAACAACAACAGTAAGGAAATAACGGATACGTTAAAAATAAGTGATAGGATAGGTAAAATTACATGCAACCAGGCTTATATCCTTCTAAAGGACCATAAACCAAATTTCAGTACTAAACCAACTACCAGACTGATAAATCCGATGCGTCCTGAAATTGGAAAAATTAGCAAAAAAATATTAGAAAAAAACAAATTTAATAATTAAAAAACATTTTAATTTAAACCTTTGGATAAATACCTCCGATACAATAAGTTGGTTTGTAAATATTAAAAATAAGGAAAGGGGCGCTTTCATACAATTCGATATCTGTGAATACTACCAATCAATTACTTATGATTTATTTGAAAAAGTAATGACATTTGCTAAGAAATACACTGGTATTTCTAACGAAGAAATTGACATCATAAAAAAATGCCGAACCACGATTTTGGTCAATAAAGACCAGCAATGGACAAAAAACGCTGGTTGTAATTATTTCGGGGTATCAATGGGATCACTGGATTCAGCGTAAGTCACGGACCTTGTAGGTATGTACATTTTACACAGTCTAACCAATAATAATGATATTGAAGAAGGAACAATAGGACTCTATAGAGATGACGGTATAATGTTCATAAAATACGCCACCCGTATAAAATGCGATAAAATTAGAAAGATTATACACAAAAAAATGAAAGAATTTGGCCTCAAAGTAGAAATAAATAGTAATTTAAAACAGGTAGATTTTTTGGATGTAAGTTTGGACTTGCAAAAAAATAATTATAAACCATATTTGAAAGAAAACACAAGTCCTATATATATTAATCCAAAGTCGAATCACCCACCTTCCATCATTAATCATATCCTAGCCTCGATAGAAAGGAGAATTAACAATAATTCATCTAGTGAAGAAGTTTTTAATAGCTATAAAGAAAGATACAATGTAGCATTAAGAAATAGTGGTTTCAAAAACGCAGACATTACATTTGAAAAGAATAGTAATGATGAACGCAACTATAGTAATAATAATAATAATCGTAAAACAAGAAACAGGAAAATAATTTGGTTTCTACCTCCCTTTAATAGTGCTCTTTAAACTGGACTGGGTGGGAAATTTTTGCAATTGCTAGATAGGCACTTTCCCCCAGGTAGTATATTAAATAGTATTTTCAATAGAAATACTATAAAATTGGGTTATAGTTGTTGTGAAAACCTTGAAAGAATTATTAAAAAGCATAATAATAGGATACTAAAAGGCAATAATAGTAAAAATACTGGGGAAATAAATCATAAAGATAATAATTATAAAAATACTGAAAAATGTAACTGCAAAATTCCTAGTACTTGTCCCATGAATAATAAATGTTTAACGAAATCAGTAGTTTACCAAGCCAAAATATTCCCTGAGGAAAATCCTAGTAATATAAAATTTTATATAGGTAGTACGCAGGCAACTTTTAAAGAAAGATTCTATGGGCATAAAAGTTCTTTTACTAATCAAAAATACGAAAAAGACACATCATTATCACTTCAATATTGGAAATTAATAAAGGAGAATAAAACTCCAAAGTTAGAATGGCGGATCATAAGAAGATCGAAAGTATGTAATTCATTACACGCACAGTGCTTTTTATGCCTTCATGAAAAATTAGAAATAACGAATTTTAAAGACCGGGAGAAACTATTGAACATTAAACAGGAAACAGCAATTTCCTGTAAACATTTCCAAATACATTCACTGAAAAAATTATAAGAATATAAACGAATTAATCATACCATCGACTTATATATTGTAATATGCTTTATTATTTATTTTTAGGATTTTAAACGCTAAATCGTATTTACTTATTTATTGTAAACGCCAAATCTATTTTAAACCCTAAATTTATGTAAAAAGTGAAATTAATTTTTTAAAGAAGAATCTATTAATTTTTATAAAAATAATTTTTAGTGAAATTTTTACCGTGAATAATATAAGTAGACTTAGTTACTAATATTCTTCACCATATTATAAGAGTAATTTGTATATATATAAATTTTCACGTTTGTTTGTATATATGTCGGCACTTTTGTATTATATAGAGAAATAGCGCTAAATTTATAGTTTAGTAATATATGTATATATTTTATATCTCGATTTTAAGTGAAAAAAAAACTTTGTTAAATTTATTGATTGCTCTGATATTGGAGTAATAGTTCTAAAAAATCGTATTAACAAAACAAACGAAAAACAATTATAATTATAATGGTTGGAGCTAGAAAATTTAATGCAAACTTATAATAAATCTGCTTCAGAATTATACCTTGAAAAACCTAACATTATTTTGTGAATAGGTTATATTTGTTTTGATATAGGTTGTTAGTACCCCTCTTTCTTTTTAGAATGGTTCAACCCTGTAAAGTTGACTTTAATATAAAGGGATGGTCTTTATTGAAAGTTTTGTTAATGGTTTTTGGCCTGATGCGGTGATTTTCCCTGCTAGGGGGTCATTGAAACACGTTTGCTAATGTGTAGCCAATAGCTCTCCAGCAATCACTATATATATACATATATATATTAAAAAGTGTGACTCAATTCTAGGTAACATACATCTAAAATTTCAAGTGTTTAGACCCAAAATTGGCGGAGGAGTTTGGCAGAGTCTGCACAGGTCAACTTTTTCAATATTGACCTCTTGGCAGCCAAATATTCGCCCAAAAACTGATTTAAAAGCTTGCTGCATGTCTGAATACCCTATATGTGAGATTTCAAATGTTTAGACCCAATATTGGCTGAATAGTTTACTAGAGACTGCAAAGGTCAAATCTTTTGAACTTTAACTCTTTGGCAGACAAATTCTCGGTCAAAAAAAACGATTAAAAAGCTTGCCTTATGTCTGAATACACTTTATGTAAAATTTCAAATATTTAGACCAAAAATTGGCAGAGTAATTTAGTAGAGATCACAGAAGTCAAATTATTTTTTACTTTGACTTCAATTTTGACTCCTTAACATTCATTGTTGGGGGCTCAAATCAAATAAAAAAAGTTTGGTTTATGTTCAAATAACATACATCTAAACTTTTAAATGTTTCTACCAAAAATTAGCAGAGGAGGTTAGTAGAGTTTTCAAATCGCAAATCGTTGAACTTTGACCCCTTGACAGCCCAATTTCTGACCGAAAATCGATTAAAAAGATTTTTCCAAATCTGAATAACCCTTGTGTCAAATCTCGAGTCTGCAGACTGAAAATTGACAGAGTAGTATAGTAGGGTAATATACACACACCGACACATATTCACACACCTACACAATTTCACTTCGAGTCCGAATCATAATTGACAGAAAAGCCTGAGGATGGGGGGGGGGATTCTTCAAGAGTAGCAAGAAAATATATGCGGGGTGTTCACTGTACAGGTCGGTCCATAGAAAGTGTGATTCTTCGTTATTATAGCGAAATCCGACAGTTGGTATTCATTTTTTTTTTTCAATTTAAACAATAAGCAATCTTATCTACCTATTATTTAAGTCTTCCATGATCAACGAAAAAATGATTTCGGTGACGTTGTTTTGTCAAGTGACATGTGACGTAAACGCAAGGGAAATAGCAAAAATTTCTAATTTCTTCGAAAACTATTTTCTTCGATAATTAATTTCCACCTCATCATTTTTCATAAGTGTTGGATATTTTCATTATTGCTCCTTTGCAATTTCATAAATACTATTAGTTATACTTAAAAAGCAATATTTCAATTTCCGAATTTCGCTGCAATAACGCGGAAGCACCAAAATGTTTATGAATATTCTCATTAATTATATTTGAAAGCAATATTTTTCTTCAAAAAATGTGCGAAAACAAGGATATTTATTTGAATAAAAAGAACAATTGTTTGCCAAATTATTTCCTTTTTCTTTAACTTGTTCTACATTTTGATAGTCTTTTCTTCCTTTCTTTTTTATGAATTATCATCTCCAAACAAAGTAGTCCAGTGGGTTCAGGTCGGTGAAGGAGGGGGGAGCAATGAGAGAAGAGTACAAAGTCGTAACTCTCCAGGCTTAGGTTTCTTTGGACTTGTGGGTCGGCGTCGAGTCCTACTGCCGCAGTCAGAGTCTGTCAGCGGCCACCTGTTTGCACCAGAAGATCACCACACTCTTCAGCACACCGAGGTATACTTTGGTGTTGACTTTCAAGCCGATTTCAAAGTTGTGGGGTAGCATGATGTGGCTCTGAAACTACACCAAAGGCCATAACCCTGCCAGGAAACTTCGTTGAGCTATGTCCTCAAGCCTAGAACCGTCGGAATTTGCATTTGTAGGGTGCAGGCAAATGTTCTATTGTCGTAACTTGGATCGGTAGAGAGCATGAGTTGTATAGCGGCGCATCTCTGATCTCGTTCTTTTAACATTGTGTCACTTTCAGACATGATAGAAGAATCCTATCAGTTTCTGGTTGAGTCTTTGAACAGTTTCCTTTTCAATTTTCCCATCGATTTATTAGTGATAAAACACTATATTTTAATACAAGCAAAATCGGCTATTTTTTTTTAATTTACGGGATTTTCCAGTGGGGGCTCGCATACACGTCCACCCTCATGTTTTTCCTTCTGTCAACCTCAGGAAGAACGGGCAGTGAACGTGCATTGAATGGTTTCTACTAATATACCATTTTAATTTAAGATATTGCACTTCACAATTATCTTGGCGTTTGCAATAACCATTAACAAGGCTCAGGGACAATTTTTACATTTGTATGACTTACATCTACACACTGATTGCTTCTTATATGGCCGGGTACATGTAGTTAATATATATAATATTCAAAGCAGCCGTTACGGCCAAACCTGCTTGTCTCGCAAGGGTCTCGTCAGCCACAAGCGTGCCTGCAGTCGACGTGGACAGCCCTCCTCATAAGATATTCGTTAGCGAAGTCAAGCCTATACATATATATATTTTTTTTACAATGGGGGTCACCATTTATCAAGGCTCGAAGGCCACTCAGGGATAAGGGTTATTGCGTGTACAGTAAGCAATGAGATAGTATTGCAGTAATCATTAGTATTGGGGGTTTTGATAGAGTGTCTTAATTAAGGGGCCGGTTTGTCAGGAGTTTGTTTATGTTGGACTTGAAGACGCCCAAGTTGTAGTCAGGTGGGAAACAGGCAAGCAGCAGAGAGTTCCACTGGCGTGCAGTTCTAAGAAAGAAGCTTTGCTCATGGAATCTACGTTTGGATTTAGGCACAGATAAAGAGTGGGGAAAATTATAGAGAAGTGATTGGCCCTATGCCAGTTTTACTAAGAAAGAATATGTCTGGTTTCGTCTCCTGTAATATATATATTGAGAAGTGATACACGAATTACCATTAGCATATAAGCGATGCTCTTCGGGTAAATAAATCGAGCAGAGGTAGTTCGGACGATGTCAAAACATCATGACTCACGCAGCAGCCGCCAATAGCGTAGTGGTTAGGAGCCTTGAATGTCGTACAAACGGTCGGGTTTCAATCCTGGCTTGAGGTAGTTGCCTGTCTAGCCGCACTGATGAGCTGCGAAACAGTACTGTATGTGGGTGATTATATATATATATATATATATATATATATATATTATGGTCTTATAAATCGAATTTTGTGTTTTTTCATCTGGTCTTTTATTGTTGAGTCCGTACCGAATGGTATTATATAATATTTTATTATTTTTATGCTTCATAATTTGTGTATTCATTTTTTGCGGACTGTTATCCTCATCTTCATAGTTTTTGCTGCTTCATCACATTTCGGCCGACTTATGAAGCCTCATCTCGAAGGATGTCAAAAAACAAACATAAAATATCATATAAAGCTCTCTCTATATATATTTTGTTTTTGTCTCAAATTGAAAGAATATTGTTAAATTTGTTTTTATTAAAAGAGTATTGTTAAATTTTACTTTCATTTGAAGCACATGATTATTTAGATTTTTTTATGAAATGAGAAGAAGGAATCATTTCGGCGCCAACATTCTTCACGGTTTGCTTTGCGCTACCAAATACTAAATCTCACCGGTCAGATTCCATAGAAATAGAAACACAATCCAGCATAACACACACACACACACACACACACACACACACACACACACATATATATATATATATATATATATATATATATATATATATATATATATATATATAGATATAGATATAGATATATACATTAGTACGGCATAATCACGTTGACACACCGGTTCACGTCAGATCACTGAAGTTGAGCCTGGCTAGTACTAGATGGGTGACTATTTTGGAATTCTATGCGCTGTATGTGCTTTCGTCCTTAACCTCCATTTGCTACTGGTATTTAACAATGTCGACTCATGAGGGGTGTGGTGGGAGATTTCGAAACTCTTGCCACAAAAATTTCACGCGCAGGAACGCTTACAGTCGGTATCCATAGTCTGTCAAGACTGAAGAAAGCCACCATCTTAATGCCCGCCAACATAGCATTTATAGCCGCTTAAATTCCTTCAATTTTTCTGTTAATTGCCAATGTCTTCAAGTAATATGATCTCTTAAGAATGAATTTATTATTGAGTCCGAATCTCCCAATAAAAAATCATTATCACGTCCTACACTGGTGATTGCGTAAACATGAAACACTAAGAATAATTAATATTTATGAAACATGTTATATATATATATATATATGTATGTATATATCGTACAAGCTCAATGTATTTATTTTATATATATGAATATATATATATACATATATATATATATATATATATATATATATATATAATGGTTGTATAGATCGGTTTTAATTGATGGCAATCCAATGAAACCCCCGCGATCATTAAAGAGTGCTCAATTGAAGAAAGAACTTGTATATATGATGTTTATTATACAATCATTATTGCTTACATATATGCATACAGTTGAATCTCAATTCAATGAGACCACCTAATCAGACCAAAAGGGTGACGTTAATATGTGTGTGTGTGTGTTATGTGACCAGATAAAGCCTATTCTAGCTGGTGTATATGACGAACACACCCAAAAGAGTTGATAGAACTTGAAAGTATGATATGATGCAACGGAATATATACTGCATTATGCATCCCTCCACAAAATAGAGACGAATATAATATATTAGCATAAGTATATATTAGTATAATGATTACAAAACAGATGTTATATTTGCTCCTCACAACCTATACCAAAGAAAAGTCGTGCATGATTTTGGTGTAAACGCTTCTTTTCTAAGACAAACGTACATTTTAAATACCATCTCAATTTGCCAACACTAAAACAAAATATAACTGCCTTTTTTTTTCTGAATACAAATACGTATAAATAACGCAAACAACGAAAAATACTAGCAGCGATATACATTAATACTATACAATTAATAACATTAATTACGAAGTCGGTCACAAATTTGGAAGTGCTACTTTAGTAATTAACGCTAACAATCTTTACCCATTTGAATTCTGTAAATGTATATTACGAAATTAGGTTTATATTCCACATCTCGTCATCATAGAAGTTTTACAGTCGGTAAACAGGACCCGTTCAAAAAAGCTAATGTATGGAAACATGTCACGAAATAACTTACGATAAAGAATATGAATAGATTGAAAGATATTAAGAACAATCTTCCTGGGTCAAGATTTGAGGAAGTAAATTGAAAGTACCTACATTACTTCGTGTTATTTAATAACATTTTCCTCTATGAAAACATAATAAATGTACACATATACATGCATACACATAAACACACACACGCACACATATATATATATATAGAAAGCGAGATAGATAGATAGATAGATAGATAGATAGATAGATAGATAGATGGTGAAAATATAAATATATAGATAGGAAGTTTTGCAAATATATATGGTAATTAAGCTACACAGAATTTTCCGCGTTTCATCCCCGTGAGGATTGGTCAGATCCAAGGATGGATCTGGGGAAATTCTGTGCAGTTTAATTGCCATACCAAGCTCTACTCACGCATCGAGTACTGCCGAAGTAAATAAGGTTATGTACATGCATAGAAGAATTATATATATATATTGCGTATATTTAGGCAGCATTTTCTCATTTAGACAAATATTATTGAATAGCACGGAATTATTCTACAATATGCTTGAGGATGATAGAAGTACTTCTGTCGAAAGCGCTCGCGATTGTGTATCCAACGTATACAATTTCGAGAAAAACACAAAAAGGACTATTCGGAGATCGGAGAAGATAAAAAGGAAAATTGTAAAACAGAATAATTCCGTGCTATTCAATAATATGTGTCTAAATATATATATATATATATATATATATATATATATATATATATATATATATATTATAGAATAATACCGACACCGTCGGTTTTTCTTCAGCCTCTGTTTATGAATTCCAGGGCGACAGATCTTTTTATACGAGGGGCGTGCAATAAGTAATGCCCTCTAACCCACTTCCAGTGGTCTGATCTAGCTGAAATTTTGCGTGTGCAATGATTTATATCTATACGTGTTATGTGGCAAATTACAGCTCTGAACTAATTGCGGTTTCTGTTTTACAGGTGTTTGAACTGAGTCAGGTGTGAAATGGAGTCTGTTGAATGTCGAGCAGTGATCCGGTGTTTGTATTTGAAAGGAAGCACACCACAGGAGACTTTTGATGAAATGAAAGAAACTTATGGTGATAATGCCCCATCATATGACCTTGTAAAACGCTGACATCATGAATTCAAACATGGCCGGAAGTCTGTGGAAACAGCTCCCAGACCTGGTCGCTCCCCTCTCTTCTGCCATTGGTGAGGCATCTGTCAGTCAATTTGAGGCTGCCATTTTGGAAGATCAGCGTATTACTATTCGTCTAATAGCCCAAGATGTCAAGAGTAGTATAGGGTCTGTGAAAACTATCATTCATGACCATTTGCATATGCACAAGGTGCCTGCAAGATTGATTCCCAGGTTGCTCACACCATTCCAGAAGCGAGAACGCGTTAAGAGCTCGATGATTAATTTGGAGATGTGCCAAGGAGATGAGTCAAAATTTTTCAAAAGACTAATTACAGATGATGAAACCTGGGTTCATCACTATGATCCAGAGACCAAAGCCCAGTCAATGCAGTGGAAGCACTTGGACTCACCACCTCCAAAGTAGGCAAGAGTGCAGCAAGGTCATACTCACAGTCTTCTGGGACCAGGACGGAGTAGTGATGACAGATTTCCTGGCAGAGGGTACCATAATTACAGGAGCATATTATGCTTCACTTTTGAGGAAATTAACGGAAGCTATCAAAATCAAGAGGCGGGGCAAGATCAGCAAAGGTACCCTCCTCCTACAGGACAACGCTGCGGTAATTTAATTTGAATAAAATAAAATGCGCATCAGGTGCGCTTGAAAGCCAAATTCGTAATATTGCGTTGTAATTTGGCTTTCCAGCGAACCTGATGCGTATTTTTTTGATCAAGAACTTTTTGTTGTCACGAAGTAAAATTTGATTTTTTTTTTTTCAATAGAAGACTCTTTGATAAAATTATGTGATTTTTGGAATATTTTATCTTCGTTCCGTGACTGGTACGTACATCATACAGATTTTTCTGTATTTTCTTAACTTTTAATTGGCGCCATAATTGTTAATTTGAATAAACACTACTAAGTAATATTTTATCATGTTTATTTTTTGTCACGCAAGTGTATACACAAAAGCCCATTAAGAAAGTCAATGATGATTAACACAGATTTAGTTTCATGGGTATTTATGCATCGTTGACTAATTCACATCTGATAATCCAATGTTGATGTATTTGTTGTTGCGTGTATGACTTCATTCCCGCCCATTTTTACGAATTCGTATCACTTGCACTGACGATTAAACTATAAACCTCATTCCAGATTAGCGTCACTTAGTATTGATTAGACTTAGTATTTTAACCGTACCAGCACGAGCTCTTGTAACGGAAACGTTGTAAGAATAACGCTTAAGATGAGAACAGTAGTCTTAATAGTCCAAGTAATTCAAATTATTGAACCATTATCTCAAAAGTTCAGACACATAGTTGGTGTATTTCTCTCTCTCTCTCTCTCTCTCTCTCTCTCTCTCTCTCTCTCTCTCTCTCTCTCTCTCTTCCTCTCTCTATTTCTCTCTCACATTCACACACATACACGTACACACACACACTATTCGTATATATTTAGTGTGTAGTTGTGTGTCCAGTACTCGTGAATTCTTCGACGTCGATTTTCCTGATGTTTTCATCATGAACGACGTGCATGTGATTCAATGTAATCCATCCGGCATGTAAAACCATTGTCTGGGAACCGAGTTCCCCGGTCACTTGGTGTGTAGCTGTCTAATTCAATTCTGTTTAGTCTGCCTATCTTTCCATCTGTCTCTCTCAGACTGTCGTCGCTTTAAAGGCTCCCATCTATCAGTTATGCCTCGCTGCTCATGAAAAAAATGATACTTTTATAGACGTGTCACGACAAGCAAAACATTATTTGTTTCATGCCGCGTGCACTTCTATACATGTTAATATATTATATCAATATATATATATGGAGAGAGAGAGAGAGACAGAGACAGAGAGACAGAGAGAGACTTATTTGTAATATTCCGAATTTTACTGGGTTTGTATAATTCAGTAAATATTCATATACCAATGAATTTTAAGCCAAAGAGAGATGACTTAAATTGTAAGCTACAAAATTATATTTCATAATTAAGCATTCATATACTGTTTTAACAAAAACCAAGACTTCAAAAAAAAATTGATAGCAACAAAAAGGGCATTTCATTGTTAGTTACAACTGTATCAAGACTAATTGGACAAATTCAAACATTATGACGTTTGAAAATATTCACATAAATAGCCTTTCTTCAGACTTATTGAATAACTTTTTGTTGCTCTCAATTTTTTTTAAGTCTTGGTTTTGGTTAATACAGTATATATATATATATACATATATATATATATATACATATATATATATATATATATATATATATATATGTATAAACGAACAGATCATTCTTCTAGTATGGCTACACTAGTACCCATCACAAGCCTCTAATCAGTCAAACAACAATCTAATCGATAATCAATAATTATAACAACTATATCTAAACTCCTATAAATTTGTGGGTTCTTTGTATTCATATTAAAAAGTATTTTTTCTATATATATTTAACACTGAAAATACAACTTTGTTCCATATGGGTCATGGAATTGCATTCATCTGCAAAAGATCTAGCTAATGTGTATATTCTTATAAACATTCATTATAATTAATTTCCTATTAGTTTTTTTTTCGCCTTTCTTATGGGATGATCATAATTAGCTTGATATTTCGTGTAATTTTATTCATTCAGATATTCTACATAATATAACGTATATATATATATATATATATATATATATATATATATATATATATATATATATATATATGGGGGTATATATACATAAATATATATATATATATATATGTATGTATAAATCGTATAGAATATCTGCATGAATATAATTGCACTTAATAGCAAACTAAAGATGATTATTCCATAAGATAACCGAAAAAATAATAGGGAATTAATTAAAATTAATATTTAAAAGAATATGCAAATTAGCTAGATATTTTGCAGATGAATGCAATTCCATGACCCATATGGAACAAAGTTGTATTTTCTTTTTAAATAAATAGAAAAAAACAGGCTATTATAATGAATACTAATGCACAAAAACCTTATTTATTTATAAATTTATATATATATATATATATATATGTCCCCCCCCATGTTTTACTACATGTTGGGTCCAATATAATATAATAATGAATACGAAATCTGCATTAATCAAAATATAATATTTAACAATAATCAAAGTATCATATTCGATTATATAAATATATATATATATATATATATATATATATATATATATATATTATATGTCCCCCCCGCTTACAACTCCGACTCAGGTTACATTCTAACTTTGTTAACGAAATAAGAAAATGTTTTTGTCTGAAATATCAGTTCTCGACGGTAATTCTTGGCCTGAGGACGTAATCCCCCAACGCGGGTGATTACAGAAACATGTATGCACATATGTAGCCATTAATGTTTGTATAAATAAATTTAATATACCTGCTCTGTTCACTCATTGTGCACTCTGTGGTAGACACATGTTGTTTCATTGGATGTACTTCTAGCAAACTAAACTCTACTGGCTATATATATATATATATATATATATATATATATTTATATATATAGCCAGTAGATATATATATATATATATATATGCAAACACATACCTAAGTACCTACGATTTACCGTACTGAAGAGCACGTCTATACATAATCGTACATGCGAATACAATATATATAAGACATATATAAAACATAATCTTGTATCCGTTTCTCTTTGTGTCATATTATTAAGTCTTATTATCATCATCATTATTATAATTATTATTATCATTATTATTATTATCATTAATATTACTATTGTCATTATTACTGATGTCTGACTTATACCTGTCTATAAGTGTGTGCACATCTATGTTGTCTGTCTATTGATATCTATGGATGTGGTCCTGTCACCGCTAGTGTATATAAATATATATATATATATATATAAAAATATATATATATATATTAAAAAGCTTGACTCATGTCCAGATAACCTACATCTAAAATTTCAAGTGTTTACACCCAAAATTGGCGGAGGAATTTAGTAGAGTCTGCAAAGATCAACTCTGTAAACTTTGACATCTTGCCAGTCAAATTTTCGCCCAAAAACTGATTAAAAAGTTTGCTACACGTTTACAAGTGAACGGAGGGGAAGACATCACATTGTGACTCAAACTTACTCGTACAAAATCGGAAGGCAAACTGCACTTGCATGCGAGCCGAAAGATATCTTTCTCTTTTTTTTTCATGCTCCCTCTTTTCCGTTCTTTCCACGTCTTCTTTCACACGAACCGAGTCACACCACAGATGAAGCCGTTGACTGTAACCCCAACGTTTGAGATACGTTAAATTTAAACCATTTGAACACTTTTTGCACTAACCAAGCTGCAAAGCTACTCACAATTTCTAACTTGCTGGCGTAACCCGGGATAGATTATCATTTGTGCATACACCAATAAATTTTGTATGAATCTACATCTTAAATGTTTACATAAGAAACCTTACAACATTCAGTTTACATGTTATGATTCTACGTTTAGTTAATACATACTACAAAATTTAGTCTACCTAGCAGCTAAAGTAAGCCCAAGGTCTGGGAATACAACACATTGAGTTCGAATCTCATATACTCAATTATCTTGCCTTCTTGAATATGTATCTACATTCATGTACATATGTAACATAGTGGATATGAACGCGTGAGGAAAGCATCAGCAGCAGCGAGGGATGGCTCGCTTGCGAAGAGATTAGCAGTCGCATCAGCAGCAGCAGAAAAACGCGCGTATGCAAATTAGGAAGTATTCGCGAGAAAAAAAGGAAAAAAGAGGAACATGCAGAAAAACTTACCAGAAGCAAAGTGCACGTCGAGGAAAATGGACGTGTAAAGTCAAGGATAAGAATGGGCGGCCTGTGACCGGCATGCGGTCGGAAGAAGGAAAAACGCTTGGAAGGCTAAAATGAAGATGTGGCAGTAAGATACTTTTAAAGTGGTGCCGAAAGTAACTGTAATAAAAACTTTTGTTAAAAAAATAAAAATGCCGACCCCGATTTTTATTTATTTATTTCCTTTGTTTGTTTGCTCCTGTGACATTACATTACATATCCATACATATACATAGATGCATACTTGCACAACCTGTTTACCGAACTACATGGGCATGTGAGCATATTTGTCATCCTTACATAAACACGTCTATATATATATATATATATATATATATATATATATATATATATATATATATATATATACGTTTTCTTTTTTATTACCGTATTTTTCTGTTTACAGTATTGAGCACTTTCTTCGGGTTTTTATTAATTACCATTTCTACTATATATATATGTGTGTGTGTGTGTGTGTGTGTGTGTGTGTGTGTGTGTGTGTGATATCTTGTCTGTCTCGTGGCCTATTACATATGTAACGTGCTGGTTTATAGAGCGACCTTTCATACATTTATGTCGATCTCGCTTGTATTTTTATTTACTTAACAGTTGACTAACTGAAACTTAATTCATCTGTATTTTACGACGTGCATCAATATCTAAGCTAAGACTCCCTTCCAGTCTTCAGCAAGTATTAGATTGTGGAATTAGTTACGGGTGTCGCTCAGGAAGGTAAATTCCAACAGACGATAACGCTGGGTTTAACACCTTCTTTATTTAGGGACGTGTCTGTGTCTACGTCTACATCTCGCCATCAATCTTTCTCTTTTATTTGAAAAGTTGAGTTTATAATTGAGTATCATTGTCTTTTCTTCTATTGCATCTATGTTTGAATCCCTTACAGTGACTAGACCAGGTAACAACCGGCATCTTTAGGGGTCCATTAACGTTAAGCCAACTCCGGTTTTTTTCATTGCAGATTTCAGGAAAGAGTCTCTGAACATAGAATCGCTATTTGAAGATGCCTGATGATATCCCCATGTACACCTTCTTGTCATTGTGGTTCTCTTCACAACGTATGATTACTTCAAACCACGCATTCGATCTAGCAATTGCCATTATGTGGGCATTTACTTTTTATTTGACTATTACAGTTTTTTTTTTCTATTTCTGTTAAAATCGTGTGTGTGTATGTATGTATGTATGTATGTATGTATGTATGTATGTATATATACATTGTGATTCAAGCTTTCCTGTGTTTCTTTCTTCGACCCATTCTGTGTCCCTCGACACGTCTGTAGCGTCCAAAATCGGAAGGCAAACTGCACTTGCATGCGAGCCGAAAGATATCTTTGTCACTTACTATTTTATAGTCTCTCTTTTCCTTTGTTTTCACGTCCTCTTTCACACGAACCGATTGTACACCCCAGATGACGCCGTCGACTGTAGCTCCAGCGTCTGATATACGTCAAATTTAAGCCTTTCGAATACCCTGGGATAGATTATATATCATGTGTGCATATAGGAATCAATTTCTAACCAATAAATATGAAAATATAATGTCCGAATATAACCTTAAAGCACTAATCTATATAAATAAAATTTGGTAAGTTAACATGCAGGTGTATTCTCGTATCAATGTAACTTTCATAATTGCACATTAAGTTATTGATTTTATACTAGCTGGCTTTGCCGGGTCGCTATCACTTCACAAAACATTCTTGAAACATTAATTTTAAATAATAAATATTTTCTTCATAAATCTATTATAAACACGAAACAAAATATTCCTCATTAAGTCATGCAGATAAATACACGTTAACATTTCGGTAATTTTGATAAATACACGTTAACATTTCGGTAACTTCGAGAAATACACGTAACATTTCGGTAATTTCGATAAATACGCGTTAACATTTCGGTAGTTTCGATAAATACACGTCAACATTTCGGTAATTTCGATATTACACGTTAACATTTCGGTAATTTCGATAAATACACGTCAACATTTCGGTAATTTCAATACACAAGAAAAATCTATTTTCCTTCTCGCTTACAATTTATAAATAGTGCGACCCATATTTTTATCTCAACCTTTTATCAATCTATTGAAAATAAAATGAGCCTCTCTACAGGATTTTTTAGCACGAATGCAAAATATATCACCGCGAAATAAAACAATGTTGCGAATGAATACTAGAATACTCTAATACCTGGGGAGGGTTGAAATATCGGGTATTTCTGATTAGATATGGAGGGAAATGGGAAGCCATCTTTCCTTATGGAACAATACAGAAATTAAAGACAGATAAAAACGATGGAGAGTAAGATGGCTTAAAGAAGCAGCAAATATGTTGAGTGGCGATCAATTGTTAGGTAAATGGAGTATATAATTAAACGCAATATGGGAACCGTTAATTATATTAAACAATATATATATATAGTACTTAGTAGAAAATTATGAATATACAGGGTGGGACATAAGTTGCGCACCAAAGGTTTTGAAATAATTCTCATAGTAATAAACGTTATTTATTAAAACCAAACTTAACCAATAACCAGAAAAACACGTTGTACACGCTGATACAATCATAAAAGAAGATGTATCTTATACCCAAAGAAAAAAATATATTTTCTGCCCCGCAGATTTGACAGTTTCACATCACTTAGTTCTTTGGTGCGTGACTTATTGCCCACCCTGTATATATATATATATATATATATAGTCATCCACATGCAGTACTATTTCGCTGTTTCACAGCTCATCAGTGCGGCTAGACAGGCAACTACCTCAAGCCAGGATTGAAACCTGACCGTCTGTACGACAGTTAAGGCTCCTAACGATTACGCTATTGGCGGCTGCTGAGCTGTAGTGAGTTTAACGATGTTTTGGCATCGTCCGAAATGCCCCGCTCGATTTGATTACACAAAGGGCGTCGCTTTATACGCTAATGGTAATTCGTGTATCACTTCTCAATATGCTCAACTGAAAATGAGGAGTATACATATATATATATATATATATATATATATATATATATATATATATATATATATATATATATATATATATGGTCTTAAACATGACAAACAGAGCTGAAAATGCGACACTTGTGAACGAGTGCTCTTGTCAAAAGCTGGCTACGTCAACCACCTTATGTCGCACAAAGCTATTGTTCAGGTCAACTTTGCGCCTATTAGTTCGAACCAAGCGATCTGTTTGATATGTAGCAAAGTTTGCAAGTCTACTACTGGTTTGAGAAGACAGGTGATTGTTCATAGGAATACCCTTCAACCTTAAGGCATTATTGAAGAAAGTTGTTTTATCGGCAGAAAGAGTAGAAATTCTTCTTGAAGTTTTTTTGTTCGGTTCGATAATTATAGAAAGGCCAAAGTTATTGAAGAAGTTATGTAATTTTTTAATTGCGTTATTGTACTCTCTTGGACTGGCTGTTGTAGCGAAATAGCATCGTCTCTATAAAGGCCACCTTGGATATATTTAAAGTGGTATTTAAGTTATTTCAGTAAGAAGAGCCCCACTAAATCCGTATCTCATGCAGAGTCAGAAGCATCCATCAAGATGTCAAAATTATTAGGGGTGTCATTTCTAGTCCAAAAGTTATTGTTAAATTGTATAAGGGACTTTCTCGATAGGAGAATTAATTTAATTTCTAAATTAGTTAAGTCAGAATTTCTTTTAGCAAAAATTAAAGCCTAATTTAAAAGGATCGGAGAAATTTATTGATAATAATTTTGTATGTCAAATGTTATGAAGTTAAGGAAGTGTTTATTTTTAAGGAAGACAAACCAATTAATAACGGAATCTGAATTTAGCCAAAGAGGAAAATTAAATTTTTCTTTAATAAGAGGGATGATTCTATCTAAGATGTTTTTTCTTACAGCACCCAAGTCAGATTTAGATGGGCAGATTAATCTGATGGAGGAGTTGTCATAAAAATTAGGTTTATGGTCCTTGAGGGTAAATCTAGGGGTACCCAGGGAAATTATTTCAGTGAAGTTACGAGTGTTGATAGAAGTCAGTAAATGTTTAGCCGCAGAATTAATAGAATCTAAAGTCTTAGGAGGGACTATTTTATAAGATTTATTAAGTTCTTCATACAAAAGTCTTTTATATGTAGGAAAGTCAAGTTTATAGTAATTTTTAGCCTTATCAGCAGGACGAATATATGTTTTATATATATATATATATATATATATATATATATATATATATATATATATAAGAAAATTTAAAAACCTGAAAATGTTGCGAAATGATAAAATCATTTTTTTTGTTTACTTTTCTTTGTTGTTGTTGTTGTTAAATTCAAACTTTCCGCCAATAACCTGGCTTTATCAAGATGTCAGTTCGATTAAGTTTTTTTTTATTCCTATTGATGTAATAAGAGGTCGAAGGCTCCCGAAAATAAGATACGTCTTGTCTTGGTAACTGTTTATATCCGTGTGGTGTCGCTTGTTTAAGCGCAAAATTTAAGAAATGTAAAGTCACACATTTTAGAAAACATTTTTTTAAATGAATTTAAATAAGAAAATTTGAAACTGTTGGGAAATGATAAAATCATTTTTTTATTTATTTATTTTTATTATTTTTTTTTTTTGGGTGTTGGTGTTAAATTCCGAATTTTCGCCAATAACATGTCTTTCTCAACGAGATGTCAGTCCGATTAAGTTTTTCTTCTTCTTCTTCTTCTTCTTCTTCTTCTTCTTCTTCTTCATCATAATGATGTAATAAGAGGTCGAAATGTTTTCTAAAATGTGTGACTTTACATTGCTTAAATTTCGCGCTTAAACCAAGCGACAACACACGGATATAAACAGTTATCTAGAAAAGACGTATCTTCTCTTTGGGAGGCTTCGGCGTTTTATTACATCATTATGAAGAAAAAAAACTTAATCGGACTGAAATCTCCTTGATAAAGCCAGGTTATAGGCGAAAATTCGGAATTTAACAACAACAATAAAGAAAAGTAAATAAAAAAGGATTTCAAATTTTTTTATTTAAATTCATTAAAAAATGTTTTTAGAAATGTGTGACTTTACATTGGTTTTATATATATATATATATATATATATATATATATATATATATATATATATATACAGTAATAATATGTAGTAATAATAGTGATATTTACATCTAAAAATAAAACTGATTAAACTTTCCTAAAATTCGTACTAGTACTTGTAAAAATTCAGTTGTAAAAGTGACCTTGTTCTGAAGGTTACAGGTTCAATCCTCAGTGTGGACGAAAGAAAATACAATCGCGAATTACTTAGGACTTTTATCCAGTCATGACTGATTAAACGAGAGCATCCTACCACCGCGGATTAAATAACGAGTACCGTTCGAAATTCCATGCAGATTCCACTGATTGCCGGAAAGATTACCGAGCTCGACAAGAAACACATGAAGAAGGTCGGGGGTTACATCAATCGAAATGTTGTGAAAATAACATCCAAGATAAGATCAGTAGGTCGAAGAATCCACATAATCCAAAATGTTGTGTTAAAATCAATGCAATAAATGAATACAAAACAATAACAAATGCAAGTTCATTAAAACGTTATTCTTTTTCAAAAAACCAATATGCAAATTTGTTAACTTTTCAATTGATTAAATATTATTTTTGTTGAAAACCTTTGAAATGAGTAATTTGTATATTTATATATTTATATATTATTAGTGGACTCTTATTCTCATCTTCATAGATGTTGTTATTGCTGTTTCTTGATCGCCCTTCAGTGCCTCTGGCGCAGTGGATAGAGGCGTTCAATCTCTACGGTTCCATTGGAAACATTGTCTGAAGATAGCGGTTTCAATCCTACCCAAAACAGGTTAGAGGATTTGTTCGACAAAGCGTAGCGAGACATCAACACCAACTATAGAAGACAGGAATTACTGAAAATACAGTTTAGAGACTCAGCATTCCTATCTCGTCGCGATAAACCACGTGAAGAAGGCCAGAGGAGTAGTTGGCCGAAACGTGGTGAAACAACAACAAATATGACGATGAGGATAACAGTCCGCAAATAAATACAATTGATGTTGCATATACTTAACCAATATATATTTGGACTAATGTCCTCATCTTGAGTGCTATCTTCATAACGTTTCGGTCAGTCTAAGCTTCAACCTTATTTAGGTGTATGTTGTCGAAATCAAGGCTCGTGGCGTAGTTGAAAGTTGAAGTACTTGGTAAAATTCGATTGTAAAATTACGTTCTTCTGGCGGTTGAAGGTTCAATACTCGATGCGGGCGACATTCAAAATACCGAATTAATTAGGATTTTTAACCAGTCATGGCTGCTGAAACAACGCATCCTACGCCCCTGGATTAATTGAAGCGTTTTGTTTGAAATACCGTGCAGATTCCCGAGTTCAACAGAAAGATTCCCGAGTTTGACAGAAAGATTCCCGAAAGAATCCAAGTAATGCGAATAATAAATCCTCATGCCGAAAATTAGAAGCGTAATACCTGTTTGTATTAGGATTTTTTGGATAGAAGTTCGAGTAAGTGAAGTGTGATGGAAGCCAGTCAGGTCATAGAAAAGGAGAACATTGACATTCCGAATAAAACTGTGAAATGTTGTTTATGTGTTTATTTGTCATCAAATGTACCATTCAAGTCTCCTCTTATCTTTTGACAGGAAAATTGGTTATGGTATCCTTAGAACACGATGTCCCACTTTATTAGACGAAGCTAAATTCTGTTTCTTTTTATGTTTGGATTCATTTGTCAACATTTTATCTTGTTTATGCTGGATTATTTGAGACCTTTCAATCAAATTGGGACAAAATGCTTTACGGCTTGTAAATTACTTTTTATGGCTTCTAAATAATGACGAGCGATCAGATTGCAGGGAATTACTTTTTTTTACAAGCGTGGTTATACAAACATTTCATGTCAAATATCGAAGAAACTATACAACCAAATGTCGTTCTTCATTCGTCATGGAATTGAGAGGTTGGGACCCATTCGCTAAGATTTAATTATCATTTTTTCTACCGCTATCGTATATATATATATATATATATATATATATATATATATATATATATATATGTTTGTGTGTGTGTGTGTATTTTTCAGAAAGTTTAGATGAGATAGTTATCGGTACCGTCGGTTTCAAACTTGATAATAGGTAACCGTTTTATATCCCCATATCAAGCTCTCTTCGGCCGATACTAATAATCGAGTGTGTATATTTGTGTATGTATAGATATGCAAATACCGACAGTACCGATGACTTCTCTCAGAGTGGGCACTTACAGAACAAAGGAACACTTGACCTCCGGTTCAGCCTTCTTTTTGTGGATTTATGGAAAGGATAGATATCTTTTTTTTTTAGTAAGCTGACCTACTTTCAGACTGGTGTAGTTAGATGTTATTTTGCGTTTTAGTCTATATTTCGGATATTATGTTATATATATATATATATATATATATATATATATATATATATATATATATATATATATATATATATATATATGAGTGTATATGCTTATTTTATTTTATTTATTTTCTATTGGTATTGTCAAAATTATTTTGTATCGCTATCCTTGAATAAAGTTTATCCTGTGCACACAGTTGTTTGCAATTTCTCTCATACAGTGTAATAGATGTTGGGGTTCTATAAAGAATAGGATAGCAATTTTTTCATTTAAGCATAATCTACATTGATCGTCTATGTCCCTACATGTGCTTGCTTGTCTTACTATTTTCCATTCAACTATCGGCGAACGTCCACTTCCTTTGAGTTCCCAGTCTTGGTTTGCTGTTTTCATTCTGTGCTTTTTTTGTTGTTGTTGTTGTTGAACGTACTTTTACCTGTTTTTGAAATCTAAGGAAGACATACCTACGTAATATTTCTTGTTATTTGACTTTTCTTTTGCAAATACTGTGGCCTTTTTTTACAATGGCATCACCACTTATCAAGGGCAATAGGCCACTCGAGGATAAGGGTTGAAGAGTGTACAGTAGACAATTGGACAATAAAGTAATCGTTTGTTTCTTGTGAAAGTTTGGCGAGGGGAACCATGGATTTGAGATCAGTCGAGCACTTGCCATGAAAACAACAATAAAGCAGAGAAAACTCCTAGCATTTCTTCTGTGAGAAAGAGGTTGCAGGGAAAAGAAAAGGGCATCCACTTCTCTCGGATGAACTGTACAATGAACACCCTGTATATATATATATATATATATATATATATATATATATATATATATATATATATATATATATATATTTGTACTCTTTGGCCTGGATCCTCAGGATTTTTCGACCTGCAGTCACAGGATTAGGCCGAGCGACGTATCAGATGCAGACAAATTTAAAACAAACAAACCGGAAAGAAACAGAAATACAATAAATTTTTAAAAAACTACTGTAGATTTTATTATGATATATATATATATATATATATATTCTTCACGAGAAGTTGAATTTTGTATTATTTACTGTTATTATTTTTTCTGCATTTATTAAAAAATGTTGTTTTTTTTCCAAGTAAAGAGGAATGTTTTTACTGTAAATTTTTAGGTGAAAGAAATATTACATTTTTTAAACTTTGGGGTTTTTTTAAGAAAATTAACAGTAAACCATTTTTGTAAAGAGAAATTTTATTATAAGAAAAGATGTATGCTTTTTTATGAAAGCCGTAAATGGTTGGATAAAAGTACAGAAAAAAATTTTTCAAGAAAATTTACAAATTATTTTTGTCAACAATAAAAAAACAGAAAAATTACCCCCATCATCCATGAAACATTTTTAAAAATTACATTTTTTATCCAAAAAACAAAAAAGTGTCAGTTTAGTGTTTCAACATTTAAACAACATTCAGCTTAATCCGGTGATTGCCGTTCGAGCCCTTACCATAGTTGACGGAAAATTCAATATTTAAAGATTTTTAGGGGTCGCTCAGTTTCTAATTCAACGTAAGTAGATATAGAAGTTTGTGGTGGTTTCACGATGAAACTTGTTATAACTTAGTATATTAATGTTACTTTTTAGTAAAAATAATATTTATATTTGGATATGAATTCCAAAATTCATTTCACTCTAAATAATTTCGGTGCCTTAAATAGGAATCACATTAGTCACTGAACAAATATACGTCAAATTACAGTTTAATTATATTCGCTTTGCTGCTAATATACATTTTCGAAGAATAATTAACAGGGATGAAACCACACGTGGTTAATTTTAATTAAATTTTAATCACATGATTACATTCTCTATCATTACGTGATTAAATTTTACCCATTTAAAATTTTTTAGTTACAAACATCATACTTTTACATTTACATATATATATATATATATATATATATGTATATATATATATATTTATATATACACATATATATGCATATATATGCATATATATATATGTGTGTATATATAAATATTTATATATGCACATATATATGCATATATATATATATATATATATATATATATATATATTTATAGTTTAATGTTATATACAGAGTATTTGCCACATGTTTTATTAAATTGGAAAATGCACATATAAATCCAGTGGAGAGAACAATTTTTTACCCAGAAACACTTCCTTAAAAAAAACTGAAAACACAAACGCCATCAAAATTATCTCCCTTTAGACGGAGATACTTGCGTCTATAAAAGAGGTAAGTATGAATTAAAAATTGAATAACTTGAAATAATGACAAAGTTTCACAATTTTATCTCACATATTTACATATTTTTCTCTTTTTCATATTCACCTGATGCGCTGTGGATGTAACCACCTCTATGTTTTGTGTACCGCAATATTTTACTCAACCGGATTCCATTTAATTTGCATCTGTTTCGTTTACTATTACTCGTCGTTGCAGAAAGTCGGTTGCGACCATGTCTTGCTCTCTGAACTCCAGATGGACGAATGCGGCGTTTGCGGCGGCAACAACACCTGCGTCAAATCCACATTGTCGCCGTCCTCACAGACTGAATTGATTACTAACGAAACCACTAGCAAATTAGACGATATCAAGGACGACTCCGACTCCGACGATGACGTCAACAGTCCAGCACGTGACCAACGAACTATCGGACATGAACACCAGAGGGAGCAGGAATTACAACAGTCTCCGCCCGTCCTTATTGAAACCGGCGTAAGTCGTCCAAAGAAGAACAAGTTCTCCAAGCAATACCAGCACGAGTGGATTATACGCTTCAGTGATGCCTGTTCGGTTAGCTGTTCCGTGGGTAAATCAATGATTTTTCTTTATATTTCTCTAACTTCTTTATGGTGTCTTGTGTCAACAGTACTTGTATCAATGCTCAACCATTGAAAACTAAGTCCTTCGTTAGCCTCAATAACTTTCTATGGTAAATCCATAGACAAGAAATTTCAATGCCTAAAAGTATTTACATTATACAAAAATGTTTCTTTTGTAATTATCAATAACTAGCAGGGAGACCCGACATTGTCTGGGATTGAATGACGATCAACAAATGTTCCATTTACCTCATACTTTTATTGTTATCAAAATCGGCGAAATCGCCCACGTTTTAAAATGATATAAATTAAATACACTTGTTAGGGATCCCCCTGTAATCTATCGGGAGAAAGATTCACAGACTTCCACTCTCGTACCATAGTCCACAATAGACTGTAGTCTACATTGCACTGTTGAGAATCTACTTTTGATTTTATTAAATTATCTGTAAATAATGGCTTCTCTTAAAGTTTAAAATGCAAAAGTCAAGTATCATGGTTCAATTGTGCTTTAAACAAACATTCACTTCGAATGCGCCTCTGTCTTATCAAAGAATCAATTACTGATTTTACGAAATTATTTTTACATAATCACTAGGGCTGTGACAACAGCATATTCTTTTTATTCTTTTGACTCTCTGGTATATATCCGACACAGTTAGACACACTTCGTCAACCGAGAACCACATTCGTCTATATAAAAGCATATAAGATATCAACGGATACACACTCGAGAGTCAAAACAATGAAAAGCATATGCTGTTGTCACAGCCCTAATAATCATGTGATTTAAAGTTAAACGTATAAAAGTCAAGTATCATAGTTCAATTGTGCTCTAAAAAGAAACATTTATTTCGAACGTACGAATACAGTTCGTTCCACAGAAACACTTTCATCAAACACATACTTGATCTTGTGTCTAATCTCTTGAAAAAGAAATAAATTAAAAAAAAAAAAGTAACCTGTGTATGTAAAAGGTCATGTAAAGCTGAAATAGATTAACATCAACATCCGGAAGAGCAACATTCATATTTTTAAAATAACATCCAATCTATAACAGAAATTGGGCCTCAAATGAATGATCGCATTTAATGCGAACAAGACAAAGCAACTTTTCTTTTAACTTCTGTAAAAAAACTTTTCAAACGCTAATTGTCATTTTTCCCGTGTACTACGTTCAAACCGCTCGGCCTTACATTCTCAGACAAATGAAATAGAATTAGAAAATATATAATGTTGCCAAGTATACTGCAAATAAGGTAGGTGCAATCTGTCGGACTAAACAACACCTCACACCTGCCAGTATCTTATCTGTACATCTATAAATGTGAGAATGTCTGTGTGAGAACACTTCTCAACCTATGTACTCAACGAATGTTTGACCTACAGATTTGAAATTTAGTATATAGGGTAATCAGACATGTGGAAATTTTTTAATTATTTACATCTGGAAAAAAGGCTACTAAGAGATTACAATTGAAGACTAATACTTCGGAGTCATTGGATTTTTATCTGTTTGTTTGGTTTTTATCTGTTTCACGGGGTTTGAAAACGCGTTTTAATGATCGTGTCAAGTAGGTCTAATGTTTATCGTGCGTAACGAGTACTTTTTTTCTTACTTATAAGAAGTTAACTGTTAAGAAAAACATAATACTCGCATGCACATGTTTCAGATTTTTTCCGTTTTTTTTTTTACTTCACTTTTTATAGATTTTAACATTACGTTTAATATCGGGCATGAAGTATTGATGCAACATCTTGACTGGTGCACCAACCACTAGTTCCGCTTTCCTCTACAGAGTGCAAAGAATTACTAACCTAATAGATCTCATAAGTCTCATACTTTCTATCAAGCTGCAGCCCGTGATGGCGTTAGAAGTACTTTTATGAATAAGCTCCGATGAACTTACTATTATGTGACGCGTTATCGGTTTAATACTAACTGAAAAGTGAGCAGTGGGCGGATCATAACTATTAACAGATTTATTCAACAACTTACAGACTAAATAGTAAAGTAGAATTAACGAAGCTCTAGTTCATCACCTTACAAATGCTAAAGTTCTGACTGACCAACAATATGGATTTAGGCAAGCCCGTTCCACAGCAGACATCCTAACTGTAATCTCAGAACGTATATACCAGTCACTGGACAAAGCGGAGGAGGGTAGAGCGGTAGCTCTAGATATATCTAAGGCTTTTGGCAGGGTATGGCATGAGGTTCTTCTCAAGAAAATCAGATCATACGGCACCACTGGAAGAATACATAACATAATTAGATCCTTCTTGGATAAGAGAACAATCCAGGTTGTCCTTGACGGTCGTACATCTAAACAATATGATATAAATGCGGGAGTGCCTCAGGGGTCTATCCTTGGACGTCTGCTATTCTTAATATTCATTAATGACCTCCCTGACAAAATTGTCTGTGAGATGGGTATATATGCTGACGACACCATGCTCTATAACAGACACAACAGGAAAACAAATGAAAACATATCTAAAGAAATGGCAGAAACACTAGAGGATTACCTCCGATCCGTAGTGGAATGGGGACAAAGATGGATGGTCACCTTCAATGCTGCCAAGACTAAACTTGTTTCCTTCAATAATTACAAGAACCCTTCCCTAACACCAATAGCAATGACCAATGACCCTTCATCTGAAAGTACATCTTTTAAACTCCTTGGCCTAACGTTCACAGGAAATATGAGTTGGAACAATTACATTGAGAGCATTGCCAGGGCCGCTTCACAGAAGGTGGGATCTCTCTACCGTGCTAGAAAGCTACTAATGCCTCGAAGTATCCTATACTTCTATAAGGCCACCATTCGCCCATGTATGGAGTATTGTTGTCATATTTGAGCTGGTGCATCTGCCACTAGTCTCTCGCTCCTAGACAAGGTTCAAAAGAGAGTCGCCAATCTGATAGGTTCTGAACTGTCAGCTAAACTTCAGCCTCTGTCCCATCGACGAAATGTAGCATCCCTTTGCCTGTTCTACAAGTACTTTAACGGAAAATGCTCTTACGAATTGCGTGCACTTGTGCCCCCACGACGTAAATATACCCGACAACCCCGACAAGCAGCTAAATCCCACCCCTTCACAATAGAGATCCCTAGATGCAAGAGAGCCTTCTACTCTGATAGTTTCTTCCCCAGAACAGCTAGACTTTGGAATTCCCTTCCGGGTCCCTGCTTTCCCGACTGCACTGACATGCAGAAGTTCAAGTGCAACGTGAACCGACATCTTGCTGCCCAACTTCCTACACAGTACCCCCCTGATGCTTATGTTCCCGATAGTAGCCCCGCTACAACAAATGTCCCTTGTTTGGGGGGAAAATGTAATAAAGAAAAAGCCGCTGGATGCGTAATAATTTAAGTCTGTGATTTGAGACACATTTGTTTACTTCACAACAGTGTGGATCTTACTTCTCCTCCCAGACGAGGACTTTAGCATTTCCTTCTATGATCCAAGATAAATAACTATTTGTTTTACTCATTTCCACTCCAAATACGGTAGATTTCCACTTGTACGTACGTATTTAGGATCATGCCTAGTGAGATGCCTGTTAACACTTCCTTTAAAATTCTGCCTGTAGTACAGTCAGCGATGCAGGAAACCGTTTTGACTTTCATTAGAAAAAAATAGATATTATCGATAGTTTATCTGTATTATATTTACATCGATATTAAGTAGATACTTATTTACTATAGTTTATATGCACATTCTAAAATTATATGTATGTTAAGTAAATACATTTCATTTATATTTTCCTGGCGAGGGTGTAGAACCCAGGAATGGGGCTACACCTCTCTGTGTTATGGATCCGCAACTTTTGTCAGTATATTCATCTGGAAGAAAAACTGTTACGTAGACCTATGTTACTGACGTCACTAGCCATTGTACTAAACTACTGAGAGGCCTCCTTAGTCCTGGTTAACCACCTTCCTAGAACTGGTGAGTCGAACAAATTATGCGGTTTGCAACTATTATTTTCAAGTGATACCAAACAGTTTCTGCACATGTACCTTGCAATGGAAACACCTCCAACAAACTCGACCTGAAGTGAAATCCAGCCCTTCGATGTAAAATTCTGTAGATGCTTTTTTCATACGACTACTTGACTTTGGACTTCGCTCTCTGCTCCCTGTTTCCTTGACTGTAATAAGATTCAGAAATTTAAATACACTATAAATTACTTACTATACTCTTATGTAGATTGTTCTCTTATAAAGTTGCCCTCTTTCACAGTAGTTCATTACAATTCAGCGACAATATGCTTTGCTGTGGGTGAACAAATTTAACTTAAGAAAATAAAGAAAAAACTTAGATACCAATTGATAAAAATACGAAATATGAAGGAAAAAAGAACGAAAGAAAGACAGATGTGTAAAAGAGAGAAAGAAAGCAGCGATGAAAAAAAAAAAGTAAAACGTAAAGAAAAAGTTACTGGAACGAAAAGAAAGACACATTTGACAATATACAATATAAAAAGAGTCAATGCTTGATTAATTTCTGTCAAAGACAAACACGTTTGTCTACATTTCACAAAAATCGATTTTGTGTGTTTTGGGTGAGAGAATTTATTATGTTTATTGAGCAATCGAGAGAAAATGAAGACTTTGAATATATTCTGGTTTTTATACAAACATAGTTGATCGTTTGAAAATAATGTAAGTTTTTTCAGGACAGCATCTGTCACTATATGACCCGTATAATGCATGACATTATATAAAGCCGATACTTTTTCTACTTACGAATACTATAATCACGTCTACACATTTACTTAAGCTCGCTGACTGGTGTCTGCTGACGCCTTGTTATAAAGAAAGAACAAAGATTATCAAAACAAGTTATATTTGCAATGTCAACCTACATAGTTTACAGGAGACGACCTGGTGTGTTCGGAATCAGGTCAGGGTTGCTGTTTGAACTGATATAATGCGAACCCCGAAACCGTTAATGAAGACGGTGCATCACTAAAGACCCTCTTGTGGCATCTTAAGAATATATTTCACGATCAAAATAAGATAATGTTCAAGAATTTTTTGATTTTATCAATTTAAGAGTCTCTCTTTGTCCCTCTCTTACTCGCCCTCTCTCTGTATACTGGGAACATCTCCTGGACATATAGTCTCTTATTTACGACCACTGAAGTGTTTCTGCTGAGATGAAGGTAGTGCAGTAATTTGTCTCTCGAAAAGATTAACATGGACACCACGGAAAAGTTTGATACACGTCTCAAACTAATGCCAAAGGTCCAGCACCGCCTCATCGTCATTGCGCTACAACCATCTGTCCTTTTGACCAAGATCAAAGTGTAGTATCTGTTCTTCGGATGCTGCATTTCCATTTCTTGTTCTCTTTCAGTGGAGGAACAGTCCTTCACGATTGAGACCATTTTTTTTTTATTTTTGTACCTTTTCTCCAAGTTAAATACGACTGTAGTGTCTAACCATTTGCCCTGCGTATCACCACCAAACCGAGGCTTCGATTTAAGTAGGAAAACTTCACACTGAACCTAGACAATAACATCGTTTATATTCATTCTTTTTCAAGCGGGTATGAATTTTTTCAATCTTTTGCTTGGCAATGTCCGAAGAATAACATCCCAAAGGGCTGCAGAATGAGCCATATTCCTTGTCTTGATGACTCCAGTACGGCGCTCTACGAGCAGTACATCGCAGCTTAATGACATATTAACTTCACGTAACTTTAGAGCTCACTAAGCGACATTAGGAAAAATGTTGGAGAAAAATGTCATCAGTAACACCGAAATTACACATAAAAGGAAGGCGGCCTGAAAGACCATAAATAAACTGAATGTTGTTAATCAACCACAGGAAAGAATGCTAGAATAACTCATAACAAAGTTGTCAATCAATTGCTGTTGAACGGCAAATCGATGAACAGAGAACTCGGATGCCTGAAGAAAATTAAGTCTAAAATTAAAATTACGATAGAAAAACCAGATGAGATCTTCCTACAACGATTGAGGAACTCCAAATTGCCATGAAACTATTTAACCCACGAAAAACTTCAGGTTTAGATGCCATAAGTATTGAGATGATACAGCACTTTGATCCAGAGACACTCGAGTGTGATCTCGTGCTCTATAACAGCTGTGTCACCGAGTATCAAATCCCTAAGATCTGGAGAAAAGTGACTGCCCTCCGTAAGCCAAAGAAGACCCAATTCTGGCTATTAGTTACCGACCTATATCTTTGCAGTCTGTTCTATTCAAACTCTATAGTGATCCCCCACATGAATAGCCCAACCGTGGAGTGCCATCAAATTCCTTTCCAATCTGGTTTTCATGCTAGATCATGCGTATGTCAAGTATTTAAATTAACTCACTAGATAGATGATGGGCTCCAACTTTACTGGTTACTGCATCCGCTTTTGTAGCCATTACGGCAACGTACGATACGGTTAACTTTTGCTGAAAGCTAGTAAAATGGTTAAAAACACTCATATAATCTTAATCATCAAATCGCTCCTAAAATTTGTCGATTTTTTGTAGAAATTAAGAATGAAAAAGAGAAGGTGGAGGACGTAGAAGAACGGCCACCCATAAGGTTCGGTTCTGGCCCATACACTGTTCAATAATTATGATAACCCAATATTCCGTAACGTTCAAGGATTCATCTATGCGGATGACATGTTCCTTGCAACCCAAACAAATCATCCAAAATCAATTGATGCCAGTGGAATCTCAACCCGAACTTTTTTTACATAGGCATCACCACTTATCAAGGCCCAGAGGCCACTCGAGAATAAAGGTTCAAAAGTTCACAGTAGTAAATGATGCAATATAGTAATCATTAGTAATGGAAATTCGGTAAATTTGTTAACTTAAGTGGAACGGCTCATCAAGAACTTGTTTACGTGGACTTGAAGACAACCATATAGTGGCCAGCTGGAAAGCAGGAAAACGGAAGACAGTTCCACAGGCGTGCACTTCTAAGAAAGTAGTTTTGTTCATGAAATCTACGTGTAGGTTTAGGCACATATAAAAAATGAAAGGAATTATTGATAGTGTTCACAGGTAGACTAGTGTTTCTTGTGAAAGTTTGGCGAGGGAGGACCATAGATTGAAGCTCAGTTGAGCACTTACCATGAAAATAACGATAAAGTAGAGACAAACTCGCAACATCTCTTCTGTGAGAAAGAAGTTGCAGGGGAGAGAATAAGACATCTCCTACGAGGCCACAAAGTCTATTTTGAACTCTATTAAGGCAGGACAAATCCTTCCTAGCAGCTCCTGCCAAGATGTGGCAACAGTACTTTATCCTTGGACGTAACTGGCTCTTATATAGATAGAGAATTGTATCAGCAGTGAGATATCTACTGGAGCGATATTTTCCAGCGACCTTGGCAACAGATTTGATATATGTGTTCGATTTAATACCAGGAGTGAAGGCCAAGCCCAGAAGCTTGTCAAAACAAGAGTCATTCATTTCAATTGATGCCAGATTTGGATCAGAGCGTTGATGATGTAAAGATAAAAGCTTGGTTTTAGATGCATGAAAAATAACCAGCCACTTTTCCCCCATTGTACCACGTACTCAAGATCAGAGGAGAGAGAATCGGAGAGAACTTGATCTTAGATATGCTACCATAGATAGTAGTGTCATCAGCATAAATGTCTACGAATAATGTAAAGATGTGATTTGGAAGATTATTGATGTAAACCAGGATGGCCCCTGAGGGACTCCAGCATTAATATTGTGAGCTTCTGATTTCGGCCCATCAACTACTATTCTTATGAACTTATCAGAGAGAAATACTGTAATAATTGAAAAGACATTTCCAGCTATAGCTGGAGATATTGTAAAGTAAACCTTTATGCCATACCCTATCAAAGGCCTTTGATATGTCAAGAGCAATTGTCCTAGAAAACTAGTATGTTAATTCTATCTTACACACAACCTAGCTCAAAAGAAGGTCAACATCACCTGAAGATGTCCTGAAAACACCATATATTCCGGTGTGATACGCGACAGCACACTGCTATACAGAACCAAAGTCGAGAAGCACCGCAAGGAACTATCGACGCATAACAACCTGCTCGCAACTCTGGCTAACAGTTCTTGTGAAGCCGAAACAAAGACGTGATGCCTGTCAGCTTTAAGGCTGTGTTACTCAAACGGTTCTTGTGCGTGGGCGTCCGGAGTGCACTTTGCCATATGTATGTTGTTTTTTGTTTTTTGTTTTGTTTTGTTACAAATGGGTCACCATATATTAAGACCCGGAAGCCACTCAAGGATAAGGGTTAATGTGTTTATCGTAGTAATTGGCACAGTTGCGTAATAATCGTTTGTAGAAGTAATTTGGTATAATCAGATCATTTACGAGGATGGCTGAACAAGAACTAGTTTACGTTGGACTTGAAGATAATGATATTGTAGTCTTACATACATACATACATACGTACATACATAATAATAAATAATACACATTATGTACATACATACATACATAAATAATAATAATACACATTATTTACATGCATACATACATACGAAATACATACATACACCATACATACATACATACATACATAATAAATAATACACCTTATTTACATAGATACATACATAAATAATAAATAATACACCTTATTTACATACATACATACATACATAAATCTTTATTTTTATAAAGTAATAGGGTTCGTGTGTTTCTGTCTGTGTGTACAGCTCTCCATCATCAACGAAATATAAAGGAGGTAAGAGGGTAGATCTCTCCTGGTAGAGAAACATTAGAACCCATTTTAGGATGTTTCTGTTATAGGAGACATACGAAACTTTGCCTAATTTCTTTATATACTAGTCTACAAACCACCCCCATATCGAATGACTTATGCTCATTTGCATATCACATTATATTAAATCTCTTTAACTAATTACCTCGACCTTATTACATATTGGAAATATTCTAATCATTTCAACTGTACTATTTACAAAATCTATTTAACATTTAATTATTTAATATATTTTCATTTAATTTTATATTCGATTTATTTCACTTTACGTATATTATCAAAACAATTCATTGGCGAGCAAAGCTTTATGTTTTGGGATTGTATTGAAAATGTAATGGAAATTTCAATTTCGTTCCGTTTTAATCGTTTATATTTTACTTGCCAATATAATTGAAAGAATACAATTCAACTATCGTAATTTTAAAAAAGAAATAATTTTATTTTTAAATGAAAAAAATCAATTTAGTAAAATAATTGTATTAAACACCCCCAGCCTTGTCAGCAAACCTGTAAACCTATAAAAGTTAACATTTCGAATGTAAACAGTGATTTTTCGATTTTGTTAGCGCTTGCCGCAATTAAACACAATTAAAACGGAACTAACTTTATTTCCATTCTATTTTTTAAACAACCCCCAAAACATAACGCTCTCTTCCAGTTATAGCCAAATTTTTTTTAATTAAATAAAACAGGTCAAAATAAACAGATAAGCGCATTTTCTTTTACATTTTTCTTACAATCATTGTCATTTAACCAACTGCAGGATACCGTTACTTTTGTGGGGTTGTTTTGAAAATGGCACGGAGATTATAATTTCGTTCCAATTTAATCTTTCTGGTCGAGCCTATTTCGAAAGCCTGTCTTATCATAGATTTGAACTACAAATAATTTATTACATTTTGATTATTACTATCTTAAGACTTAAAGCTTATATTTATTTCATTTTTCTATTTATATATTGAATTAGTTATTTCCAGTCTTATTTAAACTTAGTGCTTTCTTTAAACCGGATGAACCTTTTATAAAAATATGAGTTTAACGTAAAGAACACGAACAAGGTTTTATTCAACTGAATTTCTTCCAGTTTACTAACAAAATATATAAATTTAAAAGAGATATAAATAATAAAATAAAAAGGTTATGTAATTTAAAAGAAATACACGTACTCACAAAAGCAGAACTTTTTTTACACATTTTTTTCTTTAAAACCATAACAATGAGACTAACAATTACCTAGATCTTAGTAATTATTTGTTTTAATAGAACTGTTTTAATTGTACTGTTTACTTAGTTAACCTAAGTTGGTATCACATTTATTTTACATTTACTTTTTTTTTTTAATTATTACTTTTAGACTGTGACGTTTACACCCGGAAGTAATGAGTCACACGTAGGTCGCTTTTATTCATTCCTTTTGGTCAAGATCAAAGTGTAGTATCTGTTCCTCAGATGCTGCACTTCATTTTCTTGTTCTCTTTCGGTGGAGGAGAAATCCTTCACGACTGAGACAATTTTTATTTTTGTACCTTTTCTCCACGTTAAAAAACGACCCTGGTGTCTAACTCTGTCCCGTGGGAAGGCATAGTAAATAGGTAGGTGCCGGGAAAACTCGTCTCGGGAAAACTCGTCTCGGGAAAACTCGTCTCCGGAAAACTCGTCTCCGGAAAACTCGTCTCCGGAAAACTCATCCCCTTTCGCTAGGTAGGAAAACTGGTCCCTTATTGAATAAATATCGATTGAAAACACATTTTATGATCGTTCTTGAAGGAGATATTGTTTTTTAAAATAAACTATAGCCCCCCCCCAATATTTTAAAAAAAATATTTTTACTTGTTTAATGTTTTTTTGTGTTTTTAATAAAAGCGTTTATTATGTTCATAAACGAGACCGCATATTTTTTTTTATATTAATATGAAAATAATTTACTTATATACTGTTGCTTATAAAAGGGTAAAATCGATTTTTCTACCTCGCCGACTATGTTGTTTATTTAATTTATTTTGAATCGTTTATTTGGTAAAGAAAAAAAAAACAGAAAACAAACAAAAAACATGTCGGTCGAGTGTTACGGGAGAACGAGGGGGTCTTGATAATCGCTAAAAAAATAGAAAATTAAAGAAATTACTGAGGGAGATTTGGTTTTAAAAAGAAAATAATAAATTTTAATATTTTTTAAAATATAATTTAGAGAGAGAGGGGGGGGATAAAACCTCCCTTCGAAAAACAACCAACAAAAAATGAAATTAAAAAGATTCTTGATAAACGATAGCGGAGTTTTCAATAAAATTGATTAATAAATTTATTTAGTGATTACTTTCTCTCTTAATGATTGATTTTAGAATTTTGAAGTAAAAATTTAAAAAATTAAAAATGAGTTAACGAGAGATTGTTAGCACACATGGCATCTCGCGCCAAAAAAATATTTCGCTTTTAATTTATTAGTTAATTTTTGCAAAATTTGACAGGACGACAATAAATGTTGATAATTGATAAAATCATAATTTTAAATAACGCATGAGTGCATTTGGTATGACAGAAAACAAAAACATAACAACAAAAAACTATCATAATTAAAAAACAAAACCAAAAGCGTAACGAAGAATCGAATCGCTCCCTGTTTTTTAATTTTTGGGTTTTGTTTTTTTTATTGTTTTTATGACTCCAAAAAACATCGTTAAAATAAGAACAAAAAAAATTTGTAATTAACTTTGTATGAACATAATAAACGCTTTAAAATAAGTTAAACCACTAAGAACTTAGCCAGTTAGGTAGAAAACGGACACTTAGAAAATCGATTTTATTTAAAAAAAAAAAAAAAAAAAAAAAAAAAACATTAAACAAGTAAAAATATTTTTTAAAAAATATTATGGGGGGGGCTATAGTTTATTTTAAAAAACAATATCTCCTTCAAGAACGATCATAAAATGTGTTTTCAATCGATATTTATTCAATAAGGGACCAGTTTTCCTACCTAGCGAAAGGGGACGAGTTTTCCGGAGACGAGTTTTCCGGAGACGAGTTTTCCGGAGACGAGTTTTCCGGAGACGAGTTTTCCCGAGACGAGTTTTCCCGGGACGAGTTTTCCTAAATTCAATAGGTACAATATAATTGTTTATAATTGTACTATTCAGAAATATTATTTATAGTTCGTCCATTTCAGTTAGTATACATTTCCTTTACGCTTAATTAATTTACAATCATTAATATCGTTAAACAATTCCGTTTAAAACCGAAATTATGCCACCCAAACGAAGTAGAAACGAAAGTGAGGAAGAAAGAATGGAAAGATTGGAAGCTAATAGACTAAGAGTTGCTGCAATTCGCTCAAATGAAAACAATTCAGATAGAGAAAGACGTCTAGAACTTAACAGGATACGTCAAAGAGAAAGGAGAGCAAGACTGTCAGATTTGGAAAGAGAAACCCAACGTGAAGCTAACAGAACTAGACATGCTGTAAGGCGGTTAAATTCATCACAAGATGAAATTCAAGAAAGGCAAAGATATGCACTGGAAAGAGAAGCAATATTACGATCGAATGAATTATATGAGGTAAGTAGACGTACACAAGGTCAGTTGAGAGTGGCTCAACGACATTAGAATGAATCGGAAACCCAACGAAGCTTTCGCCTATACCAAGGGCAACAACGAGAGGCTGCATGGAGAGAGAGTATGACTTTGCCCCAGCAATTGACAGAAAACGAGGCAGCTAGACAACGAATGACTGCTTTGAGACACCATGAAATAGAACACTGCAATAGAAAAGGATTGCTCTACAACAAAAATGACTCTCTCACTACAGCTGATATAGGAAAAATGGACAAAGTATGTCAACATTGCTCAGCTGTAAAATTTAAAGGAGAAACCCCTGGTTGTTGTTGTTCTTCTGGCAAAGTTGTGCTTGATAGCTTTCTACCACTGCCTCAGTTGCTTCAAGATTTGCTCTCCGGCAATGGTCCCATCTCTAAAGATTTTCTGCAAAATCTACGCAGTTATAACAATTGTTTTGCAGTGACATCATTTGGTCACAAAATTGCAGCAGTACATGGGTGGAATCCTTCTTTTAGAATTCGAGGCCAGGTTTGCCACCAGATTGGGAGTCTTTTACCACCTGAAGATGAAACAGCAAAGTTTATTCAAGTCTACTTCTTGGATAGTCTGGAAGAGGAACTACATAATCGGGGACGTGACAGTAGACTCAATAGAGACATTCTCCAAAGTCTGACTGAATTTTTACATGAGAACAACAGCTTTATTTGTCAGCTGAAAACAACAAAGGAGAGGATTGAAGAAGAACACTTGATAGAACATAAAGTTGTCATAAGGGAAGACCGAAGGCCGCAAGAAGAGCATCCACGGCGATTCAATGCTCCAACAACAACGTATGAGATTGGAATATTAATGGGGAATGAACCAACAGCTAACCGGGATATTGTCTTGCGTTTTAGAAATGATACATTAAAATGGATCTCCGAACTACATCCCCTCTACGATACTTTAATGTACCCGTTAATGTACCCCTATGGTTCTCCATCTTACAACATCTACATGAAGGCATCCAATGGGCAAAAAGTTACCCAACAGCAATTTTATTCGTACCATTTAATGACTCGGCCTGGAAACTATTTTCTCTGGTACCGAAGGCTATTTCAACAATGGCTGGTGGATGTGTACTGCAAGATTGAAACAGAACGTTTACAGTTCCTGAGGCGTGAGCAACAGACCCTGAGAGCTGACAATTATAGCAACTTGAGAGATTCAATTCTTAGGGAGGATGGGAATCCAGAACAGTTTGGTCAATGAGTTGTACTTCCGGCAACTTATACAGGAGGCCCTCGATACATGTTTGAGCGTCAAAGTGATGCCATGGCATATGTTCGGCGAATGGGCCGAGCCGACATCTTCATCACGTTCACAACAAATCCAAAGTGGACAGGAATTACAGAAAATTGTCTTCAAGGGCAAGACCCTCAGGATCGTCCAGATATTGTTGCCAGGGTTTTCAGGCAGAAGCTAAAAAAGTTACTTGAATTTATTAAAAAGGGAGGATTTGGCAGGTTGAGGGCTTTCCTGTACAGTATTGAATATCAAAAAAGAGGACTGCCGCATGCACACATCCTCACCTGGCAGGCCCCAGAGGACAAACTTCTACCAGAAAAAAATGGATCTCTGCATATCTGATCTTCATGCTAAAGTGATGGCACATATGGTGCATGGACCTTGTGGACCATTTAATCCAAATTGTCCATGTATGATTGACAACAAATGTTCCAAAAAATACCCAAAAGAATTTCTTCAGTGTACCGAGCAAGGCCAAGACTCTTACCCCAAGTACAGGCGAAGAAAACCAGAAGATGGAGGCCAGACTGGTACAATAAGGATGAAGAGAAATGGTCGGTATGTTAATCAAGAAATAACAAACCAGTGGATTGTTCCGTACAACAAGGTCCTCCTTCAGCAGTTCAACGCTCACATTAACGTAGAAATGGTCGGTATGTTAATCAAGAAATAACAAACCAGTGGATTGTTCCGTACAACAAGGTCCTCCTTCAGCAGTTCAACGCTCACATTAACGTAGAAATTTGCAGCTCGATCCAAAGCATCAAATATGTCCTCAAATACGTGAATAAAGGATGTGATCAAGCAGTGTTTGAACTACAAAGAACTGATGGAGCAGCTAACCAACAAGGCCAAGTACAAAGTCACATTGTGGATGATATCCAGCAGTTCCAGAATGCAAGGTATGTCGGCAGTTCAGAGGCGGCCTGGAGGATATTGGAACATCCCATCGATGAACATTTCCCCCCAATTGTACAACTTTCTGTTCATCTTGAAAATGGGCAGCGTGTCATGTTCTCAGCTGATACTGCTCTGGAACGAGCCCAAGGTCCACCGCCTGCCACAACTTTGACAGCATTTTTTCAACTCTGCCATGAGGATGACTTTGCAAGGGGTCTCAAATACGTAGAAGTCCCTGAGTTTTACACTTGGAACAAATCGACAAAGAAATGGATGAGAAGAATGCGTGGGGTACAAGTTGAAGGTACTGAAAATGATGATGTATGGAAGGCACCATGCATTGGGAGAATCTACACGATTAGTCCAAAAGCAGGGGAGTGTTATTTCTTACGCCTGTTGCTCAATGAGGTTGCTGGTCCAACTTCATTTCAAAATTTGCGAGCATACAATGGTCAGGTGTTTGAAACATACAGAGCAGCGTGCCTTGCTCGAGGCCTTCTAGAAAATGACCATCACTTGCATCAAGCAGTAGGAGAGGCAAGTGCCACTCAATCACCTTCAAATTTGCAAAGCCTATTTGTGATAATTTTAACAGCCTGTGAGCCAAGAAATCCTCTTGAGATCTGGATGGCTTTTCGTGATGTAATATCTGAAGACATTCTTCACAGATACAGGCAAGAAGTTAACAATCCAGAAGCAGATTTTAATGAGGATATCTACAATAAAACTCTTTGTCTAATTGAAGAAAAAGTTCTCCTTATGTGCGGTCAACCATTGGCAAGCTATGGATTACCTGCACCAACGCAAGGGAGAGATGAAAGACTCGCGAGAGAGTATCAACGTGAAGTTACTTATAATCTTGAAGAACTTTCCCTACAAGCAGAAAATATGCAAGAAAAACTGACCGATTCTCAAAGAGAAGTTTACAATTCATTCATGGCAATGTTGGAAGCACAAGGTGAAATGAACAAAAACATGATGTTTCTTGATGCTCCAGGTGGTACGGGCAAGACTTTTGTAATCAATTTGATCCTTGCAAAGATTAGATCCATGAGAAAGATTGTGCTTGCAACAGCATTCAGTGGCATTGCTACTACTCTACTACAAGGTGGCCGCACTCTTCACAGCACTTTTAAAGTACCCTTGGATACTCATCGAATGGATCAGCCAGTTTGCAAAATTACTGGTAACTCAGCCTTGGCAAATGTAATTAGAGACACCTCTGCAATCATTGTAGACGAAGCCCCAATGACGCACAAGAGTGCTTATGAAGCAATTGACCGAACACTGCAAGACATCACAGGAAACAAGAATCCCATGGGTGGCATTCCAACCTTATTTTGCGGTGATTTCCGTCAAATCCTCCCAGTGGTTAAAAATGGCACAAGGGCTAACATTGTCAATGCAAGTTTGAAACAATCCTATCTCTGGAGGCACGTTATAGTGAAGAGACTGACTACTAATATGAGAGCCTATATCTCTGATAACACAGCTGCAGCAGACTTCTCAAAATTGCTTCTCCAAATCGGTAATGGTCAGTTTCCTATCACTTCTTCACCTGACACAATTAAGATTCCAACTGCGCTTGGTAAATGTGTCGGTAATCAGAAGCAACTGAAAGACAAAGTGTACCCAGACCTGCAAAACAATGGAAAATCACCGGATTGGCTTGCTGAGAGGGCTATTATTTCGCCATTAAACAGCAATGTGAATCATTTGAACAATTCAATAATGGATGAATTTCCAGGAGACACAAAGCAATACAAGTCAGTTGATTCGGCTACTAATGAATATGAAGCTGTTCACTACCCTGTGGAGTTTTTAAACTCTTTGGAGATATCTGGAATGCCTCCACACATTTTAAATCTCAAAATTGGATCGCCAATCATGATTCTTCGATCCTTGGAACCGCCAAAAACAACAAACAGAACCAGATGTGTTATCACCAGATTGCACACCAATGTACTTGAGGCCACCATTTCTTGTGGTCCCTACAAAGGCGAAACCATTCTACTGCCAAGGATCCCCTTAGTTCCATCGGACTCAGAACTTCCATTTAAATTCCGGAGACTCCAATTTCCTGTGAAGGTGTGTTTTGCAATGAGCATAAACAAAAGTCAAGGTCAGACATTTAACACCATTGGCGTAGACTTGACATCAGACTGCTTCAGTCACGGTATGTTCTACGTCTCCATCAGCCGGACAGGAAGTTCAGAAAAACTCTACATTCTGGCTCCAAATCAAAGCAGCAGAAATGTAGTTTACCCTGAGGCTCTTCAGTGAAAAGTTCGAGAAATGGATATGAGGAAAAACTGACATGATCTGATTGTGGTAAGTTTTTAGTATTGAATGTGCAAGATAAAATTTAAGCAAGAGTTGAAAATTACTTCAATGAAAAATTTTACTATGTAACATCAAGTAACCTTCCTTTTGATGAAAATGTTTTGTGAAGTTCCTGATTGAATTTCAGTCACTACAAGAGGTAGTTAAAATGTTAATCACCTTATACAATCGTTGCTCTTACAACATCAACTTACTGGAAAGGTGCCCACAGATTTTGGTACCCGAGTGCGCAACAAAGCTCCGTGCGAAGCACGGGTATCTTTGCTAGTAATAAATAATACACCTTATTTACATACATTAATACATACATAAATAATAAATAATACACCTTATTTACATACATTAATACATACATAATAATAAATAATACACCTTATTTACATACATACACACATACATACATAAATAATAATACACCTTATTTACATACATACATACACACACATACATACATACACATATAGATTATAGATATATAGAGAGTGTCAATCGAATCGACAGGTAACGAGAGATAAAGTCTGTTTTTAAGTATTTACACACATACATACATAAATAATAATACACCTTATTTACACACATTTTCTTAGTTTTTTTATCACTTATTCTCCATGCAACACCGAGTAACCCTGCTAAAAAAACTATATACTTTTTCCTTTGTAAAGAATTAAAAAAGTATTTTTATTTCATTTATTAAAACCGAACTCCGATTGTTATTCTTTAATCATTTCTTGTTATTTCTATTTAAACGATGGAATTTCTATCAGGCTTTCATTTTTTTTTATTTAAGTTATTTACAATACAAGCATGTTGCCCTCGTATTTCCATACATTCTGTGAATTCATTCGATATTTAGAACAATTCCCCAGTGCATTTAAATAAAACTAATAAACCACAGAACATATTATTATAATGTTTAATGTGTGACTGTCGGTTTATAGACGAAACTCTGTTGATTAATTTTGTCAAACTGTGTCGAATATATACTCGAGAGTCAAAACAATGAAAATAATATGCTGTTGTCATAGCCCTAGTTATTATATCAGAAAACGCTATGCCCATTATGATTTCGACTTGCAAAACAAATGAATTTAAAGTTTGTTTTATTTTTTTAATTGCGTGCTTCAAAATATTACAGGCTTGTTAATATACATATTTTAATATAAATATTATTATTTTTTATTATTAAACTAACAGAGATCCATAGAAACGACAATTAATCTTGAATTATAGAAAAAAAAACAATTGTTTTAACTTTTAATTTAATTGATTCTAAATGTTTAAAAATGGCCAATAACTATATAATAAGAAACTACTACAAAACATTATTGAAGAAACTAATAATTCAAAAGGTTGCGTTCTTTGTATTTGAGTGACAACTCAAACATCGCGCTTGATTATATGAAAAGCGTTCCAAAAGCAGTGCCTCCTATTTTTTATTCCACCCGAATGGATCAGAGTGGATTGCAAGTTGCATTGTTATGATGATTGAACTTATTAATTTATGACATGATTATTAATTTATGATTGAAAAGTTTATCTCTCAGTTGCAGATATTGACAGTGAGAGACTCTAAGAAAGCAACACCTAGTATGGTTGTGCATCATTGAATGCCTATCAAATGTGCATTGAGAATAACAGTACTATATAGAAAAAGAAATTCTGGGCACAAAAGGTCGCTCGTTTTGATGGTATGACTCGTGTCTCTGTAGGTCTTCAACATTATATTTTAAAATATAGGAGGCTTTTCGTTTGGAACAATCCTTGTACAATTAAATGTTGATTCATAGAAAAAATTTCCATTAGATGTTTCAACTTAACTGATTTTAAATGTTTCAAATAAGCAGCATTTTTGTGGAGTCAAGTAAATACTTCAAACTGCTATTGAAGGAACGATTGATTCGAAAAGTTATATTCTTTATATTTGAGTGGCAATCCAATGCATCGCAAACAGAAACGGCGGAGCCTATCTTTTGCAAATATCACACAAAGATAATATATATTTTTGGCAGTGATTGATTGAGATTGTCGGACTGACTTCCTCATCTTGGTTGTTATTGTCACAACGTTTCGGCCGTTTTGCCCTCCGGCCTTCGTCAGGTGAACGGTTTGTTAGGAGTCTCGAACCCAACCCTTTATTATTATTACGGGGGTACCGTGTTCGGACTCCAGCTAGGCTTTGGGACATAGTTGCTGATTCTCTGTTTTTCAATGTTACTTTTTCACTGCCTTCGTTCAGGATTGAACTCAGCACCTTTGGGTAACTGTAAACTTTGATACAACGTCTAGGACCACTAGGACAATTCTTAGTTGGTTTTTGTTAATGTTAAACCTATGTTGTTATTCAAGGTTTTCTCTCTCTATCAGAGGTGTCCAAATTGCATTCAGCTCTATGCTTGGTTTGCTCAGTAGGTTGTTATGTCCGAGCATGTGAGCTGTTTCTTTAAGTTTTCTCACTTTCCAGTGGGTCTCTCTGTTTATTATTTTTACTTCATCCCATAGGGGGCGATGATCCCCCCTCTCCATCCAGACATGGTTGGCTATACCCGATTTTTCCGTCTCCCCTTTAGTTACCGCTTTTCGGTGTTCTTCCACCCTTACTTTAAGGGGGCGGCATGTTTCACCCTTGTAAACTTTTCTGCAACTGCATGGGATGGAGTATATGCAGTTTTTGGTCATGTTCTCATCCATGCGGTGCTTCACTCGTACCAGGTGTCGTCTGAGTGTTGACTCGCTTTTGAATACCGTCCTGATGTTGTAGGAGGCACATATTCTCTGAATCTTTTCGGAGATGCCTCGTATGTATGGTAGGCAGACCGTTGGAGGTTTTTGGGTTTCATTCTCCTCTCTTATACTATTAACACGTCTGGTGGATAGTATGCTATCGGGGTAGTTGTTACGACGGAGGGTATTCTTCAACCTGACCATTTCTTGGTGGTATGTAATGGTGTCGCTACTTATTGTCTCTGCTCGATGTTGTAAGCAGCGTGCGATTCCATGTTTGATACTGTATGGGTGATGGGAATTGAAGTTAAGGTATTGTCCGGTGAAGGAAGGCTTGCGATATACGGATGTCTTAAATCCATGCTCTGTGCGTGATATGAGTATATCAAGGAAGGCCAGTTGGTTATCTTTTTCTTTCTCCATTGTGAACTGTATCGATGGTCTTATTGAGTTCACATGATCTAGGAGAGCCTGGATGTCTTCCTGATGGGGCCAGAGTATGAAGGTGTCATCAACGTATCTTAGCCACATGGTGGGCTTTAAGGGAGCTGAACCTAAGGCCATGTATTCGAAGTATTCCATGTATATGTTCGCCATCACTGGTGATAATGGCGAGCCCATAGCTAGTCCCTCCTCTTGTCGATATAGGTCAGTACCCATTCTGAAGTAGGTTGTTTCTATGCAGAATGTCAGCATTTCCATTAAGTTTGGCAATGGTACACATGTGCGCTCTTCTATGGAGAGGTCCGCAGCTAGTTTGTCTTGAATTACTGCTAGTGCCTCACTAGTTGGGACTTTAGTGAACAGGCTAACCACATCTAGGCTTACCATTTGGTTTGTACTGATGGGTGCTCCCTTGATCAGTTCCGTGAAGTGGGCAGAATTCTTTACATGTGTTGCTGACTTGCCTGCTAATGGGTTTATTATATCCACAAGGTACCTGCTCAGTGGGTGGCATGCTGAGCCTCGGCAGCTCACTATGGGTCTGAGTGGAATACCGTCTTTGTGTATCTTGGGGAGACCGTACATATGTGGTAGCTTACTGTAATGCTGGACCAGCTGTCTATATCTCATCGGAGCGATGTGTTCCTTGTTTTTCGTAAGGATTTGTAACAGCTTTCTTTCGGTTTTCAAAGTTGGGTCCTTCTTTATTTTAAAAATACAGACAATTACTATTTTTGGCAGTGTTCTTAAATATGTGTTGTACAGAAATTCATCCGATAAGTATCGAAAACTCCGATCTAAAAAATAGTCTTTCTTCTCTTATAGATAAAAAAAATACAGGGAATTATTGTACGTTACACTAGCCAACGTGTAACGTAAAATAATTCCTTGTAAAAAATGTTATTCATAAGAGAAGAAAGACTATGCTTAAGATCGTCAAGCCCACATATCAACTGACGTGGTATTGTAAACAAACGCAAATGGAATTTGATGAGCGACATTATCATTATTATTTGTGTGTGTGTGTGAATTAGTCCACCAGGCAACTTATATCTCGTAATATATAATAATCAATAAAGGATTGATTCTAAAATAATCCATATGCAAAGTGCATAAATTCAAATCTCATGTTTAAGCGAATTGTACGACCGTGTAATGCCAGGCGTTCAGCGACTAGTAAATATATTTATGTTTACGACGAAGTAGATATTCACTTGGTTAGTAAGTATATAAGAATGACGACGATGAGGCAAAATGAATAGTACAGATGTATTTCTAAATCTGTTTCTTCTCGATTGAATTCGTCTTCTATTTTTTTTAATAATGATTTCTTTTTCTGTGATTTCTTAGTTGTTCATATATCACATGTATTAGACAAAAAAAGTTACATCGTGTAAAGGAACAAATACACCAAAAATATGAGCATCTAAGGTTGGTGTATTTATTTTAAATAATTGTGCATTAAAACTTATAAACTATTCGTATAGATGATACTAAATTTTTTAGGTGGCACGTAACATATGATTGCCGGACAGTAAGTTATCCGTATTATTTTTTTTAAACTTCCAAATTATCAATATATCCGACTATCTAAGAATGGAAATATTGTTACGTTTTGTTGTTTGCTTTTTATGTATAACTAGCCTGAGTGCATGGCGTTGCTCGGGTGTTTGGCGGTGTGTGTTGAGCAAAAAAAATATGTAGTAGGATAGGCAGGCTCGAACCCGTAACGCGAACGCGGAAATGAAAGTGGAGGTGTGTGTAAGGGTGTTGGTTAAGCATAAAAAAGGAATGAGACGTCGTGGGCGCAATGGTGGAATGACTTGCAAAAAATGTCAGCGATAAAAAACGACCCTTCCTATAAAAAATTGCCTAGTTGAAAGTGAAGGAATTAATGTTTTTCGACAATTTTTTATATTAGTCGTCCAAAGGGTCGAGCTTCAATATGATATAGATCTTGTGAAAATCCGTCGCCTCTGTGGAAAGTTTTAGGCAGACATACATACATACATACATACATACATACATAAATACTTAAATTTAAACAGACAGGTGAGATTTATATTATAGATTTAAGAGCTGATGAGTGATTGTGCTTAAATAAAAATCAAAAACATAGTTACAGACAACTATATATATAAAAAAATATCAATTTATGAAACCCGCCGTTACGTCGCGTCACCCAGTAAGCCCTTCTTCAGTGCGTTGGTGGAATCATCTTTGCTGCAATGTCCACAAGGCCGGATCTTCTGTGATCGTCTAGAGATTTCGTCTTCGGAGATACCGGGTGCCCGTTGACGGAAGCAGTTTCACAAGTAAAAAAAATAATAATGAAAACATCAGCACATCAGCACATCAGCAAATCGAAGAATTTTGAATAAACAAAGACTCCGGAGATTGGGTTATATGGAATGTATTAAAAGAGAACCATAAAAGAAATATATACAAACACATGTACAGTTTGGAGTATAAATTTGTAAGCAAGCATTTAAACTTCTAAGTGGGGCTTCCCCTTGCTGGAATTCACAGGTCTATTAATTTAACCTTTTTTAGTTATCGGGCAATAAGCGAGGGGGGGAGAGAGGAGAGGTGAGGTGGCTTGACTCTCGGACTCGCTCTGTTTTGCTCCGACTTCCCAGACTTTCTTGGTCTTTATATAGTAGGGAAGTGGGCGGGGCGGCAATTCCAAATTCCTTCCCGACCAATCAGAGTGCTCGATAACCAAATCTTCTGATTCTCTCTCATTGGATAATTTGACTTATGACAGAATTGGCCACCTCCCACAATCCCAGAATAATTCTAACTCCTCCCCGATCAAGCAAAAACGCCCGATGGAAACTAACCAGTTTTCTCTCATTGGATAATTCCCAAACTGCGTAATACGCAATAACCGCGTAAGTAAGAAAACTGCGTCCAAAAAAAAATACTTCGTTAATTCTGCCCTTAGATGTGACACGTGTCATTATCAAAGGAAATAAACAATTTATTATTCCTGTTAACATCTCGACAAAATATGTTATTGAAAATTGTCAGGTGACAAAAATCTCTTGATCTATATTTCAGAACTGCGATTCGGTTTGAGAATGAAAACAGTTGGGCATGTTATTTTGTGTTCAAATGATTTTATCAGAGTCATACAAAATCATTTAATATTTGATTCGACAAACATTCTTTGAAGTTGACAAATGCGTGTGTGAAATTTTAATTCCAAAGAAATTATTTATCCTTGTTTTGATCTGTCACAAATATATTTTGTGACGCCAACAAATACGTGTGTGTGTGTAGTTTTTAGTTCAAAGCAAAACCATAATCTACCTGTTGTTGTATCAGCAATTGAATCCTGCTTTGAATTCGTTCGGGCATTTCAACTTGGCTGAGGCGCTTGTCCCGTTTCAAGTGTCAAAGTGTATCAACAAAAAAAAAACAGAAAGGAAAAAAATGTTTTGACAGAATTGGAATTCAGCGAGGTCTTTTCTTTTTCGATGTCGACCCGGGACAAAAATATTAACATATATCTTTTAGTTAACCGGTGTTGCCCGGAATAAGATCTTAACATCTATCCTTCAATTGCCCGATATTGCCCGGGATAAAATATTAACGTTAAATAAAAGCGTCACATCGACCCTAATGGTCTGACGCTGCCTCTCTTTGGTGTTACATTCGCCCCCCCATGGGGTGGCGATTCTCAAGATGAGGACGACGCCCCATGTCCTCAACAACCAAAGAGGTTCTCCCAACTAATAATACTGCTGCTGCCTACTCTGAAAGCAAAAATCATATGCAGATATCATGCACAAACAAAATTCTTAAATTCTTATAAATGGCTACTGCCTTAGTTCAATGTGTCCATTAACAAAGTTCGTTGCGGTAAATTCATTACAAAAATTTCATTAACAGAATGTCCTAAAAAAATAATTTTTCAATGTTCATTAATAGTCCAATCTCTTAGAATTGTGTTCTCAATGTTCATTTATCCTGAAAAAGAATAGTCATAAAAAATGTTTTGTTTTTTTGTTATGGTATATTACACATGCAACAAAGTCCTGCATTTTGAACCACTAAATGGTGTCAAAAGAATTCAGCAGGTTCTTCTTCTTGGCGTAAGGGTGGATTAGGTCGAAGTTCTTCGCAGTTCGCTTCTTGATTGGCCGGACAGGTGCTGACCCTCTGTGATCCTTGACAAGGGTCACTCCCACTGGGGTCAGGGGTCTCCAAGAGGCGTCTTGAACACACACTGATTTACCCATCTCTTCACACCACACACTGTTACACCATCATCCTTACACTCTTCCGACCTTCCACCGTTACTCCCATCTATGAACCTACACTTGATACCGTCGGTGTCTTTTTCTTAGTTATCTAAGCTTTATCCTATAGAGTATTACTCTCGTACCCTTTCTCTTTTGGTTCGTGAGTCGTGGGGTTCAAGTCGTGCACTGCGGACCGTTAGACAAAAGGCTTCAATTACTCGAGGATGTTTGCGGCGTTCAATCCTAGAATGCGCATGCCCATCCGTGGCATTTTGGGGAGCCACACCCTGTGTCCCCTTAGATTGTATAGTCAGCCTTTATGACTGATATACTCACGGCTTTCCTGCCGAATTTTAAACACTTCCTCCTGCAGGAGTTCAACCCGCCCAATAAGGGTGCTTAATTGTCGCTCTATTTTCCGTCACTGCCCTTCTCGTTATATTAAGCATGGAGAGACCGCTCCATTTACCTGGGCTAATGTCTTCTGACCGTTTTCCACGGCTCTCAATCTTTGTCGGATACTTTCGACATTTTCCTCAGCGACCACACCAAACAGAGCTCCCAGGGCCTTACCTATGATAGGCATTACCGCCCGTCTATATCGACCTCAAAGTCTACTTATTCTCCAGTCAACCATTCTTGACTGAGACCTCCCGGCGACTCTGTCGAATTTTATTAAATTCTTCCGTCAACAATTATGACTGCAACAGAATGTTGTCTCCGCCCGTGCACATCGCCACACCAGCCCACGCCCATTACACCTCATTTCGCGCCCTGCGAGTTAAAGAGAAGATATTCTGATAAAATTCTTTCTTTGGTTTTCCTTCAAAAATTTAAGTGCATTCCATTCCATGCTAATTGTTCATTTCTCTTAACGCTAAAATCAAAAAGCTGGCCAGAGGGTTAGAGGAGCTCTCCTCTCTATCAGATGTCAATCCATCTCTCTCCATCTCCACTCCCAGTCCGTCTCTTAGGGTGGACAAGGGAATTTCCCCCTCATCCGCCCAGGAGCTATCCCTTTGCTCCTCAGGTCGAAAACACTCTTCTAATTCACCGGGGTCACTGGTGATCCCCGGAGGCTTGCCCTGCCCCTCAACGGGAGTAGCCTCTGACAGAGGTTCGGTCCTCGTCAATTGTTCGCTCTGGGGCCGACTCACTCCTCTCCTATCCCTTTCCTTTACGGCTCGCCTAATTGCATCCAGGTCAACCTGGATGAACCCATCATCCTCATCCTCCGAGGATTCCGTGTCTATTGAGTCCACCAGAGTCGCTTTCCTGGGCTTTCTGCCCTTACTCCGCGGTACAGGGGTCTCCCCAAATCTCAGCTCAGCCAGCTTTAGATCGTTGGCATGTATCCTCTTGACCTTCCCTGCGAACTGATCCCAGATCACGTAGGAAACCGGTCCCGTCCGCTCCACTATCCGATAGTATGGAGCCCATCTCTGGTACAGCTTGCCCTCTCGGACCTGGACCTTATAGTATACGGGGTCACCGACTTCAAATTCCACTGTTTTTCGGTCTTTGTTTACCCGAGCATTCCTCTTCTTTTGTGCCCTTTGGATGCGCCGGCGGGCCTGTACGAACATCCTATGTTGCTGTTCCAACAGCAACGTGTGATGCTCGTTCCCCTGATACTTCCGGCGCGGCTTGAGCATATTATCAAGGGGAATGACCACATCCCTTCCAAACACCAACTCGAAGTGCGAGAACTCTGAGGTTTCGTTCATAGTAAACCTCACTGCGGCAAGAGCCTGTGTTAGAAACAGGTCCCACATCGCCCGATTATCTGCCGCCAATTTACTCAGGACATCCGCCAGAGTTTTGTGGAAGCGTTCCACCTTGGCGTTGCCCTAGGGATGATAGGGGGAAGTCAATATGTGCTTCACACCTAGGCTGTTCAAGGCCTCCCTCATGATTCTATTCACATTTTCCGGCCTGTTATCAGTGACTAACTGTTCGGGAGCCCCGTATCTGGGGTAAAGTTCTCCCAGTATCAGATCGACTACAGTCTGTGCCTTCTTATCGGGGACTGCATAAGCCTCAGGCCAATTAGTGAACCAGTCCACGAAGCTCACAATATACTGATTTCCTCTCTCCGTCATCGGGTACGGACCAGAGATGTCCAGACTTAACTTCTGGAATGGGTACTGGGGAACATCTGTTTCCTCCAGGGGTGCGCGTGACTTGCTTCCTATTTTGCATCTGGCACAAGACGTATCGATTCACCGACTCCACGACCTCCTTGCCCATTCCCGGCCAATAGTAGTTCCTATAGATTAACTGATAAGTCTTTTCGCACCCTAAGTGCCTGGCGCTCTCGTGGGTCTGTTCCAATACTTCCCTCCTAAGATTGGAAGGTACCACGAGTCGCAAGCTGATCTCTATTTGAGATATGATACAGGATTCCATTCTGGAGGGTATAGGAGAGAACTTGAATGTCTACTAGACACTGTCCTCGAGTGTCTAAGGTCTCTCTGTACAGGGGTTTGTCAGAAAAATCTGGCATGAGGATACTTTTTCCATAGAAGTAAACCCTGACCAAATATTCAAAATCACATAGTATTCGCTGCCCAAATAAGATCTCCTCACTACGGCTACCCCACAACTTTTCCGAGGAATGGTGCACCTTCTCCAAGTGATATTATCTCAAGTAATAGCACGAAGCTGGATACTCCACCAGACTAGATAAATTCTTGTCCTGGAATCCAGTAAGACCAAGTGACCAAAATGAAATATATACTACAATGTATAAAAATGGTTAATTGGGGAGAGGAAATTATGTTCTCAATTTCTTTACTAACTCAGTGTTTGAGAGATAAAGAACTTTAATGGAACATTCGAATATCTATGTATCTCATATAGACTTCAAGTGTTAGCCCCAGGTTGTGGGCCCCTTGATTTCTGAGAACTTCGACTGAAGTAAAATAAAACAAAAAAAAGAGGGTATACTTTTGAGTCTGCTTCTCCTCCACCTTTTCTCTAAGTTTCGCCAGTTTGGGGTCATCTGGCCCTTTTCGATCTCCCTTGCCCAATGGGGATTTGCCAGGGAAGTGGGTTCCTCCGACTCACTGTCACTCCAGACCGGCCTATCCCTTAAGACATGTGAATTTACTATTCCAACCTGGAAGGCTCTATTGTCCAACCTCCGGGTCCAGTCGGACCTCCTCCGATTCCAACTTCTCCGGAATCCGTGATAATAGGTCGGCACAGGTGTTATCCTTGCCGGCCAAATACTCTATCTTACAATGATAGCCGGACAATTTAAGGGCCCACTACTGGATCTTCTTATTGGTTCAGTCGGCCTCAAACAAGTACTTCAGGGCCTGATGGTCAGTTTTCACGACAAACTCGGCTCCATTCAAAAAATAGTTTAATTTTTGGACCGCGTAGACTATCGCATACGCCTCCTTTTCCGTCACGGACAACCGCTGTTGGGTCTCCGACAGCTTGTGGGAGAGGAAATATATTGGAACTTCCTCTGGTATACCCGGCACTGGCCCATCCTTCTCCGGACACGGCTGTGTCAGCACTGCCTCTATACGTGTCTCGCTGGCGTCCGTATAAAGAACCATAGGTCGGTTAAGGTCCGGGTACGCCAGAAGGGGTATGGCAGTTAGTTGATCCTTCAGGGCCTCAAATGCCCTCTGACAGTCATCCGTCCATCTATAACGGGCATATTTCTTGGTGAGGGTATAATAGGACTGGCTAGCCTACTAAAAGCCGGTATAAATCGCCGATAGTAACCAATCATGCCAATGAAACTTCTAACCTCGCGTACGGTCCTGGATTCGGGAAGGGACCTGATGACCTCAACCTTGTCCATGTCCGGTTTAACCCCGGAAGCGTTGATCACGAATCCTAAGTACTTTGTCTCTTCCCTGAGAAACTGGCATTTAGTTAACTTTAGCTTTAACTTATGCTCCCGTTGTCTGTCGAAAACCTTCTGTAGGTGACTAAAGTGTTCCTCCCTGTCCTTTGAGAAAATCAAGATGTCGTCTAGATATGCCACAGCGAACCCTTCCAGCCCCCTCAGGATTATCGACATCAACAAGGAAAAGACACCTGTCGCATTACAAAGACCAAATGGCATGACCCTGAAGTTAAATAGCCCTACATGACATGTAAAGGCCGCTTTCTCTTGGTCCCTCTGATCTAGGGCAACCTGCCAATAGGCCGACCTCAAATCCCGGGGGTGTAAAGTATCTCGCCCTACCTAACAAGGCTAAAATATCGTCGATAAGGGTCTAGTAATCGGAAGTCCACACGGAATCTGTGGCCTCCATCTTTTTTTCCACAATAACCACCGGGAAACTCCACGGAGAGGCTGATGGCTCTATAATTTTGGCTTCCAACATATCGGCCACTGCCTCCTCCAGGATCTTCCGTTTATGGATCGGGGTCCGATATGGTTTCATTTTAATAGGAGGATGATCTCCAGTGTCTATTTTCATCGTCACAGTGCTGGTCTGTCCCAATTCGGTGTCGTTCATAGCGACAATATCCCTGTTGGTTTCCAACACTCTCATCACCCTCCCTAGATGTTTGGGAGATACCACTATTTCCTCGGGGTTAAATTTTCCCTTAATCCCCGTGGGTCGGCTATTTTCTGTCCTCTCGACCTCCACCCGTTGAACCTGACTGATCGGGTGGGCCCGTCCTATAAGGCTGCCTTTTTTCATTTTTACTGTCTTGTTAGAATGGTTGGTCAGCAGGAGGACTATACTCCGGGTATTGCCTACTACGGCCTCATTGACCACCACCTCGGGACCAACTTCATCTTCTCCGGAAAAGGGGCCTATCTGATAACATTCGCCCCTTTTTCGTCCCTTCTTCGTGATCCACCCCTTACTGGCCACTACTGTTCGGGGTGGCATCACTACATCTTCCTGGATTACAACAGGAAGAGCCTCTGGGAGATCAATTCCTCCCAAGGGAACCTTCACCTCTCCCACCTACTTAAAGCAACTATATATATATATATATATATATATATATATATATATATATATATATATATATATATATATATATATATATAAAGCTGAACGTCTGTGTGTGTGTCTGGTCACGAATAGGCTCCTATATGGTTGACTATTATATAAACTGATCACATATGATAATAGGAGATATATCGAGACACAGGAATGGGTATGTTTGATCTGGCATAATGACGATTCATTAAAATTGTGGGGTCTGCATACACGCCTGGTCCACAAAGTATGGAAATAAAAAATTTACAACTTAAAAAGAAACGTTTACAAGTGTTTTTGATATAGATGTACATAAGAATACTTTGATAAATATGTTTTAACTTAAATAGGGATGGTATAATAAAATTGTGGGGGCTGCGTTCGCGCCTGACCTCCATAGAATGGAAATAGGCACAGACTTTAATAAAGACTTTAATATCTATCTGCGTTAGTATACTTTGATAATTATGTTTCAGTTTGAAGAAATATGGTATAATAAAATTATGGGGCGTTCGTTCGCGCCTGACCTCCATGGAATGGAAATATGTCACAAAGTTTAACAAGGTTTTTTAATATAGATCCACAGAATATTGTTATAAGTGTTTAAATGTGAACAGATATGGTATAATAAATTATTATGGGTTTTATCTATTTTATTTTTACTTTCATCATATTTTGCTTTGGTTTTGATACCCCCAAATTCGAAACTATCTCTTTACAAACCTTCCTTTTCTACCGCTCCAGAAGATATCTCACTACTGATGCAATTCTATATCTATATAAAAGCCAAGTACGTCCAAGGATGGAATACTGTTTCCATATCTGGGCAGGAGCTGCTAAAAACAGCCTATCCTGCCTTGACAGAGTACAAAATAGACTTCGTGGGTTAGTGGGGGATGCCCTTTTCTCTACCCTGCAACCTCTCTCCCACAGAAGAGACGTTGCGAGCCTATCCTTGTTTTATCGTTATTTCTATGGCAGGTGCTCGTCTGAACTCCAATCTCTGGTCCCCCCTCGCCAATCTTTCACGAAAAACACCCGTCTAGCTGAATCCACTGTGAAAATTTTCCCCCACTCTATATCTGTGCCTAAATCAAAACGCGGATTCCATGAACAAAGCTTCTTTCTTAGAACTGCACGCCTGTGGAACTCTGTTCCGTCTGCCTGCTTCCCACCGGACTACAACTTGGATGTCTTCAAGTCCAACGTTAACAAATTCCTAATGAACCGCCCCCTTAAGTAAACACTTCATCAAATCTCCACACTAACGTAATGTACTTGCAATAACCCTTATCTCTGAGTGGCTTCCGGGCCTTGATAAGTGGTGATCACTGTGTAAAAAAAAACCTATTATACTTTCATAAATCAGAGTCCATTTTCTGTAGGCTGATTTTGAACCCAGTCAACGAAGGGTACTTTTGCTAGTATATATATATATACATATATGTATATATATATATATATATAGATAGATAGATAGATAGATAGAGAGAGAGAGACAGAGACAGAGACAGACAGACAGACAGACAAACAGAGAGCGACAGAGAGAGATACTCATATAAAGTACAATTAAATCTACACTTAGCTTTAGTGTTCTTTTTTCTTTCGAAAGATAGTTGTTTCGAAGGAAATTCTTCATTCTCAAAAACGATTGTTATAGCGACGCCTTTTAAAGTACTGTCTTTTTTTTTAGAACAAGTTTTGTTGTCTTTCCTTGTTAAAAGAATAATTCAGTTCTATTAACTTTTAAAGAAACATCTGCTTATTTAATACAAGAGCAAAAGCCAGCGTTTAATTTCAGCCAATAAAAAACGTCCTTTTCATTATTCATAAAATTTAACAAGCGACAAAATCTTGCTTTGTAATTTTATTTATTTATTCAATTTTTTCATTTTATTGAAGCAATATATTTATTTCTAACACGTCCTTCGTTCATTGCTCGCAAAAGTGCAATGAGAATGATTATGACTATGTAACAAATCCCGGACCAAAACGGTTGCTCGTTTTAATGGTTCAACTACTCTTTTTGTATCTTCTCAACATTTTTAATAAAAATAGGATGCTTTACTTTTGGAATCGTCTTTGAATACTCATTTTCCAATAACAACAAACCGTATTCTGAACAGCTCATCCTTCTGGGTGTCTGTAAATAGGATCCTGATATTATATATTCTGATTTTTTTTTAATTTTTACCCAGATATTCTTAGAACACTCTGCTCTCTTCGCCTTTTTCTTATTACCTTAGATGAGTATTCCAGAGCTGCTGAAAACCGCGAGTCTTTCATATCTGTCATTCAAGGTTGTGGGCACCCTATTTGCCCATAGTTTGGCGTGTTTAGGTGTCCACTGGTTGTTTAAAGAGTATCTGCCTTTTAATATATTTTGTTTTTAGTACTGATGGGCTATTACACCACCCTCCATACTGCTCCGAAGTCAATTGAGTGTGTCTGTTTAGTCACTGACTACCCCACCCGCTGCAGATAGTACTGAGTTATGTTGTACAAATAGCAGTAATCATCATCATCGTCATCATTATCATTACAACATGATCCAAGGGAATTAATTCTTTTTCTGTAAAAAGCAGAATTACCTCCCCTACTTTAAGGCGCGTCAGACGTGTGTAAGAAATTTCATCTTCAAGCGCTCCAAGAAGATCAATATAAATGCTTAATCATCACAGCAGGCCTACAATCACCAAACGATTTGGAAATAGTTTTAGATTGCTAGTAAAGCTTGAAACTGTGCAGGATTTGACAATATAATGCCAAATGTTGTTAAATTTAAGAAAAGACACCATCTTAGTCCAACAACAGTCCAAATTAGCTTCTCACCTATCTCAGGTTAATCACGTTCATTCTAAAAAACAAACCTAACGGTTCAAAGAAAACTCCACCGTGTACATGCTGGTTTTTGCAGCGAATGACATTATGCAGGCTTTTGTCAATTCAAAAACCATAAAGAGAAGTTTTGTCATCCGCCAAAGGTCAAAGCTGATCACTAAACACATGGTCAATTCGTTCACCAAAGTTTTTAAAAAAATGAATTAGCGGAGAAAATCACATTTCTGGTCTGCTACTATTAAAGTTGATTTCAAATCTAGCATAAAATATATCAGCGTCGGTTTAAATTGAGCTGACATCACCCTTATTTCTCGGAATATATGAGTAAACATTGGCAAAGCTGATCTACTAAAAGCAAAACATATTGACCAGAGCGCATCTGGAAACGACATTCTCCTAAAGTATTCTGTGCTCTTTTCAGGAGAAATAATTCACTGAAACATGCTGTGTGTCAGATGGAGATTTAAATCTGATCGGGTTAGACTAGATTTAAGAACTTGATCTTTTCACCGTTTCTTTGAAATATGTTTTCAATAGATTGTCTTTTTCAGTTTAAGACATTGAAGAATATTTTACTCCGATGTTTAAGTCTAAGATTAGTGGTATTTTTAGGCGATCTGAAAGAACTGCATTTCAGCTTACTAAACAATCATCATCATCATCATCATCATCATCATCATCATCGTTGTTGTCGTCGCCGTTAATAGTACCAGTATTATTATATCTATATATTAATACGATAGCGTGTGTGTTCTGTGTGCCACGCGTTCCGGCAAATTGCATTGGTTTAGATTTAAGAACACACGCTATCGTATTAATATATATCTTATACTAAGTGCGAGTTAATGTATTTGGTGAGTGTTTAATGAGATCCCAGGCATAATCTTCTCCTTCTTTTCAAGTAGGTGGGGTGATAGTCTGACGTGTTTACTTCCGGTGATGACGCCATTATCTTCTGTTTAAAAAATGCATATAATATATTTATGATGTACTACATTGACATAAGATGTCATATTCCAAAAATCACATGGATGTAATGCTGATTCCAAAAATCAGTGCACTCTAAGGGCTTATTTGTAACATTCCAAAAATCACGTAAATATATCAAGCAATCCTGAGTTCATATTTTCGTCCTTAATATTCTCATGGCAGTAATTGAAAAAACTATTCTTAAGGAGGGGGGATTACACTCACTAGAATGCTGAGACTGAGACTATACTCTGTAATTCATGTTGAAGTAAATGTTGCCTAATTCCCAACCGTGTTAATGTTTTTTATGTATTAATTTCGAAATGCTGCTGAAACAGTTTATGATTTAAACATTACTTTATTTCAACCATATTTTAACAGTGTGGTAGGGGATATGAAGTCAGCCTCAGAAATTGTGGAAGCCATTTACCATTTAAATATTACTTTATTACATGTATATTTATAACAGTGAGGTGGGGGATATGAAATCAGTCCTGCAAGTGGCTGAAACCGTTTACGCATTAAATAGTACTTTATTTCATTTATATTTTTAAAGGTGGGATGGGGGATATGAAGTCAGTCTTGGAAATAGCTGCAACCATTAACGTTTTAGACATTATTTTATTTCATGCATATTTTTAACAGTGGTTTGGGGATATAAAGTCAGTTCCAGAAATGGTTGAAGCAGTTTACGATTAAAACATTACTTTATTCCATGTATATTTTTAACAGTGGGTTGGCGGACATGAAGTCAGTCCCAGGATTGGATAAGTGCAAATATATCCTAGCAGAATAAAAATCTTCGCTCAGGATTTAATAAGATAGGTGGAAAACATATAGCGGCAGAATACTCAGCGTCGCCTGAGATTGAATGAGATAGGCTGAAGATATACAAGCAGAATACTCGGCGTCACCCGGGATTGGATAAGATAGATGAAACATATATACTATGAGAATACCCGGAATTGATTGATGTGTTTGTAATGAAATAAACAGCCCAGGCAATATATCAAAGTTATTATTTTAGTAAGAGGGGAGGGGATAATGGTGGTTAAAATTATAAAAAATAATTGTCGAAATTAGTAACATATTCAAGACTTATGAAAAAAGATGAAATGTGAGTTAAGGGATTGGTGTGTTTGTAATAAAATAATAAGCCCAGACAATATATCAAAGTTATTGTTTTAGTAAAAGGATGTGGGACGATAATGCGGGTATAAATTATAAAAATGATTGTCGCAATTAGTAACATATGCAAGAATTATGAAAAATGGCGAAATGTGAGTTAATGGATTTGTGTGTTTGTAATGAAATAATCAGCCCAGACAATATATCGAAGTTATTATTTTAGTAGAGGGGGACGATAATATGGGTTAAAATTATGAAAAATGAGTGTCGAAATTAGTAACCTATCCAAGAATAATGAAAAATGATTAAATGTGAGTTAATTGATTGGTGTGTTTGTAATGAAATAATCAGACCAGGCAATATATCGAAGTTATTATTTTAGTAAAGGGGGGCGACAATGTAGGTTTAAATCATGAAAAATGGTTGTCGAAATTAGTAACATATCCAAGAAACATAAAAACATGATGAAACTTGAGTTCATGGATTAGTGTTTGTAATAAAATAATCAGTCCAGACAATATATCGAAGTTAAATGTTTTAATAAGAGAAGATCGATAATGTTTGTTTAAATTATGAAAAATTATTGTCGAAATTAGTAAAGTATCAAAGAATTATGAAAAATGGTTAAATGTGATTTAATTGATTGGTGTTTTTGTTATGAAATAATAAGCCCGGATAACATATCCGAGTTATTATTTTAGTAAGGGGGCGATAATCTGGGTTTCAATCATGAAAAATTATTGTCGAAATTAGTAACATATCCAAGAATTAGAAAAAATGATGAAATGTGAGTTTATTGATTGGTGTGTTTGTAATGAAATAATCAGCCCAGGAAATATATCAAAGTTGTTAGTTAAGTAAGTGGGGGGGGCGATACAGTTTTAACAAAAGGGCTACAATAATATGATGATGTCTTCGTTTATGCTGAACGCCCACAGAATGCCCAACAGTAATATGTTACATATGAAAGATACCGTATATATATATATATATATATATATATATATATATATATATATATATATATATATTAATACCGTAGTACGTTTAACGTATGAAAGTACGTGTGTCACGATTTCTAGATTATAAATTATTCGATCGGCAGATCCTATTCATTAAAAATGCGGATAGAAGGAGATAACATACTACGAAAATTAAATTATTAGTATATAGATATGCATAGTATGTTATCGATATGCATAGTATGTTATCGCCTTCTGTCCTACTTTTTAATAAATAGGATCTCCCGATCATCGAAAACGAAATGTAAAAAGGAAAAAAGTTAAATAAAAAATAATTATGTCGCTTTTGGGCCGTGCGTGGACCTAAAATATACTTTCTTGGGCTTCTGGCTAGGATTCAAGTGTAGTATCTGTTTTATCTAAAGATGATATAATGATATCGAGGAGATTTCGTTTGCGCGGGACGTCCATACAATGGAAATATATCACAGACTCCTATAAGGATATTGCAGATAAACCGTAATAACCAGATATATTCTGACACTACTTAACCAGATTACTTAGATAAATACTTTTACTATTTTAACAAAAGAATTACAATAATATCGCGAGGTCTTCATTCACGCTCAAGTCCACAGAATGCCTAACCGCAATATATTATATACGAAAGATGTCGCTGTGGAATCTCCCCAGTCCCGCTAGTGATTATTATTATTATTATTATTATTATTATTATTATTATTAGTATTATTATTGTGAAACCACTTGTGCTCCCCGCTCAATAACAACAATGTTGTTACCGTGATCTTTTCATCTTGCATTTTCTCTTCTGTCCGTGTGGCCGTCTCTCACATAGGTGGCTGGCGAAAAATACAAATATAAAAATTAAATAACGCAAAAGAAACAAAAGAAAACGAAAACTCCAATGCATTTTGCAAATATCAATAGCATTCTGTGTTTGTACGTGTGAAACCATCGACGCTCTCCACACCAAGGTCCACCACTATGTAGTCGTCTGCCGAGGCCGTATACGTCAGTTGACTTCAGCTCTAGTTTGCGTCCAACTATGTCAATCTCACCACTATTCTCAACTGGAAAACTGTTTTCAACTGTCGCAAACCCAAAATTCTCCGTAAATTGTCTCTAACCGTTGTAAACTGCGGCAAAACATTGTCACTTATAAACTTAAATCCGAACATATTGATCTCCATTGTCCGGTTGTTTTATTCCAAATCACTGACACACCTTGATTAAAAATTCGTTTTATTTCCCTTTTGTTCACTTTAGTGAAAACCTTTGTTTTGTTGATAAACTTATTTCCTCTTATTTTTTTTTTAATTCCTAACACTTTGGGGGGGGGGACGCCAATAGTTCCTACATTATTATTAAGAGACAATAAGAGAGATGAAATAGCATTAGGCCGGATAAATTTTCCGAAATTAGGACAAACATGGATTTATTTTATCTACCTTATCTAGAAGAACTAAAGTCAAAAAAAAAAAAGTAAAATTAACATATACACGCATGTGCGTAGAACTCGGAAGACAAAACTAGAACAAATACAATATCCGGTCCAAGAAATCACTCCCCCCCTCCTCCAAATTTGGTTAGCCGGGATACTGTAAGTGCTGTCGAGCGTGGCGCAAAGATAAGTATTATCCCAAATCACTCTAGTCCTAAAAAATACTAACTTTGTCATTTCTTCTCTTTTAAATTTCTTATTTGATTTTGTAATTATTTGCACTTTAATTTATATATGCATTTGTCTTTTCTCTGGTTAGCTTTTTAAATTCACTCCCCCCCCCCAAGAAAACTCAATCACGTTCTCTTCCAGTTAAAAGAATTCCACGCTTTGTACTAAGGCTAGAGATAAAATAGCATTAGGCCGGATAAATTTTCAGAAATTAGCACAAACGTGGATTTATTTTTTCTACCGTAGAAGAACTTTATTTAAGTAATATACTTAATATCTACAATTACCCTATGCTCGCTTGTATTAATAAAGAGGCCTCGTTGATATCTCTACCAAACCACTGGATATAGCTTGTAATTAACTGTTCCTATAATTGTAACTGAAATCTAGAGTGATATTAGCTGCGGCACTAGGACTTTTTCTGAATAGATAAGATGTTTTATCCCCAACCTTAATAACTGCCTAAAAATATGAATTCCGAATCACGACGAAATAATTGTTTCTCTTTACCTCCAAGAAGACTGCCTATGTCTAACCTGCATGCAAAATAAGGGAAAAGAAAGGAGGATTTTATTCTTTTCTCCCAAGCTAAAACAATATTGTAAACTCTAAATCCAAATGAAACTTTACTGTATTCTGTAAGTAAATAACCCGACCTTTGAAAGCTAACAATTTTCCCCCTCTAGCTGCCACTAAAACCCTATATTATACATACGCCTTAGAAGTGGAATCCTTAACCTCAAGCTCCTAACTTTCACATACTAACCGCCTAACAGTCTTCACTAAAGATCTATACATTTCTACCCCTGACATGCATTAGAGTTCATTCCTATCCAGCTAGGTACTTACCAGCCAAAGTATGCCCTCGGATGCAAAGCAATCTTCATTACATAACAATTACCTCTTCCAAGATGGTTTTGCAACAAACAATGCTAAACCAAATCCGATACTCCCTTTCATGCAAAACTTTATGACTCTTAAATGAAAACTGAAATTATCTCCCCCTCAATAGTAAAAACACTGACCCAACTTCTATTTGCATCTACTGAAAACTTGCCCAAATATCTATTTACTTAATTATACATACGAAATACACCATAACTTAAAATGTACTTCCAGTTACACCCTGAGTGTACTGCACCTACACCTTAACCTTCGTAAACCTAAATATACAGTGACTGGGCAACATTTCTTAGCTCAATTCCTAATACCTATTCAAACTATAACGTTATCCTGAACCTAAACTAACATAAAGTTAAAAAAAAATGGAAAAACCTAAGGTAAAAGTCGTAATCCGCACTAACGCTTTTCTAACAAGCCTCCCCACAAAACTGCTTCCACTGCATGCCCCTAACTCACTTTGAGGAGTGTAACTATTCATTAGATATATAACCTCTACAAACTAACCCTGTAACATTAACTAACCGCGCGGGGTCGCAGAAATACCTGAAATACCCAGGCGCGGAGCAAACCCTTTCAGGGCTGATGGACACAGTAGATCTTCCCAAATCACCCATCTAGGAGAAGGAAAACTTTGAAACTAAACCAAAGTGGAGGGAGACCTCTCCAGTCTTGGACGACAACGATCCTAGAGCTTGTGACTTAAACAAATTACCGGTCTGCTAACCTAAATTGCTTAAGGAGTAGATAGGCTCTGTCTATCGCCGGCTTCCATACTCCTTCTTTGCCTATTAGTCAGGCGCAGAGACACTATCACAAGTTAATCGACAAAACACTTAGTGGTAGATCTTTTTTTCTTGCCTAGTGCATTGAATTCCGTTCCCCCACTCCCGACACATCTTACCCCTCATAACTGGGCACGTGAGAGTGCGTGAGTACCACGCATGCCTGTGCAATTAGATTGGGGTGATCTTCTTCTGATGGGCTGAGGGTACCGGATTGACAGTTCCTGGCTGCTGTTTCCGACTGGTAGTACAGGTGTCCTAAATCTTTGGTAGCGCTTAGAGCGGCTGCTCCATCAACAGTAGTATAATATCGGGATGTTTGTAGTGCCATGTCGCGCATGGAAAGGGACCCTGCACTCATCCCCGATGGACTTTCCCGAGGCCACAGTCCTAGTTGAAGAAAGGTCAGATAATGGTCTACTTGTGTTGCATGTGTGATACCCTGCATAACCTCTTGTTCAGCTCCCCCTCACCTAACTGAAGCTCTTTAAAAACATGATGACAGTAGAATAAAAAAAATGAGCTTAAACCAGGCCTAGGGACAAACAAATCCAACTTGCCACCTTCCTTTGAGGATTGCATTCACTAATATCCGTGGGTTTAAAATTAATTTAGCTGATGTTGAAGCATTTCTCCTAACAAATACCCCGGATATCATAGCACTAAGTGAGACTAACCTACACTCCTCCATCCCCTCTAACTACTTTAACATGCCTGGATATCTCCCACTGCGGTAAGGACTCTGACAGACATAGGCACAGACTTGGAGTCTACATTCGTAACACCCTCCCCTTGACTAGAGAAACAAACCTAGAAACGGAGGATCAAGCCTTTATGTGCTTTAGACTAACCATACAACAAAACATTAGCTACTTTTATTTTCTCTACCGCTCTCTCTCTCTCTCTCTCTCTCTCTCTCTCTCTCTCTCTCTCTCTCTCTCTCTCTCTCTCTCAACCCAGGACTGCACCATAATAAACAAAGTCTCTGACAGCATAGACATAGCACTCTCCCTCGACACTAGCGCACAAGTCCATGTATTTGGTGACTTTAATGTTCACCACAAAAACTGGCTTGGATTCTCTACTCACACAGATGCAGCGGGCAGCACAACACATAGTTTTGCTATATCTCACTCCCTATCACAAATGGTTACGTTTCCAACCCGTTTCCCTGACCAGCAAGAACAACAAGCATCACTTCTAGATCTGTTTCTTACTACAGTTCCCGAGGATTGTACAAAAAATGCTGACATCCCACTCGGGAACACTGATCATGCAGTAATAATGGTAGAAATCGCCCTAAATTCTAGACCCAAGACTAAAAAAGGCTGACTGGGAAGTCATCAGAGATCTTATCAGAGATGCCCCATGGGGAAATATTTTTCTCTACCTGCTGAACAGTGCTCAAATGAGACCACTGAATTGTTCAAAACAGCAATGGAAGCATATGTTCGCATGCGGAAATTTTATAGCAAGCCCCACTCTCCCCAATGGTTTACTTCTACTTGCGCAACTGCCATTGTTCAAAGGCAGCATGCATGCCGCAGATTTAACCGACATAAGTCCAGTTCAAACAAACAGAAGTATATAGAAGCTAGAAGTAACGTTAAGAAAGAAATAGCGACAGCTAAGAGATAATTTACTGAAACCACTAAAAGACGCATAAAAGCACAATAAATTAGGAAATCGTGACTTCTGTAAAATCTACAACAGTGTAGTAAATAATGGGCAATCAACAATTCCCCCGCTAACCAACAATCACGAGGTTGTTTGCTCAGCAACCGACAAGGCTAATATGCTTGCCAGCCGGTTTGCCTCGAACTCACCACTGGACCCTTCTTACCACCCCCTGCCTGACTTTCCTTTGCGGACAGACGCCACGCTAGACGATCTAAATATCACCCCTGCTCAGGTACACGCTATCATAAAAAACCTTGACACTTCAAAAGCATGTGGACCCGATCTGATCCCAACTGTGCTATTAAAAAGGTGCTCAGCCGAAGTAGCTCCAATTCTCTCCAAACTCTACAACAAATGCCTTAATGAATCATGCTTTCCGGGCTGTTGGAAAACTGCTTCTGTGGTACCAATATTTAAGAATTCTGGCGAAAGAACTGACCCATCAAATTATCGACCATTTAGCCTCCTTCCACTTTTGGCCAAAATATTTGAGACCATAATTAACCATGCTCTAGTCCGGCATCTTACAGATGCTAAACTTCTGACTGACAAACAATATGGATTTAGACAAGCCCTTTCCACAGCTGACATCCTCACTGTAATCTCTGAACGTATATACTATTCGCTGGACAAAGCGGGGGAGGGCAGAGCGGTAGCTCTAGATATATCTAAGGCTTTTGACAGGGTATGGCATGAGGGTTTCCTCAGGAAAATTAAATCATATGGTATAACTGGTAGAATACTTAATATAATTAAATCCTTCTTAGATAAGAGAAAAATCCAGGTTGTCCTCGACGGTCGTAACTCTAAACAGTGTGATATAAATACGGGAGTGCCTCAGGGATCTATCCTTGGACCTCTATTGTTCCTGATATTTATTAATGACCTCCCCGACAAAACTGCCTCTGAGATGGGTATATATGCTGATGACACTACACTCTATAAAAGGCACGACAGGAAAACAAATGAACACATATCTAAAGAAATAGCAAAAACACTAGAGGATGACCTCCAATCTGTAGTGGAATGGGGACATAAATGGATGGTCACATTCAATGCTGCCAAAACCAAACTGGTTTCCTTCAATAACTACAAGAAACCTTCTCTGCCACCAATGGCAATGGCCAGTGACTCCCTGTCTGAGAGTACATCTTTCAAACTGTTTGGCCTAACGTTCACAGAAAACATGAGTTGGAATAGTTATATTGAAAACATTGCCAGGGCCGCTGCGAAAAAAGTAGGCTCTCTCTACCGTGCTAGAAAACTACTGACACCTGAAAGTATCCTGTACCTCTATAAGGCCACCATTCGCCCATGTATGGAGTATTGTTGTCACATTTTGGCTGGTGCATCTGCTACTAGTCTCTCGCTCCTAGACAAGGTTCAAAAGAGAGTCGCCAATCTGATAGGCCCTAAACTGGCATCTAAGCTTCAGCCTCTGTCCCATCGACGAAACGTTGCATCCCTCTGCCTGTTCTACAAGTATTTTAATGGAGAATGCTCTGACGAACTGCAGACACTTGTACCCCCACGACGTAGGCACCCTCGACAAACCCGACAGGCAGCTAAATCCCACCCCACACAGTAGAGATCCCTAGATGTAAAAGATCTTTCTACTCCAGTAGTTTCTTCCCCAGAACCGCTAGACTCTGGAATTCCATTCCAGGTTCCTGCTTCCCTAACTGGACTGACATGCAGAAGTTCAAGTGCAACGTGAACCGACAACTTGCTGCCCAAATCCCAACATAGTGCCCTAGTAGTTGTTTCCCCTGATAGTAGCCCCCTACACCTGAGTGGCAATGTGCCTTGTTTGGGGTGAAAATGTAAAAAAAAAAAAATCCATTTAATAAAGTATTGTAAAAAAGAAACAAGTATCGATTTTATTTAAAACTGCTTTCCCTCTCTAAGAGGAATAGTCTTATTAGTTTATTACATTCATGATAGATCCAATCATCAAAGATTTATCAATCTTAATCCCCATGCATAAGCCTCTATGTATTTAACTGCCAATTATTTTGAATCCAAGTGTATTATGTATTATTATTTATTGTATTGTTTATCTATATGAATGTAATGTCGATCAGAAATAGATAGATAGATAGATGGATGGCTAGATAGATAGATAGATAGATAGATAGATAGATAGATAGATAGATAGATAGATAGATAGATAGATAGATATAGCCCGCCATTATGAACCAAGTTATGTCAACAGTTAGGTGCAGATATCTGCATTAAAACAAATATGAAAATAAACCTTACTGTTCACAAATACACGGGCGCCCGCAGAGAGGGAGGGAAAAGGATATACGCAGAAAGATAGAACTTCAGCCTTCAAAAGAAAATAAAACTAATGTTGGCTTTTGGAATGAAGGGTCATGAAAAGGAGATGAGTGGAAAGATGCGTTCAGTAATCACATGAATCTGCGGTGCATTTGCCGAGACGTCAGCAGCCAATTAGAAGGAATGTGCATTTGGCCGAGCTCCAAAAGGAGAGACGATGTCATTATAGGTTTGTTATTGACAAACTGCCATGCAAAAAAAAAGAAAAAAAAAAGAAAAAAAAAAGCAATCCAGAAAATGTCTTGATGCTACGTTTAGAAGAGAAATGAACTTGACATATCTTATCTGCAAAATATTAGCATTAGTTAATGTATTTAGTCGACCATACAACAGATATTGATAAGAGGCATTTATTTTTAAAGATATCATAGAAGATATGACACGATTTCCCAAAGAAATTGATTACGACACAAATAGTACATAAAAACCTCACTAGGTAATCAAAAATATGAAATAATTACAAAGCAACACGTTTAATAACTGCATTCTATGTATTTTACTGATGATGAAATCCTCTATCTGTATAAGAGTCAAGTAGTTCTAAAATGGAGTACTGTTGCCACATCTTGGCAGGGGCTTTTTGGTGTGGCCTATCCTGCCTTGATAGAGTTCAAAACTGGTTTCGAAACCTAGTAGGTGATGCACTTTTTTCTTCCCTGCAGCCCTTATCCCACAGAAGAGACGTCGGGAGCTTGTCTCTGCTCTATCGTTATTTTCATGGCAAGTGCCCGTCTGAACTCCAATCCATCCCCTTTTTGTCAAACTTCCAAGAAAAAACATTCGTTTATCTACAACCACTAGCAACAGTTTCCTCCACTCTCTTTCTATGCCTAAATGTAAACGCAGATTCCACAAATAGCATCATTCCTAGAACTAATTCCATTGGTCTGCTTTCCGGCCGACTCCAGTATGGAAGCTTACAAGTCTAATGTAAACAAGTTCTTGCTGAACCGTCATTTGCAATAATTAAATTATACTCAACTTACACCATTAACGATTACTTCATTAACCCTTATCCTCGAGTGGCCGTAGGATCCTGATAAGTGGTGACTCACTTGTAAAAAAGCGACATCACGCCTACCTTCGTACAAAAGAGATATTACAATGTTACTATATCTGTTCATATTTGTTTACATTTTCTAGCACCGAAAGGACTCGATTTTATTTCAAAGTGACGTTCGTTACTCCCTTTTCTAGAGAACTGAACTCCTAATCACGTAACACACCGGTTCCTGTCAGATCACTAATGTTAAGCGACGTTGGGCTTCCTTACCTGGATCATCTGGTATTTTTTTTGGTATATTTTGCGACTTAATTTATTAATTGATTAATTAAACGTTACGTGGCGTTATACTTTAATTTAGTAATTCATAAAAATGAAACTGAGATGAAAGAAATAAAAGTCCGAGTCGGCATTCTTTCTTGTTTTAACACATTTTGTTTATTACTGTTTTTCTTTCTCCTCGTCTCAACACCAGCTTAAAAGGTACCCACTTCTGTTCCACTACACGCCAGCCGTAGACAGTCCTTTTTATACGTCCATCTATATTGAGTGGACTCTTTCTTCTTCCTTCATTTTACACGTCCGTCTCCTTCGGTGTCGACTTTTTTCTTCCCCAACAACGTGATGTCCTTTTTTTCTTTTTCTACAGACGCAAACCAAAGCACACTTGCCAATTTGCATACGCGTTCAAGCGATACTGCTGCTGTTAATACAATCGCTTGCCATCCGTTCTTCAGCTGCTACTAATATTTTCATACGGATTCATATGTGCTCTGTTACAGTGCATAATCACTTGAGAATTTCAGATACTGTATGTGCACGCTATTTATCTCGGTATTGTTTCCAGTCATTCTGAACTTCCTGGAATTCCTAGACTTCCTTGTCATTGGAATCTGATTATGCCGACTTAGGAGATGTGTGGATGATGGTTACGCAACTCTAGCTTTAAAATAACATGCGCAACTACCTATAAATCTGATATAAATCTGATATATACGTTCGTATTTCTATGCGTGTGTGTCCCCTGTGTATGTGTATACATATTTATCTACCCTCCGTAATCGCTTTAAAAATGTTTGTTTTGATTTTATTTTTTAATTGACAACGTTATTTATGTCCCGTGTTTATCTGCGTGTGTTTGTGCGTGTGGAAAGTTAGCAAACGTTACATATGCTTGAGGGATTAGCGCACACCGGATGTGGCGGATTCCAAACAAAGTCGCCGGAGCTTTTAACATCAATTCCACTTGACTCGCTCATTTGTTATGTTCTCTTCATCTGACTGAACGGGTACGTTTAGATGTGCGTCCCTAACGGTTTGACATTTAATCGTCTACTAAGTTGCAATCCAAACCATGGGAATTACCGAAATATAGATACATGCATGTTTTTTACGTGCTTCCGAAATATCACCCTTTCAACGATATTCTTTGACTGATCTACTTGATTCTAGAAACTTCGACACGGACTAGAGTAGTGATTGATGGGCAGAAATCAGAAGCTCATAGTATTAATGCTTGAGTCCAACTTTCTTCCTGACCTATATCAATGAGCTCCCAAATCACATCCTAAGATCATTCATAGACATTTATGCTGACGACACTACCATCCATGGCAACATTTCGTATGTCGTAAATGACCACGTTCTCTCTTATTCTCACTCTTCTGATCTTGAGCGCGTGGCGCAATGAGGAAAGAGGTGGCTGGTTCATTTTTATCAATCTAAAACCAAGTTCCTATCTTTACATCAGCAACGCTCTGATCCCCGTCTGGCATCAGTTGAAATGAATGGCTCCCGTCTTGGGGAGGCTCCATGTTTTGACAAGCTACTGGGTCTGACCTTTTACTCCTGATCTGAAATGGAACACGGATATCAAATCCGTTGCCAAGGTCGCTGGAAAAATGGTGGGCTCATTCTACCGCTCTAGTAGATAGCTCATTGCTGGTGCAATTCTCTACCTCTACCGGAGCTAAGTACGCCCAAGGGTAGAGTACTGTTTCCATATATGGACAGGAGCTGCTAGACTTGAACTGAGTTACTGCGGTATATGAAGCTTCCTTCTGGGCGATTTCACGGATTTCGATGAGAATAAAATATATGAGTGTGAAATATTCATTGATCATCATTTAATCCCGGGCAACGTCGGGTCTCACTGCTAGTATAAATAATAGAAGGCGGAACAATGTAGAGATGTTACGGATATACTCAAATTGGAGCAACTTAAGATACAATGATTGAAAAAGCTATGCATTGTCACCTTTATTGAACCAATATATACGTGTACACATGTACAATTGTGCATGTACTTATTTCTATAATATTTTACATGTAATATGTTTTTATACACGTCAGGTGCTCAAGTAGCATATTCTGTGTTGTAATATTTCGGGAAGTTCTCCTTCGTTACACATGTGTTCGATTTTACAACGTGCATGGTTGCTTCAGTTTGACTCTATCCGTTACATTTCTTCATTGTTATGCGTTCTATATTCCTAAATTTCTTTTATATACAACTTAAACAATGCTTCAAATAAACTGCATCAATTTCTTATTACTAGACGTATTTAAAAATTTGATATATATAACTTTCACCTTATTATTATAGTGCTGTGTTGTCTGTAGTACAAAACTAGGTCATATTCTTAAAGGTGTAAAGTCATATTTAAAAATAAATGTTAATCTGAATGGTTCAGTATTGTAGTATTTTGCGGAAATAGCTCCAGACAAAGCATGAAGCCATGTGATTTAAGGAGCTAAAAATACTATTTCTGTGTCAATACCTACTAAACGCTAAATGTTAACTTGATAGATTTCAGCCTAGAACACAGCATTTTCCCCCTTTGTCAGAAACATCGCTCCTGGAATGTGAGAACTAAAGGACAAAATAAGAAAATTGAGAGTTACAAAGCTGCGGAAAATAAACGCATTATTAAGCATAGTAGGCAAAGGCACATCAGGGAGTTTTTTTTCTCTCCGAGGCTTGTCTTAAACATTCAAATTATATTTATATATAAGCTATCCGATGATTGCGAGCCTATCTCTGATCTATCGTTATTTTCATAGCAGGTGCTCGACTATGGTCCCCCTCCACACATGTAGGGTATTTGTAGCATAGACTCATCTAATTACAACGACTGTCAACAAGTTCCATAGTCTCTATCTGTGCATAAAACCAAACAAAAATTTAATAAGCAAAGTTTATTTCGTAGAAGTACCCGTTTGTGGAGCACAATACTGCAGTGCTGCTCCTAGTTAATTCAACATGGCTATTTTCAAGTATAATGCAAACACTATCCAATTTCACGATTATCAATCACCAAGGTATTCTTTCATCCCTCATCTGACACGTATTAACCTTTATCCTCGAGTGATCTTTAGGCCTTGATAATCTGTGATCCCACCTCCTAGCAATAAAGACCATTATCTTATTTCACACACGAATGCGGATATTAACCATTAATTGTTAGTTTTGTTGTTTATTACAGAAAACGGAAAGATTTTAAATGTTGTGAACAATAAAAGAAATCATTGGCTTCCTTCAACGCTGCAACAAAAACCTCCACCTGTTTCGATCGTCTTGCTCTCGGCAGGCGACAATGAAAAGCCAGTAATATATAACATACACAATGCATTTCAATACCGGGGGGAGGAAAGGCGTTTTCAACGGCATCGTAGGCCAGATGGTAACGTAAAAACATCTGAACCCCCTTGCCCAATCATTGGACGAAAATGCTGCTCGCGTATTCATTTAACAACTGCATATATACACTAGCAGGGGTACTCGACCTTACCCGAGATTTAATAATGATCAACGAATCTTTCACGCCCATATTTTTATTTTCATCTAAATCAATGAAATTGCACGTTTTTCAATTAAGTCGAGAAACTACTTGCTATAGTTAGGTACCCTTCGTGGTGCACCGGGGGGAAGCTTCACATTCCTCCCCAAAGTGACTTAGTCTACAATACATTGTAGTTTACATTGCACTGTAGATAACCTACCGTTTATTTTATAAAATTATTTTATATATAATGGCTTGCATTAAAGTCTATAATTCAAAAGTCAAGTATCATGCTTTAGTTGTGCTCTAAATGATAACATGCATTTCGAACGCGACCCTGCCATATCAAAGAACCTACTGTAAATTTGGTATGCCTGCTCTTATTGCTTGGGCAGTGAGAATGGCTTGAATTTAAGTTTAAAATGAAATAGTCAAGTATAATGGTACAAATGTGCTCTAAACAGAAATATTCATTTCGAACGCGCCCCTGTCATATCAAAGAACCTACTGTTGATTTTGTCTGGTCTTTCTGCTTGTGCGGTAATAAAACTTCTCAAATGCACTTGTGATGTTAGGCTGTTTAAGGCGTTAATTTTAGTCAAAACCGGATATTCCTTCTTTCATTAGATTATTTTGATTATCGATTATCGATACTTATCGAAGACATTCCGATACAAACCCTACCTAAGAAGAATACCAGGCACGAAATGTAAATTTGTATGAGATTACCAAAAAATCAATCAGCCGTTGCGAAGTCCGTAGAGAACGAATTCACACACACACACAGACAAAGTTCACACATATACACACACACACAAACACACACACACACACATATATATATATATATATATATATATATATATATATATATATATATAATACTTTTGTCGATTTCGACAAATGAGGTCCGCCAAAACAATTAAGTTGTTCGGAAATCCACACAGATGATTTTTTTATAGTGATGAAGGCTTTGCGTAGAACTAACTACACTTTTTTGGTACAACTGTTAATCTCAATCGGTGCAATGACTACCACTAGATAGAGCAGACTATAGAACTAAAGTTTTTACGTCAGAGTTTTTCTTTCTCCTGGATGCATTAAAATTTCTACGTCCCGCCGCGGTATATAACAGCGACTAGAATTCAAAAAATGGCCAGTTTCCTCGTTCGTCATAACTTTAATTAGGATTCAAGATTTTATCTAAAATTTGGTCAATATATTCCTATTACTATTCTAAATTATATTTGGAGTAGTAATTACAAAATCAAAGTGTAGAAAGTTTATATTTAAGGAAAAATATGAATTAACAAACGCAAAAGTATTGGATACACTTTAAAAATATTTTCTTCTGAAATAAATTTAAATGACTTTTGCTTAGCATGTGGCAATAATGCAAACGAGCACTGACCAATCAGAGAGCTTATTATTAAGATAATTTAATAAAATTCTTCCAGTTTTGGTTCCCTCCTGCAAAGTCAATCAGTTCATTTATAAAAATGCTTAAAACTAAAGAGTTGTCAATAGACATTCGTCAAAAAATCATTGATAAGCACAAAGAAGGAAAAGAGTATCGAATAAGATTAAGGGAACTTAGTCTACCACTTAGAACAGCTGAAAACGTTATTAGAAAGTTTTTTAAAAAAAACCTGGTGAAGCTGTTGCAAATTTTCCAAGATGTGGTCGGCCAAGGAAATTAAACGAAAAATGTCAAGGTGGGTAAGCAGAAAAGTACAAAAAAAAAAAACTTTTCTTACTCATGGTGAAATTCAAACCGACCTCAGAGAAGCTGAGATCAATGTGAGCAAGAATACAATCAGTAGAGTTCTAAATCGTGCAGGTTTTGTATCAAGGTTCCCAAGAAAAGTTTCATTATGGAAGCTTAAATATGTCAGATCACGTTTTAATTATGTTATATAAATATGTGTGGAAATATATTTTATTTCCTAAAATCAATCATTATTTAAGACGCTCAATATAATTACAGAGCAACAGAATGAATAACAAAAGTCTATATTCCAATTTTTAATGATGTTGACCATCTTATAATTTATCCCTTTAATTTAGTTGACATTTAAAATTCTTGACAGTATCTGCTTCTACCAGTTACTGAAAAATATACTGTTAAGATTGTAAATGTTAACTAATTAAAGGAATACATTATAAGATGGTCAACATCATGACCTTTGGAGTATAGACTTTTGTCATTCATTCATTATATATATATATATATATATATATATATATATATATATATATATATACTAGCTGGACGCCTGGCGTTTCCCATTTGTACAATACGCTTAAACATGATATTTTAATTTGCGCAGATTGCGTATGAATTATAGAATCAATCACTTATTTAGTATTATATAAAACGAGGAATAATTTGCCCGTTGGACTAATTCGCAAAAAAATATATAAATATAATAATGATAATTTCGTTCATCAAATTCCGTTTGTGTTTGTTTACAATATCACGTCAGCTGATGTTTGAGCTTTCTGCTATTATAAATAAAATAGAAGAATTTTTACAAGGGAATATTTTCCGTTATGCTGACCAAGATTATTCCCATGTAACGTAAAATATTCCCCTGTAAAAATTATTTTTTGTCTATAATAGTAGAAAGACTATTTTTAAGATCAGATTGTTTCGATTTTCGATACTTATCGGATGAATTTCTGTACAAGACATATCTAAGAACACTGCCAGAAATATAAATTACTTTGTGTGAAATTTGCAAAAGATACGCTCAGCCGTTTCGAAATCTATAAGGAAGGAATTCACGCACGCATACACACAGACACGAAGTGACTTTTATATAATAGTCACTACATATATTTCTAAAAACTGTACAAAAGGTTAGAAAAACATTGGTACTGCCGGTTTCAAGCCTAATATAAGGGGAAGCAGTTAATTAAAAATAATATTAGGCCCAGGTCAGCCATTGTTTTCTATTTATTGCTGATGAGAACCTAATATTATTTTCCGTTAACTGGTCTCTTTATATTAGGCTTGAAACCGACGGTACCAATGTTTTTTATGACTTCCGTAGAATTTTTGAATAAATAAACATTAAGCTCTTATATTTGAAAAGTTTTTTTCTTAATAATCGAGAACTTCGCTTGAATTCTGTCCCACAAACAGTGAACAAATATATATATATATATATATATATATATATATATATATATATATATATATATATATATATATATATATATATATATATAGTCTTGGAAGTTTTTTAACCTTAAAAACTATATAAAAAAAACTTATTTAATTTTTATATTTTTTATCATTCATTAGAAAACTATTTAATCAGTAAGTCATTTAATCACCTGCAATCAATGCATCAACTTGCTCTCTCGAATTCTTTATAGTCCTATTAATAATTTAAGGGATCATCAGTTGTTTACTATGAAACACTGTTTCGGGGATTTAAAAACAAAACAGTGTATTAAATTATGGCTCCCCGGCAGTGTTGATCAAACACCCCCCTTAATTTCAAGAAAAAATAGTTACAGATATTATATATAGTTTCCTACTCTTGCTTAATTTGGCTAGCCTATGCATGTTATAAAAATGTCTTCCTTGCTTATATATATATATATATATATATATATATATATATATATATATATATATATATATATATATATCACACTTATTAACAGGTGAAAAAGAAACTTATTCCGTGAAGCGCCCTCAAGAATGCTTCTCACTTGTATTTTAATTATGGAACCGATAGTCTTAAAGTATTTTTGTCTTTTCATTTTCTGTTGCTTTTATTTGTGCGCAATGGGTCTGTCCGTTGATGAAAATTCTCCAGTTGTGTAAAATATCCTAAGCATGCGTTTCATGGTTGAAGTAACGTAATATTTATCTTTCTTCTGTGATATTTTAATCGTAGCCTTTTTATCTTGCATCGAGTTTCTCTGTGCCTGAATGTAATTATCGCGCTGGTAATGAAACAAGAGTTGGCACTGACTCAATGAAAGACGGATCCAACTGTAGCTCGAAGTATGATTAAAAATTATATCTTTTAGATGCATCGAAATAAGTCCACCATCGTGTGCTAGTTGCATTGCTCGTTCCGCTCTTTTCAATGCCAGCCATGCGTAAATCACAAACCGGTGTTATATTAATCGAAAAAGACGCAAAACGCAACCTAAAAGACATATTATGAAGTTCGTTCCAAAAAGTCGAGAAGCTACGAAGACGACAATAATACCATTAAAACTAACGACATTTTGTGGTCAAAAATTTATTTTTATACATAGTCACCACTTTTCTCAATTCATTTTTGCTAGCGATGAAATATGGCCGCGCATGGGCCTCTGCAGAGCTCTTTTTCGTAATTGAGTTGTTTTAAAAGTAAAGCCTCCTATTTTTTTTAAACCAAAAGGGTTAAAGAGCTACGAAAGTTAGAGTGGTACCATTAGAACACGCGACCTTTTGTCGTCCAGAATTTATTTATTTTACATAGTAACCACTATTTGCAATTCACTTCTGCTAACGATGAACGATGGCTGTGCATAGGCATCCGGAGCGCGCTTTTCCATAAGTGGGTCGTTTTTATTTTTTTAGTCAAAATAGTTAAGATAAGTCGAACATCGTGTACTGGTTGCATTGCTCGTTCCGCTCTTTGCAATGCCAGCCGTGCGTATATCGTAAACGGGTGTTATATTAATCATAATCAAAACCCAACCTCGAAAAAGATGCAAAATGCAACCTAACAGACGAAGCTCATTCCAAAAGTGAGAACTATTTTTTTTAACTCAAAAAGTCAAGAAGTTACGAACACAAAAATAGTGCAATTAAAACGAGCAACCTTTTGTGGTCAAGAATTTATTTTTCTACATAGGTACCCCTTTTCTCAATTCGTTTTTGCTAGCGACGAAAGATGGCCGTGCATGGACGTCCGCAGCGCGCTTTTTCATACGTGGGTCGTTTTTATTTTTTAATCAAAATAGTTAAAGAGCTACGAATACGTGAGTGGTACCATTAAAACGATGGGCTTTTTGTGTTCCAGAATTTATTTTTCTTCATAGTCACCACTATTCTCAATGCACTTTGCTAGGAACTCAATGACGCATCTTTGTTTCTGACGCAAGGTGTTTCTTGGAAAAAAAATAATACTCATGAAAGTTCCGTTTACTTTTATCGGTTTGTATTACTATACACATAGATTCGAAAAAGTTGTCAAAAATCAAATATATAACAAAGTAATGTTATCAAAGGCAGGATAAGGTACTTTTCTACCTAACTGGATAATTTTTTAGTGTTTTTATTTAATGTAACATGTTTATTTAGCTAGACAAACATACAGTGTTTACTGATATACTTGAAAATTACAAATGGCGCCAGACTCTGTTGGATACGGTAAGTTTGGGAAAAGGAGTTAAAAATAAAAGACTATACAACATACTGTTAAAACTGGCTCAATATATGTTACCGTGATATAAGCTGACATATATTCGGTGGGCTTTTAACTTGTGGAAGGAGGGGAGGGCAGTGATAAAAGGGTACATAGTCGAAGCACTCCTGAAGCCAAGCCCGAGTCTCTTTGGACTTGTGGGCCAGCGCTGAGTCCTGCTGCCGCACCCTGGTTCTGCCATCGGCCACCTAATCACACCAAGGAACACAGCGCTTGTGAAAAGGGCATTCTCCCAGTTTCGGATCCGTATCGAAACGGTGATTGAAGCTGAAGGTGACTACGAATAAAACTCAGCTCTACTACATAATCAAGTAAATTGAATTGATTTTTTTCAATAAAATTTTTTAAATGAAGCTGTAGTGATGTTTTTTTAATGCGACAATTATATCGTTCTACACTGTATAAAAAATCCCTTACACACGAATACCGATGTAAATCTACACGACCTTCACACGAATTATAAGTAAAATAGGAGTTTGATTTCACTAATTGTTTTACAATCGTTTAACGTAGAAATTGTATTTACAAAGTGCGGACATACGCATTATTTTTGACAAATAAGTGCCTTCCATTTGATTTTTTTTCGGCATTTTTGACGGGAATCTTGCGCTCTAATTTAATGTTCGTGTTATGCAAGGGATGTTTGTGTTTTGACAAGATGTCAAAACTTGATTGAGAACGAAATTCTTGGGAGACGTTCAAATGAATTTTACGGCATTCGGGGAGAGAACGACTTGGAATGGTTTCGTGGGAAATTAGGTGTTTGGAATTCGACAGTCAACACTCGGTTGGCATCGCTCAAGTGACTGGATTTCAAAGTGCGTACCATGGTGAGAGAGCAAAGATATGTTATGCTTAATGAATTGAAATTATTGTTTCTATCAACAAAGATAATTAAATAAGAGTATACGGGGTGGAAGGATAAAAGTATCGCCTTAAACAAAACAACACTACAGCTTTATTTAAAAACTTTTATTGAAAAATCAATCCAGGTAACGTTGATAGCTATTCAATGTAGTCGCCTTCAGCCTCATCCACCGCATCGATATGTCCGGAACTGGCAGCATGCTTTTTCCACAAGCTCTGGCGGGAGCTCGGCGAATACTCGGCGGGTGGTGGCGACCAAGTTGGCTTTGGTGTGTGGGAGGTCATTTTGGTGATGTCTCGACGTATGACCAAGCGACGTAGTCCAGCTGGTTAAGATCGGAGGGGGGGGCAGTTAGAGAAGGGTACAAAGCCATAGCACTCATTCTAAAGCCTGGGTCTCTTTGGATTTGAGCCGGCGTCGAGACCTGCTGCCGCACACAGGGTCTGCTAACAGCCACGTGATTGCACCAGGGGATCATTACACTCTTCTGCACATCCAGGTACACTATGGTGTTGATTCTTAAGATTTTCACTTGGGTGTTAATTTCGAAGATGTGAGGTGGCATGATGTAGCCCTCACTTTAATCACACCAAAGACAATAATTGTGGCCGGAAACCTTGCTTTCATCACCCTAAGCACGTCTCTGTTATGCATGATAATCCAGTGATACATTTTAGAGTGCTGGCAATGGTCCTATTATAATAACTTGGATCAGTAGAAAGCATGGTCTCGCTATGTGAACATCGTGTCACTTTCAGAAGAATGCTTCTATTTCTCTTTGGATATGTACACAACTGGCCAACTATTATAGCATGTAATAATAGTATGTAGTAATAGTATGGTGGTCTGTAACAAATAGAAAACCGGTTTTCATAAAACGGAAATGGAATCATGTCATCTTTGCTAGGGCAACAATTTTATCGTTGCACACTGTACACGTTGGAATAATTACTAACACGTCCTATATATTACGATTATAGCAATGCTTTTTTTTGGACGGATACATTAATGAGAGAAAGGTGATGATTTTTTTTTCTCGAGTTTCTTTGATTTGAGGCTTTGTAAAACTCTTGTGTTGATCAGTGTATTTATTGGGTAAATATGGATTGATAAGTTAATTAAGGATTTTTGTTAACGAATACATTGTAGTGGTGACTTGTTGTATGATAAATCAGAGGGGAAAGCTGGGTTTATGTATTTTCATACAGATAGCCGGGTTTATTATCACGAATAATTTTGAGAAGTTGTTGATTTCCGGTATGGACATTGTTAGTGGTAATAAGCTTTACGATGCTGGTGGGGTTGTTGATTTTTTTTTTTAATTTTGTGTGGTCGTCGAGAATAAATTGAAGACTACACATATGTTTGCTTTGTCGGCGTTTTTATTGGGGCAATAGTGGTTTTGCAGATCATTAGCGGCTTTTCTATGTTGGGTTCAGATTGAATTTGATATTTGCTTGTTATCATGTCTGTTTTTCTAGTGTCTGTTTTTATAGTGTCTGTTTTTTAGTAGATCACGAAGGTCTGGGTATGTGGTCATCATCATATCTTATCGCAATAGAAATTAACCCATGGCATGGCGGTGCTGTTTGCCTCCTTATGGTCTTGGTTTGAGCAATGAAGACCCAATCGGCAGTTTTCCCTAAGGTGGTGCATCGTTTGTACCTCTCCACATGGACATAAAGGTGACGTGTCTAGGCCCCACTTGTGGAGATTGTCTTTTGTTTTGCCTACTTTGGCTCTGGCTCTATTTAGAGTCACTCACTTTTTTCTACCAAGGTTTGAACCCTAGGGGAGTGTTTCTTTTGGGTCTGGTAGGGCTTCATTTTTATTCCTGCTGTTATAGTCTCGCCATCGTTCCATCCTATAGGTTGCCTGGGATCGATTTCCTCTATATTGATGAAGCTACTGGGAGATTTTAGTCTTTGTCTAACTGATTGGTGGGCAAACAGTGAGAGCCTGTGGTAGTTGAGCTGTTTGTACCGTTCTATTCTGGTGATGACATGTTAATCTTCGGAGACCGATTGCTACACCACGCATAGAAATATACCCATTACCAGAGGTGGGTATGTGGTGGTTTTGT